>NC_090448.1:286588827-286891857 GCF_031143425.1 Pleurodeles waltl | reverse complement strand
ATATGACAGTGGGCAACCCACCCACTGTAGAGACTTGAGAGACTGTGGCTTTGCACTCCCCAGGATATGGCAGTGGGCAACCCACCCACTGTAGAGACTTGCGAGACTGTGGCTTTGCACTCCCCAGTATTGAACAGTGGGCATGTTGCCTCCTCGTGGATTTGGCGTTGTGCACTCAAGCTGCTGAGGTGCCCCCCCTTTCCCTCCCCCTGAGGTGCCTGTTTAGTTGCTGTCTGATGCCCCTGCAGTGTTCTCTCCGTCATGGTCGGGGATCTTGTTTGGGCCTCGCCCATACCGTGTGGTCTCAGTGTTCCACTGACTTTTTTAGAGCACTACATGGACTACTATGCTTGGTATATCTTTTGTACATGGTGTATATATTTATTTCTGCCTACTTGCTTTTAATATATTACAATGGTTACACTCATTTTCTATTGTCTTTGCATTCTTCTGGGGGTTCTGGGGGTGTAACTGGGATGTATTGATTTTCATTAGTGTGTGTGTTGTACTGGGTGAGGGTGGGGGTGTTGCCTGTTGCGTGTGTGTGTCACTCTCTTTTCCCTCCCCCCTCCCCTGTGTCGTAGGTGCTGTACTCACCGCGGTCTTCGCCGCCGGCGTTCGTGCTCCTGGTAGAGGAGCAGGAAGACTATTGCAGGTAGAATTTGGAGTTCCGGATCCATGGCGTCCTCGGTCCTCGTCGGGTGTGTAGAGGTGAGCGTTTTCCCTTTGGGATTCCTGTTTCCGCCGTGTTTTTATCCGCGGTGAATCCGCCCCGGAAAAGGTGGCGGATTGGCCTGTCATAATAGTGTGGGCAGTACACTGTCTCCCGCCTGTCTGTTGGCGGTGACCGGCGCGCTGTTTGTTTGTACCGCCGTGGCGGTCGGAGTGTTAAAGTGGCTGTTTATGTTGGCAGTTTCCACCACGGTCTCAATTGCAAATTTTTTACCGCCGGCCTGTTGGCGGTCTTACCGCCCCTTTAACACCGACCGCCAGGGTTGTATTGACCACCTATGTATATAACTTCCTAACTAGAATTCACATGACAAAATTAAGCCCCTCGTTTTGCCTGTTTGCTTTAGTATCATGGATAGGAAATGCTTTCAACTCTACTTTTCCAATGTTAGCATTGTAGTTGTTATTTAGATGTTTGTGGTGAAAGTGTAGAACACTAGGGAGCCAACTGGTAGAATACTGATACTGCTGTTGAAAGTACGTTTTACTCAGCATGTCTGAATTTTTTCTCTCATGGATTAGGGAAATTTTGCGAATTTAAAGAAAATATGCCTCATTTCATCTTTCTGGAGCACTAACTAGAATTTCCTTGATAAAATGAAACCCCTCCTTTCGTCCCTTTACTGCAGACTCCGCCAAAGGAAATGTTTTAGATATGCCTCGCCTTTTCCTTTAATGTTAGTACTTCGGTTGTTCCATGAAAGGGAGACCTGACGGACTTCTGCAAGTACGGTTTGCCCAAAATGTTGCGCTTGTTTTTTTTTACTCATATGGGGGAGGAAGACATTTGTGAATTTATAGGAATGTGACCTCGGTTTCAGTTCCTGGAGGTTATAATCATAGTTTTCATAAGACAATTATGAGGAAAAAAACACTTCCTCTTATAGACTGTATTTCATATCCTAACACAGGAACAGTGTATGTTTTTTCACATAGTGAAATCATCTCAACATTCGCAACAATGTTTTAAATCACTGCGGCAGTACTAATAAATGGTTTCTACTATGACTAAAATCTTTTTCGTCCTTTCAGTATATTCCTTCTTGTGACCCTCAAAGTCAGGCATTCACTACAGTGCATTTCAATAGGACACAAACTGCAGGGTTTTATCATCAAAACAAAGTCCAACATATCTGCTTCGTGTAACTTTCCATCTGCACAGTATCATGAAAAACACACCTTATAACAAACAGATCTGTTAATGATAATACATCTTTTAAGGGGCTGATTTACAAAAACATTATTACCAATCGGGGAATAGATTACTTGCATGCTTACTATTAATACCATATCTATGTCACTACATTGCCAACTATTACAGTTATGACCATTTGTTCTTTATGGCCATTCACTCTTCCTGTTATGAGCTAGACCTGACATATTTACAATTCTAACCCCAGTTCTAGCAATATGGGTGTTAAAACCTTGTGGAGGCCATGGCGCATTGAAGCAATGTCATTACAATATTCTGTGGTGCAACTAAACTCACCTGTATCATGCAACCATGTTAAATGACTTTCTTCATGGAGTGGTACAGTTCAAAGGGTGCGTCACTATTAATGAAAACGTATTACTGAGACTGACTTACTTGCATTGAAGCTTACCATTACTGATGCCTGCCAACATTTAGGGGAATGTACAAACATCACAATAGTTATTTACTTAACGTTATGGCCAGCCTCCTATAGGGGACTTTAAGTATGTAAAGTACAAGTGTGCATTCATTACTAGCATGCCATCAATGCTCAAGTACATCTGTCGCCCGATTACCTAATATATTTCGATGGCTTTTAGGTTTAGCGAATTAATACAGCGAATTGTTAGTAACAAACTGGGATGTTTGGAGATGCAGTCACATAATGCACGTATAACCTAATCAGGTACAGCTGATGTTTCACAAACTAAATCTATGCTAACAACAGATGCTTGAAACAGAAACGTCATCCTAATTAACATGGATTTTATAGCGTCTATGCTATACTGCCCTTGCAGTACAGGCCACGTGATCATTTCATTAAGGTGCGAGTCAAGGCTTCAATCAGATTACATGGCAAATACTTCCCTTCAGTGTTTTTATAAAACAGTATCTTGTAGGTCTCTATGACAGCCAATAGGTTAGTATTATTTTGGTTCACAAAATATTTCATAAACTGACAAAATACCCATTGTGCTGTAATGAACAAAAGTCACTTCCAGCAGCTCAAGTGTTTCATTTTATTGAGAAAAACATACTTGTTAGTTTTGAAACTCCATGAACACCATGATAAATAAAATGTACAGTTCTTAAAATCAGTTTTAGGTGCAAACATTTCTGCTACTATATTTCACACTTGAATAATTAATTAAGGGATGCAGAATTAAAAGATAATGCAACTTTAATTAATGTGGTTTACTGTCTGTTGTACTCTGTAAACGACATGTAAATTATAGGTTTTCACAAAAATGCATTAAACACAAACCACCTTTCCACTTACTTGCATGTCCCCTTTGAAAATCAAAGATTGTGTTATGCTGGAGGCAGAAATACATGTCCTTTCTCCATAATATACTCCTGGAAAAATGAACACTTTTTGTCGGTTACAGTAGGCGAGTAAATCATCAGTGTACACACTCCAAGGTCGATATAGCCTTTCCATCTTTTGCAGAAAATGCAATTAAGGAGCTGCAGTGCAAACAAACAACATCTGCTGTGCAAGAGAACAAATGTCCTGCAAATGACTCAGCAGAAAAAGTTCAGATCATAAAGAAGTATTTCGTCGCAGGTGCATCCTATATAAGGCGGGTGAAATCACTAATGTTTCTGAGTAGGCACTGAGATAGCTGTACCAGACAATCCTGCTGATCAAAAAGATAACAAAACAGGAACACTCTAACATTTGCAAGGTGGTAACACGCAATGGCTCTTACATGAAAATGCTTCCCTAGTCAGTGATGGGTTTTGGCATTCAATAAGTCATACATGCATTCTGTCAATCATTGAGGCACTTACGAGCCCCTTCATCCACCACTGACTCATTCTTTCAATCATCCACTTACACAACCAGAATAAACTCACACACAAACTTAAGATATGCACAATAAACTAAAAAATATTAAAGTAGAAAATGAAAATGCTGCATCCTACATATGGCAGGCAAATGCTAGTAACACATAGCTGCCACATTTCCAAGGTCTGTGCATGATGAGCTATTCCCATCCAGGATTTTTCTTTGAAGACACAGGCTTTTAATCATGATCTGATTTCTTCTCTTATTTGTTTCCCAATGTAAGCCTGTCAGACCTCACAAGAGATAGTTTAGCACAAATTATTACAGTGGAAATCTTCTTCTCCAGGGGTTTGTCAGAGGGAGTAAAGAACACCAAAATCTTTGCCTTTGAAGTTGACCTGTATTATTTTGTGTAACAAAATACAAGTCACTGGGCTTTACATGGCACATTAACAATCACTCTTAAACATTTACTGGCGTCAAAATATATATTTCATAAGAAATCAATGGGGCCTTTAGTATTTTCTGTGACATTTATTTAAAAAAAGGTTGTATGTATGGCATTGGGCATAACTTTTCCCAGTGAACCAATCAACACGTTAACATTTGTCAGTGGCTTGTCATGATAACCAACTGAGGCATACTGTATAGAGCATAAGCTTTCCCACAAAGCAAGCATAAGGAATACAATAACAAAAATTACAAATATGTACAAAAAAACTGTTTTGAAAACTACATATTATCCCTCCTAAAAATGCCTGATAAGGATTATCACATTGCAAACCTTCGATCCCCCTGTTTTCTTAGAGTAGTTTACCAAAACACTTGTCTACTATGGTCATTTGTAAGATTCCATTTAAAACTATACCTGCCTAGAGTCTTTCACAACAGGGTAACAACAATCCACTGTGTGAAGCACATTGCCTTCAGCACATGCTTTTCACAATAAGTATCTCTACTGCCTTTCTCATAACTTTTCTTGGTAAACAGGTCAAACCTATAACATCTGACATAATTATCCTGATGTAAAAATGGCCTTTAATCTTTACTAATGGCTTCACACCATAATTAACACAGATCTACTAAGGTGTGCATATGTTACCAACCATCAAGCACACAGATATAAAATGTGACATATCTACAACACTACATTTGGCAAAACAATGTACAACTCCCTCTCAAAAGAGCCTAGCAAGGACTATCAAAATTAAACTCTTCTCAACCTTGGGCTTGATAGAGGGTATGATGAACACCAAACCCTTGCCTCGTATGTTAATATGTGTGATTTCATGTGACAAAATACCTGTCTACAGCCTGAAACACAACATGATTACAATCCACCATGAAAGGCATAGTGATTTTAAAAATGCTGAGCACAATAAATAAGGCAAGTCTATTGTCATAATAATAATTAGATCAGATCTATAGTTTTAGACATAACTTTTACCAGTGAACCAATCAGTCATGCACACTTTATTATTGGCTTGTCATCAAAGCCAACTCAGGCTTATTGTGTAGGCTTTCTAACCAGGCAACTATCAGGTATCCACTCACAAAATTCTAAAGGTAAGCATTGCAGTTGTCAAAGCAAAATCCTAGGTCTCTTAAGAGTGTTAACAAATCCAATCACAGTGCAAATCTTCTATACCCATCGTTTGTCACTGGAGATTACCAACAATAAAACCCTAGCTACTACCATAAACATTGATATTCCATGCAACAAAATACCTTTATGCAAACTTTAATACAGTATTAACAATCCATCCTTAAATGCTATTGACTTTAACATATATGTTTCACAATAAGTCAGGCTCACTCACTTTATCATACATTTTATTAACAAACAAACAGTTCCAGTTTAAAGCCTTGGTCATTGGCTTGCCAATATAACCAACAAAGAACTGCTGTGTTGAGCATATAAACTTTCACACATTACAACCATCATAATTATCTAATTATCTAGAAGTTGTTTAATAGCAACATAGTGGATTTCTGTGATCTTAAAAGGTGCGCTCCATCCATCACAGTGATATGCAAGAGACCAAAATGTCAAACACAATAGCTTTTCTTGATAAAGCTCCTTACTCAAGCAGCCAGGTAAGCAATGGATCACAGCTTTTTGGAGGGTAAACACACTTTCTGTGGAAGCTCACAGCTTTTCACAAACCAAAAGCCGTATTCGGATGAACCAACATCTGGCAGAGCCAAAGTCTGCCTCTGTAGTACTCTTCAAAGCTATTTTTTGATTACAGAATGTCTGGCTACAGCTGTGCTCTTAAGCTAGACTTACAAATTACAATTGCATGCCTTTCTATCAATTGTGCAATTGACTTTCAATGTTGGGAAGGAAATCAGCAACATTTTGCAGCACTGTTTGTAATTGGTCATCTGTGCTGCTTTGTTTCAAATCAAACTAGCTTTTCATGTAACTGAGGGGAGGGGGTAACTAAACTGGATATGGCTGCTATGGACTGCTGAACCTTTTGCTATACAAGGTTTTAGAGTTCAAGAAAATGAGGTAGAAATAAGAAGTACCATACAATCATTACACATGCTCAGTGAAAAATTCATGTAAATAGCTTTCTGTGACTTCCTCAGTTATGCTATCATCTATATTGGGCCCTCGGTAACAGGAAACCAGGCCTCTTCCTCCTTATAATTTCATTTGTTTTTCAGAAAGGGCCAATGTGCCTGTTTTGGACATTCAAAAATGATTACAGCACCTAAGGTTTTCACAACTCAGTTTATGACCATACCTTGAAGGCACTAAAGGTCATCAGATAAACATGTTCCATGTGGTCTTACTTTACAGTTCCATAATACCTCAACTACTTACAAATAATGTTAATTGCTTCAAGTTCCATTTCCTTTTCACAATTGTTTCTTATGAGATGGACTCTGCCTCCAAAATAAAACATCACTGCTAAATTCTTCAAATGCTATTCTCATACACAAAGAACGGTTAGAGTAAAAGAGGCTGGAATTCCCAAAATCATTCCAACAATACTGAGGCTCCGTTGGGCCAAGTGTCAGGTAGGTGGCATTGGACTGGGACAAAGGATTGGACCAGCTGTAATTAATGCTTTTGGTAAGTGACTCTATATTCCGTTTTCCTCATCTTTATTAATAAGGGGTACATCAGCAGAAGGGATGCTTCAGAACAGTGTAATTCTGAGAAAATTAATATTGCATGCAAGCCCAAGTGCTGAAATTCCAGAGGTTACTGGTTTCATACACTAAATCTCAAAGAGATATCCACTTTATTGCTATCTGAAAGACGTCCTGTAATGTGTGTGTGTGCTATCGTGTTTCATCCTACACTACTAATATATGTGCAACACAAACCTTTTCACTCAATTCCCCTCAGGCATTTGTTGGCATTCCCTGTCATCCTCTACTAAAATGGCAGGAATGGAAAAAACACTCCATGAACTGTATTTCTGCTGTTCAGAATAATGGCAGTAAAGAGTTCACACCTATCAAGAAAAAGAAGATACTAATACACACACTTGGTCATGAAGAGTTAAAAACTTCTAAATGCTACGGTTGACATAGATAACCAGTCTATGCCTTTTGTTTGCATTGTTATGGATCGCATCAAATTGTTTCAATGACACCAAGGCAAATCTGAGTCAATAGATGATGTGTGGGAGGGTTAAATAATCTCACTCCTTCATGTAAATTTGGATGTATACATAAATTAATCTGTGACCAAATTTTTATGATGACTAATGACTCGCTTGTGCAAGAAAGTTGATGGACAAACGGAGACTCTACCCTTAAAAAAGTTGAAGACATTCTCAAGACTGCAGAATGATCACGCTCAAAGGTTGCTCTACATAATGTAGACAAGAAATATTCTCTGTACTAAGTTTGCCAACAATCATCCTACTCCAACAACAAAATGATAAAATTGTTTTTTGTAACGAGTAGAAGTGGAACATTCAAAAATTTCAAGCATGAACATACAAAAATCATGGGTCATTTTGCAGGTAAAAAATGTTGTCCTACTTTCAAAGCAATGATGCTCCAACTGTGGCGTTATAGGCCACATTGCTAAAGTTTGTAGGAAGAAGCAAATGGGAGCTAGTGAGAACTGTTTTGTTGACAACTCCATATCATTATCTCAGTGTGATAAAAGTAAAGAAGTGTGTTGTGTTTTGAGTGTAGAATGTGACATTTTGGGCCTGAATACTAAATCTAGAAAACAAATCCAATGTGTTTTTATGGTGTTAGAAGGGTCACCTATTGAAATTGTTTCAGACTCAGGTTGTTCCTGTACTACTGTGACACAATCTCTATGATTACATAAATTTGAGATTGTTATTGTGAAAGATTTGGTACCACCTGGCACACATCCTGAGAATTTTACCAATGTGCCTACACCGACATTTGGTATTAGAGTGATAGTCTTTGGGTTTAAGGGTAGAAACTCCGAGGGAATGTTGTATGTGGCCATGAAGTGGCCACCTGTTCTCTGTTGAATGGAGAGCAGTAGGTGTCACATTGAATCCTAGTAGTTTACTTATGAATTGCTCTGATTTCTTAAGAAGAGATTTGTAAAGGATTCCCAATGTATTTTCTTGCAAGGTCACTGAGCTGGAGGGTTTATATCATGGGATAATATTAAAAGAACTATCCAAGCCAGTTTAACATAAGGTATGCAACATTCCTCTTGGTATCAGGGATGAAGCCAGCATGGAACCGTAAAAATTGGTGAAGGGTGGCAAAATCAAGAGTGTTGACGCTAGCAAGTGGTTGGCTCCTAGTCGTGGCCTGAGGGGGAAATGGAACAGTCAGGTTATTCATCAATTTGAGAGATCTGAATCATAGATTGTGGGTTGACAAGTTTCTATTGACCAAGATCAATGAGATGCTGACCATGACCACAGAAGTCAAGTGGATTTCATCACTTGATCTAGGTTCAGCGTATCACCAGGTCCCGCTTCATCCAGACAGCACATGTTGGATGCAGTTCATAATGCCTTTCTGGCTTTTTCAGTCTGTGTGGATGCACTGTGGGTTGGCATCAGCAGTTGTCATTTTCCAGAGTTTAATGTATCAACCCTTCAAGGATCACAATGGAGCCTTTTTCAAGACTGCATTATGGTCATGAAAAGAACCATAGAGAAGCCTTACGTTTGCTTAAGGAAAGTTTTGAGTATGTGAAATGTTAAAGGTCTTATCACTGAATTTGGGAAGTGCAAGATTGCTTGGCCCTCAATAAGTTACGGAGGGCTAGATATAAGTGCAAATGGTGTGTAGTTTAAAAAAGAGCTTTTTGAAGTAATGATGGAAGCCCAATTCCATAGATCTAAGGACGATGTCATTTGTTTTTTAGGATTGTCAGAATTTTATGCAATGTTTGTGCAGGGCTTCGCTTCACAAACTTTAAAGATCTGACAGATGTTAACGAATTCTGAGAACTTTGTACAGAATACAAATCTTTAAGAATGTTTTGAGTGCATACAAATGACATATACAGAGCTGTTCCCTTGTAGGGTTTTGATCCAGGTGCAAGGAGCATCATTGCAACGAATGTCAGTGAGAGGGGTTAAGGAGCTGTGCTGTCTCAAATGGAAAGGAATGGGCATGAAGTCACAATATCCTTTGTCAGATGTTCTCTTTGCCCATAAGGTTAACCTTTATAGAAGGCTTGGAGAAATTCAGGAGTTATAGTTCGAGTTGTGAATTCCTCATTCGTTCGGATCATAAACCTCTCACAAAAGTCCTTGGAAACAATGAGATGGACATAGCTTCTCCTCACATTCCAAGAATGACTCTAAGGCTAATGAATTGTAATTATAGGTTTGAATATCTACCCGGAGCAAAAAACAAATTCACATATTTTCTTGGCAAAACCCTATTACATGTTCCAGATTTGTGGGATGGGCTTTTCATAGCCATAGCATACAATGACAACAATGAGGCTATGGTTGGAAAGGTGCAGTAGTTTCCCCTATCCTATACGCATTCTGGAGATATGTGTTAAGAACATGACCTTGTAAGAAGAAATTGAGAGGCAGAATAAAAGTTGTTGGGAAGTCATGGATGAATTGTCTGTTAAGCGAAGATGTAAACCCTTGATGAGGGGTTTTGTGGCAATTCCTCTTCTGGATTTGAGAAGTCAGATTTTGGAAATCAACCATGAAGGTCATTTGGGAATTTTAAAAAACAAGAAGAGGGTTATGACATTATATTGGTGGCCTGAAGTGGATGTGGAGATAGAAACCCCTGTGGGCAGGTGTGTGGAATGTAGTAAGTCTGAAAAAAACAGGTTACTTTCAAACCTTCATTATGTCCTTTTGAAGACCGGGAATACCCAGAAAGACTTTAGTTATAGATGTGTTAGGGTTGATCTTGGATCATAAGGGTGTGGCCCTGTTTGCCATTGTTCCATATTCAATGTGGCCTGAAATTTGTATTGTTTAGAAGACTGACTCAACTGCGCTTGCCAAGTTCTTGGATGAAATATTTCAACATGAAGTTATATTCAAGTTAATTCTCAGTGATAATGGACCACATTTTATGTCAGTGTTGGTGAAGAGTTTTTGTCCAGAAATCTTACTAAATGCAAGCATGCATCCTTAAACCATCTGACAGAAATAGAGCTGTTGACCGCTTCAACATAGTTATAATAAGGATTGTAAGGATGTTGACAATGGATCCACGAGTAATAGTCTTCCTTTTGGAATTTCTGGGTCTATATATATATATATATATCTATCTATATATATCTCTCTCTCTCTCTATATATATATATATATAGTAGGGTCCTTCTATAGAATAGGGTTGTACTCAACCGAAGGTTGGCCTTTGGACAAGCCCTCTCGGCAAGGTTCGCTTTAGGTTACTCTCTGCTCTCGCCTTCTCACTTTCCCCATGTTAGTGGGTCACAGGGTTTCCGGCATGCATCCGGTTAACTTCACTGGGTGGTAGGGATTACACTTTTAACAGGGTCAGAGGCACCATGCTCCTTAAAACCCAAGAGCCGGCCTGTTAGCGTGAAGTCAAATCCTTGTTAATCAGCGTCATATAGTAAACATATAGTAAACAACAAAAGAAGAAAAAAACAAATTCTTGACATCACCCTGTACCGTGACCTCCCCAACACCAAAACATACACGTTCCTTTCCCTTCAGGACTCACACACTATGCAGCAACTTTCCAGCATACTCCGGGGGGGTGTACCTCTCTTCGCTCTGCACATCGGGCACTTCGTCCAGGCTGGGGGTCTCTTGCACATCGGCTTCAGACAGGCTGCCTCCAACTTACGTCTTGCTTCCTTGATCCTCTCCTTTCCCAATCTCCTCCTCACTCTCTTCTTGTGCAGCTGTGGCGTTCTTTTCTCCTCCTTCACTCTTGCAGGACTGGTCCTGATTGTTGGAAACTCTGCCTCGTTGTTAGTGTTGTTTGTCTCTGCATTCTTCCTGCCTTAATCCTTTCTCTCTTTCTACTGCAGGAGTTCTTGAGGTATCTGGGGCTGGTGGTGCGGACACGGGGATTAGTGCAAGGTAAGGAGGAGGGTTTGGACCCAATTTTTTTACAATTTCTTCCTAATATTTATTCACAAAACAATTCAAGGAGGGGAAGGCTGACCATGTAGAGGAGTGGTGGTGTCACCACCAGTGGAGCCAGGATCTTGAGGAATAGCCCTGGAGTGACCACATGACGAAAAGGGAAGCACACAGACGTGAAGGATGTATTTCTGAACAAAATTGGGAGGAATGTCTGAAGTCACATCCCTGCTTTACTATGAAAGAAACCTTTTTATTTGATTTTGAGAGAAGTAAGAAACTTTGAAATGAAAATCAAGAGGATAAAACTTTTACCACTCTTGAGTTTACCACAAACAATTTCCCCCAAATTTTTATCTCTTGCTTAAAGATGCCGCCACATTTTGGACCACAAAGATGACAATGTCCAACTATGAAACAGACTTGTTTCATAGTTCTTCCATCAAATTTAAAGGTAAAATAGCTCACTCAATAGCCCATTAACAACACAACTGACCTGTAAAATTATAAAAACAAATTTAAAATCACCACGAGTTGGAAGCCCAGTCATCTTCAAATGCCAAGTTCACCAGCCCAAATTCAAAGACGACTGACTTATATAGTAGCCAGGGAGCAGGGGATATGGACATAAATACAATGTCTTGGATCAACTGAACTTGAAATAACCTCTAGAAGGTATACTAGTCTCCTGCTGCATAATGCAGATAAAAGGCAAAGGTAACTAACTACAATATGTACTCCAACAAAATAAGGCCAAGCTGTATTGCTGCTTAAATTAGGCTAAATCCCACTTTCCTCATCGTATTAAAGATGCTCATTATGTCACCACTGTGCAGTTCTTGGAGGGGCTCTAGAACCTACTGTCATTCTCTTCTTATTGGAAGACAAAAATGCTTCTCCATTATCCAGCAGTCTTGTACCTCAATGGGTTCCAGAAACCCCTACTGCTGTCTCACACAACAATCTACTAACCAGGGTACTTCAATAGTATTTCAAGAGCATGAACAGCCGAGAGAAACCCTATCTTAAGATAATGATTCTGAAGGTCAAAGAAAACTGAATAGGGTCTTCTGAATGCAGACAGCGTGTTTCCAAACAGTGTGTGAATGGGCTAGCAGTGACAATGGCAACAGATAAGCTAGTGACACCACTAACCCATTTGTCACTATATATCAGTGTTGTAAGGGATTGGATTTGGAGTTGGGGTGGGTGACTACCCACCTCAAGGAATAACCACAACCCTTTTCAAGGTGAACCCTCAAAGTCACTAAATTAACCGGAGCTCAGTCCCCAGGTAACTATGGCATCGAGCAGACTTCCTTAACATAGGGTGATGTGTAAAGTATTTTTGCAGTACCAAAACAGTAATAAGGTCAACATGTACCACATGGATATACCATCCACATAAGTAGAAAAAAGACAAAAATCAAGTAAGGGGAATTGAAGGTATGGATTTGTTAACATTTTTCAGAGGCCTATAAAGCTGCTAAAATGTGCAGCTTGGGACATCATCCTCTGCAAACCACATGGAACTGTAATGCTGCAAGAAGGTGTGGCTTGAGACATCATCCTCTGAGAACCTCATGGATCTAAAATGCTACTAGAAAGTGCAGCTTGAGACACCATCATTGGCAAACCTCATGGACCTATAATGCAGCTAGAAGGTGTAGCTTTAGACACCATCCTCTGCAAACCTTATGAATCTATAATGATGCAAGAATGTGCAGCTTGAGACACCATCTTCTGTGAACCTCATAAGCCTATAATGCTGCTAGAAGCGGTGGCTTGGGACACCATCCTCAGTGAATCTCAGGAACCTATAATGCTGCTAGAAGGTGTGGCTTGAGACTCCATGCTCTGGAAGTTCAGGGACCTATAATGCTGCCTGCTAGAATATGCGGCTTTGGAGACCATTCTCCGTGAACCTCAGAGACCTATGAAGCTGCTAGAAGGTGGGGCTTGGAGGACAATCATTTGCAAACCTCCTGGATCTACAATGCTGTTAGATGGTGCGTCTTGGAACACCATCCTCTGTGAACCTCAGAGACCTGTAATGCTGCTTGAAGGTGGGGTTTTGGGCATCAAGCCCAAACATATCTCATATCTCCAAATAACTGCCATTGTAGAAGGCCCTTGACACTTAATGTAATGCATCATTTCTTCATAAAAAGCCAAATTATGAATAACAATGAAATTATTTATGAAAAAGCAAAGTTTTGACAAATATTATTGTCTGTGTGTTGTGAGAACCAGCATCAGCCTCACAATACGAGGTAGACACTAGATACCTGCCTCTTTGTGAAATGCCACTAAAGCTGCAATTTTTCCCTTCTGAAAAATACTGTCTTTCCTTGAAGAACCTATGCCCACAATTTATCCTCAAATTTCAAAATTCTCAGGTCCATATGTGAGTAGTTTATACATACTAGGGAAAAATATTCCTACTTTACTATCCGGAAAGTGTAGTCCTGATTTTTTAATGGGAAAGCCAGGACTGCAATTCCTACAATGCAAAGCTAAATCTTGCCAGAATTACCTACTCTCAAATGGACATAGATCATTTAAAAGCTCCAACAGCATCCCTTCGGAAAGCACCGGCTTAAGCAAATGATAAAATTCACGTGTTTTTTTCTAATAAGAAGATACATCTATCTAAAGGTCAAAGTTACTCAAGCCCAGCATGGAACTTCTCGAGAACTTTGAGCTTTCAAAATCAATCATATCACCCAATTAGAAAAGCAGGCAAGGCTTTGCCTCGCTCGTCACGGAAATGTTTTATAAACAGGTGCAGGAGATGACAGAAAGGTCTGTCGCCCGCTACCATTGGTGGTAAATTGGCAGGGCTTTCATTTTACGGAAAGTTGTTTTTTGGCTATGATTCAGTTAAGGATGATTTGTTGGGGAAGATGTTGAAAGGCTGGGGTAGGGTCAGAGCAGGTTCAGGTAGGGCGGCAAGGGAACCCATTACTTTTTAATTGTAGCTTGAATTATTGCACGTTTTGACTGTGTTGCGCAAATTATTACAAATTGGCGCTTTTCCGTTTACGCATGGTGTGGATGTTTTTTGGTGCCTTTCGAGTGTCTGAGCTGTTGGGGGTAGGGAAAGCGGTAGGTGTGAAGTTGGGGAGGTTTGTCTGCATGGGGAGCGTTTGGGAATTTGTCTCAGGTGATCCAAGACTGATCATTTAGGGAAAGGCAAATTGGTGTGGTTGGAAAAAGGTGGTAATGTAGTGGCATGTCCGGTTTTGGAATGGCTGAGCTCCCGGAGTGTGCAAGGAGATTCAAGAGAGAATGGGGTTTTCATACATAAGTCTGGTGCTAAGCTTACAAGTTTCCAGCTTTTGCAAGTTTTAAGGATGACGTTAAGGCAGCAGTGTCACCAAGCTCTTGATTTTGGCACGCATTCATTCCAAATTGTGGCGGCTACTGCTACGGCACACTTGGGTTGGGACTGGACGAAGATCAGGAGTATAGGGCGATGGAAGTCCTGATGCTGTGAGCGTTATGTGAGGCCTTAGGGTGGTGCATCTAGTTTTGCAACAGTTTGGGTTAGTGCAGGGACGGTTTGGGGTTTTTGCGGTATGGGAACAATTTTGAAAAATTTGATTACAGTTTGTTTTCTTTACAGGATGCGTGTCAGGTCCACAGAAGGACAAGATGGTCACATGGCTGGTCAGCCATTTGTTTATCCATTGGGCAGCAAAATTTGCAGAGAAGCAGATTTACAGATGGGCATTGGGACTGCCTAGTAACCAGCACAAAGTTTTTTGGTGGGGCAAAAGCAGCATGTAGGGGGAGAAGATGTGGCTCAGAGAACAGGTGTAAGGAAGTCAGTTTGCAGTAGTGCTTTTCTATGGTGGGGCAACAAAACGGCAATTGGGTTTGTGCTGGATGGCAGTAGATGGGGGAGGGTGGAGAGTCAGATGCAGGCTTGGCCAACCTTCCAGGGGGAAAAACAAGCAGCTGAAGGATCAGAGTGTGGGGGATGCACGAAGCAAGTAGGGCATGAAAGGAAAATGGGAGTGTGTAGTGCAATGGAAGCGAAAAATGTGGAGTTGAGTAAAAAGATGAGCGAGGGAATGTTGAAGGGTGGGTTGATTAAAGTTGGGTTTTTCGTTGAAAATTAAAGGTTATGCATTATTGTTACAATCCTGTCCTAAATAAATGATCTTTTACACTAAATGGTTTGTTTCACTGAAGTATGTCCCGATGGAGGGGCCTGCGGAGAGAGAGAGACCCGTTCTAGATTCTCCGCGGGTACTTTCGGGATAGGGGGAAGTGACGAAGAAGAGACAGGATTGGAGATAGGTGGGTGGAGGTGGGACTAGGGGAGGGGGTTTAAAAGGGGATTGAGGTGAGGGACCGGCCTCTTTCCGCGCCGCTCATTGCGCGGACTGGAATTTGGCCACCACCCACCCGGCAAAAGGTGAAGGACCTGTTGGGGTGTGTCGTGAGGTATAGACACAATGAGGGAGTGCAGGTGGGGCTATGAACACCAGTTAGGGCAGGTTTGTGACGGAGAGTGAGGCAGTAGATGGGGAAAGGTGGAGAGTCAGATGTGGGCTTGGCCACCCTTCCAGGGGGAAAAACAAGCAGGTGAAGGATCAGAGTGTGGGGATGCACGAAGCAAGTATGACATGAAAGGAAAAGGGGAGTGTGTAGGGGAATGGAAGCAAAAAATGCGGGGTTAAGTAAAAGGATGAGCGAGGAAATTTTAAAGGGATGGTTTATTAAAGTTGGGTTTTTCGTTGAAAGTTTAAGGTTATGCATTATTGTTATAATCCTGTCCTAGATAAATGACCTTTTACACTAAATGGTTTGTGTCACTGAAGTATGTCCCGAATGTCAGCTTGAGGCAGCATTAGGAAGAACGTCGAAATGCAGGCAAAAGGACCACAGACCAGATACCCTACTGCTGCGCGCACAGTACAGATCAACAATGTAAGTAGATTTTGCAGCAGTAGCCCCTTTTGAAACAACTATCATTTAGGTTTCCACATGTAACGCCACTTTAACCGCACGGTCCGATTTTCATTATGAACATAAGCGCTGCAAACAGCAACGTGTTTTTCTTCATGTCACATGCAAGTAAAGTGAAATAATGTGAGGTGGAACACAGGATGTCTCTCCAAACACCAAAAAAAACAACAATGTTCAATTTGTAAACGAAAAAAAAATCTATTCCTTTCTGTTTCATCCTCTGGTGTGTGGGGGGGAGCCAGAGGTTGCAGTGGGCGGGATCTGGGGGGAATGACTTGTCCACACTGCTAAAGTGGGAAAAAATAAGTTCAAGGAACCCATTAAATTGAGCTAGGGGTGTCGCTAGTGGTTGGGGTTAGAGGCGGGGCAAGACATGATGATAAAAATACACATCTATTCAGTCAATCAATCAGAGATTTGAAAAGTGCAGCTAATCACCCATAGGGTCTCAAGGAGCTGTTTGTGGGCTTGCTGCTCAGGCCAGGTCTTGAGGTCCTTACTGACCTGCTTGAGTGATGCGGTCTGCCTGAGCTGAAGAAGGTGGTGTGATTCATGTCCGGGCTGCCAGGTAGGAGAAGGATCTTCCTCCTACTGTGCTTTTCCGGATCTTGGGGATGGCTGCGAGGACAAGCTGGGAAGAGAGGAGATGTCTGTTGTGTATGTAGAAGGTGAGGCAGTGGTTGAGGTATGCCGGTCCTATGTTGTGCAGTGCCTTGTAGATGTGGATCAGGAGTTCGTATGTGATGCGCTTGTTGACTGGGAGCCAGTGCAGATCTCTGAGGTGGAAGTAGATGGGGCTGTGTCGGGGAATGTCCAGGATGAGTCTAGCTGCTGCATTCTGGACTCTTTGTAGTCTTGATTGTAGTTTCCTGGTGATGCTGGCATAGAGTGTGTTGCCGTAGTCCTGTTTGCTGGTGACAAGTGCGTGAATTACTGTTTTTCTCGTGTCAGAGGGAATCCACTTGAAATCTTCCGCAGGAGTCGGAGGGTGTGAAAGCATGATGAAGAGACGGTGTTGACTTGGCGGGTCATGGAGAGAGAGAAGTCCAGGATGATGCCCTGGTTGCGTGCGTAGTCAGTGGGGCGTTTCCCAGAGCGGTGGGCCACCAGGAACCATTCCAGGCAGAGGGGGTGAAGCCGATTACAAGGATCTCTGTCTTGTCAATGTTGAGTTTGAGGCAGCTGGCCTCCATACAGGCGGCAACTGCTCTCATCCCGTAGTAGAAATTTCTCTTGGCCTTAGCAGAGTCCTCCGACAGGGAGAGGATCAGTTGGGTGTTGTCGGGGTGAGAAACTATGTTTAGCCTCTGCTGTTTGATGATCTTGGTCAGCAGGCCACGTAGATGTTGAAAAGCGTCAGGCTGAGTGAAGATCCTTGGGGCAGTCTGCAGTATGTGTCTTTGGGTACTGAAGTGAACGGCGGTAGTCTGACACTCTGTGTTCTTCAGGCAAGGAAGGACCAGATCGAATCCAGTGTTTTATCTTGGATGCCAGCATTGTGTAGTATGTCGCAGAGGGAGACGGTGTTGAATGAAGCAGAGAGGTCGAGGAGGATGAGTGCGGCCATGTCCCCATGGTCCAGTATGGTGCGTATGTCATCGGTGGCTGCTAAGAGTGTGGTTTCAGTGCTGTGGTTGCTTCTGAAACCGGATTGGGATGGGTCCAGGATATGGTGTGCCTTGAGGAATTCGGTGAGTTGCTGGTTGATGGCCTTCTCCGTTACCTTGGCTGGAAAAGGGAGCAGAGAGATGGGTCTGTAGTTCTTCAGCTCCCTATGGTCAGCAGTGGGTTTCTTGAGTAGGGGGTTGATTTCGGCATACTTCCAGTCTGAGGGGAAGGTGGCAGTCTCAAAAGATCTGTTGATAGTTCGGCAGAGCTCCAGTGCTATGGTTACAGAGGGCACAGATCTGAGGGTGCTCTGAGTGGATGGAGTTTTTCAGTCATTGGGTGTCCTATTTGGTGATGGGGGTCCAGGCGTTCAATATCTGGTGAGTTGCTAGGTCCATGGTGGTGGGCGATGCTAGTGGGTTTTGATTCCTAAAGTCTTCATAGATGTCCTGGATTTTTAGTGAAGAAAGGGGGCAAGGTCATTGCAGAGGTCTTGGGAGGGATGGATGAGGTGTCTGTCCTGGGGTTCAAGAACTCTTTGACGGTGGCGAAGAGGTCTTTGCTGTTGTGAGTGCTGGGGTTGAGGCATGCTTGAAAGGAGGCTTTTCTGGCAGTTCTGATGTTCTGGTGGTGTGTGATGACAGCATTCTTGTAGGCTGTGCGGTGTTCAGTTGATTTGTTGATCCTCCATTTTCATCCCAGTCGTCTGCAGGAGCGCTTAGATTCCTGTAGGTCTGCCATAAGCCATTTCAGTGTTTTGCTCTGTCGATATCCTGCTGATTTCCTGATGGGGGCTAGGTTGTCAGGGCAGTTCGATAGCCAGTGATGTAGATTGCGTGCAGCTTCATTGGTGTCCGTTGCATCTGGTGGGAGGAAGTGGTTGAGAGCGTTGGTGAGATGTGCTTCTGTGACTTTGCCCCAGTGTCTGCCGGGCGTACGGGGGTGTAGTGGCGTTCGGGGTTTTTTGTGTAGGTAAAGTGGACGTACTTGTTGTCAGTCCATTGGTGTTCAGAGGTGTGAAAGATGGTAAAGTTGTCCTCTGCTGAGAAGATGGGGTCGAGTATGTGTCCGGCTCTGTGGGTGGGGACGTTGACGAGTTGTTTGAGGCCGAGAGCAGGAAGTTTGTGGTGTTGGGGTCATTTTTGGTATCAAGGTGGAAGTTGAGGTCGCTGAGCAGGATGTAGTCGGAGGAGATAAATGCTTGAGGGGTGACAAGGTCAGCGATGTCTTCACAGAACTGGGGTCAGGGTCAGGCGGCCTGTAGATGAGGGTGTCCCGTAGGGAGGTGTTAGAGTTGGTCTGAATCTGGAAGTGTAGGTGCTCGTGGGTAGACTGAGACTGTGGCTCATTGGTAGTTGTCAGGTGGTGGTTGTTCTTGTAGACTATATCAATGATGATTTTGTAGTTGTCCGGGATGACCGTGGCGATGTCTCAGGCAGCGGTGAGGTGATCCGTTTCTCTGTGAAGAAGGCGATGTCCGGGGCTGTTGGGTCGAGGAAGTCCCAGACTTCTACTGCGAGCTTGACCAGGGAGCTTGTGTTGAGGAGTATGCACTTGAGGTGGTGATCGGTGCTTGGTGCAGGATCATGAGGTGGTCCTTGCAGGGTGCTGAAGCAGGCGTGGCAAGATAAAGGTCCATGAGTGTTCCTGGGGTCGGCTCAGTGGCAGGCTGAGAATCTTCCTGGGTTGAGGGTGCATCGAGTGCTGGCGTTGAACTGGCGGATGGGGCGAGAACCCGGGGTTTGTAGCGCTGGGTGTGTTCCAGGGGACGGGTGCAGATGGGCTTGTTTTTGACGCGCCCACAGTGTAGCCGCACAGCCCCCGCCATTAAGAAGGGGAGGGAGGCGGGGGTCCTGTCAGCTGGGAGGCGGGAGGGCAGGAAAAACGATTCACGTGGGGTGGGGCCACAGGGCCAGCAGTGACGCGAGGAAAAATTCTGGAGAGTGAAGAAAAGAGATAAAAATTTATAACAGAAAATGAAGACAGAAATAAAGGCAGAAGTAAAAGTTAGGATTAAAGAGAGACAGAAGATGCCAACTTGTAGATGGCTACTAGGCCACCAGGATGAGGCGCAGGCATGAGCCTGTGGGTGGAGGTGGGCCTTGAACTGAGAATGAAGCAGGCTCTCAGTTCGCCCAAGGCAGAGGCAGCAGCAGCAACAGGTGGAGCTGCACAGGGGAGGGCAACAGAGGCTGACCATTGAGTACTCCTTTTCTCCTTGCATTGCTCTTGAAAGTAGTCTCAAACGTCCCATTTGTGCAGATTGACAGCTACATATGCTAACATGCTAATAAAGAGTAGTGTGAAGACCTGTTTGCGAACAGACCCAAAATCATAATGGAAATAACTTTTAAAGCATGATAGAGGCCAAGCCATCAACAGCACTATTAGGACTTTTAGGCTAATAACGAGTGTGCCCCAGGACTAAAGAAACTCTGGAATAGCAGCATTAATACTGTAATGAGTTCTATTCCAGTTGCAGGACATACCAAAACATGTGGGAAATGCATCAGTATAAACAAAAAATGTTAACTTATTACACAAAATGAAGGACAAACACAATATGTTAATGTTTCCTTGATTTGCAATAGTTGCAGCATCTTACTGTCGTAATGTTCCTACTTGTGTTTTGCACAATACTTACATATTCTTGAGTGCTCACATATACGCATAGAAACAAACAGACATGCATACACCAAGCATTTCACACATTTCTTTGAAACTAACTCCTGAGAATGTCCTGAGTCTCTTCCTCGCTGATCTCCCTGTCTCTCTCACATACATACACACATGCAGGCAAACACACACACACAAATACTCATATAAAAGGTTCACTTGGGATTAGTCCTGTTACTGCACACCTACAGTGTCAATGTGATTGACAGAGCAGTGCCTTAATGTGCCCTACTCTATCAAACACAGCGGGATGGTGAAATTCCCAACACCCAGACATAACTTGCATAATGTAACTGAGCCGCTGTGAAAATTGAAGCAGTCGCTCAGTTAAGAGCTAGAAAGATGCTCTGACTGTCAGAGTGCTGTACAGATTGACTTTGTAGAGATCGACTCCACTCTGACAGCCTCGAGCTCAGCAGCACTAGCACCAATTATCTTATTTCATGAGTACCGGTACTCTCCTTGGAGCGGTGAAGTGCCGGTACTCAGGTCGGTAAAAATAAGAAGTGCCAGGACTCAGTACCTGTGAGTACTCGCCCATTTAAAGCACTGCTTGCCGATACAGTTTTCAATTTAACAAAAACATTTGCCCTGATTTATGTTAAAAGACAACTGTCCTGGAAAGGTTAATTCCCACATATAAGATGCCTCAGCTAAAAGGGAAAAAAAGGGGAAGGGGGAGTGGTACTAGCTAAGTTCTGTAGTAAGTGTTTCTATGGAGACATAAAAATGTTAGCACTAGGTAGAGTCTGATTGCGTGTTACTAATCTCTATATCTTAAATGAACTTTTTATCTTAAATATTTTTGTGAATAGTGCAGCAGCCTGTTTTAAAGTGTGTGCAATGCAAGTTTAAAATAATGACTTGTATGTTAAAAATATATTCTGTCTTAGTGTGGGAGGCGTCAGAGACATGGCTAAGAGTTGAATCCTGGTTGGTGCCTTAAGGATTAGCGACTTTTGTACTTTTAGTACTATGAGGTCCCTGGATGTCTTCTTTAATTTTGCTTCCAGACTTGGACATTTTACCTACAATCACTTGTGTGAACAGTGCTACACTAATTTGTTCAGTGGAAGTAACCCAAAACTTCTGCATCCACAATGCACTCTGTTGATACACAAAACCCCAGGCCTGGAAACTGTGTGAGATGGCAGACCCTAACAAAGTACTTCCGTCAGGTAATGTCAGCACACGGCATGCCAAGCATTAGAAGAATCCATATAATCAGGAAAATATATTACAGCCATGACATTTCCTTTTGCATGCAATTATCATTTGGTAGTTTAGTGTAACTGAAACTGTCCCAGGTAAAGTGCTCATGTGTTAACTCTCCTCGTGCATACCAGGGATGGATATGCCTTTTTTCCCCACTGGGCATTTCTCCCGGTGAGCTGGACTCTTGAGGGCTGGTTTTGAAAGACCTGTACTACTTCTTGTGCCCCTGTCATTTTCCATACCTCCTGGGTCTGATGCAGCATGCACACAAGTTCAAGAGAGTGGGAGGGAGAAGGAATATCGAAGGAGAGAGAGGAGATGGATGGAAACAGTAGCCAAGGTTCCAGGTCCATTCTTAGTGTGCTTCTCCATTCCTGTTTTTTTCTTTGAAGTATAGGACTCAGAGTCTTGTTTTATTATGGAATTAAATAGAACTAGAAGTCCCTGAATTAAATGAAACAATATCAACTAGAACAGCACATCACGCATGGACCCTGGAAACTTGTGGGGGCTGCGGAATGGGGGAGGGTTGTGGAACAGCCGACAGACAGGGCGGTCCATCACCCGGGGGCATTTGAGCAGTAAGTGCACAGTCTAGATGACTGTGCACCTTTAGGCTACATCCGGTAGCCCAACACATATATATCACCATTTTGGGGCTGCCACCCACCATTTTGTGGTGAGTTAACCTGATGGCAGCCACACAAGAGTAGGTTAGCATAGTTTTAGGCCAAAGAGGTAGCGTAGGATCATTTTATTCAAGCTAGTTTAGCGGCCCTCAAGTGGAGTGCGAAGGTGTTTATATAAAAAAAAGGTTTTATTTCTTACTTGAGGAACATGGCTTCCAGCGCATCCCTGGACCGGAAAGTGAGGGAGGCCATGCACCTGCTTGCTGAGGCTGGGCGCATGGACCTAGTGGTGCCGGTGATGAAGGCGCGGTGGAGTGCCTCTGACATCGGTAAGTGGGAAAGGCTGCCTGTCTACATGCAGTGCGGCCCAAAAGAGTGTGGGAGAGGGCTGCAGTACATAATCTGCAAGGGAGGCAGCAGGGAAAATTCCCCGGTGAGCGGGACAGGCAGGAGGGAGCCCTGCAGACAGTGTGCTCCCAGAGGGAGGTCTGGGTCCCTCCTGGGCCATAACCACAGGAACAGGTGTGGAACTGATGGAGATGGCAGGGAGGCTTGGACCTGCCAGTGCGAGTGGGGGTGGGCGCATCGGAAAGGGACAGGAGGCGGTCATCTTGGGTCAGGACATGCATGAGAAACTCCAGGCTGGGGAATAGGAGGGCAGGCAGCTGGGGCTGAGCACAAACCCATCCCTCCAAGCAGATTGGCCAGAGTGGAACCTAGGGGTGTGGGATTGGTTGGCTAGGGCCTTGTTGGGCCTACAGGAGCAGTGGAAAACAGCAGGGTAATGGGGGGAGGTGCAGAGAGGGCGGTTAGCAGAGCATGGGTAGGGAAGAGGGGAAAATGACAGGGCAAAGGCTGGCCATGCCTCAAGCTCCGACGACCAGGGTGGACGGGCACCAGGGGAAACAATCTGCACTGTCAGCACTGGACCTGGGGCCAGATGTAGCAAACGTTTTGCGACTCGCAAACGGCAAAATTTGCAAAACGCGTATCCCAATGCAGAAATGCATTTTGCGAGTCGTTACTGACTCGCAAAATGCATTTCAGACTCGCAAATAGGAAGGGGTGTTCCCTTCCTATTTGCGAGTCGCATTGGGATGCAATACCATTTGCGACCGCATATGCGGTCGCAAATGGCATCGCAGTTACCATCCACTTCAAGTGGATGGTAACCCAATCGCAAATTGGAAGGGGTCCCCATGTGACTGGAGCCCAAAATATTTTTTCAGGGCAGGGAGTGGTCCAAAGTTTTCGGTTTTTTTTTAAGTGCAGCTCGTTTTCCCTTAGGGAAAACGGGCTACCCTTCAAAAAAAAAAAACTGCTTTATTTAAAAGCAGGTCGCTAACATGGAGGTCTGCTGACGTCAGCAGGCCTCCATGTTAGCGAGTGCCTATACTCGCAATGGGGCCGCAATTTGCGACCCACCTCATGAATATTCATGAGGTGGGTCATTGCGACCCCATTGCGAGTTGCAGTCGGTGTCTGAGACACCGTACTGCATAGCAATTTGCGACTTGCAAATTGCGAGTCGCAGGGACTCGCAATTTGCAAGTCGCAAATTGCTTTTTTCCTACATCTGGCCCCTGGTGTGGAGTGAGGATGAAGGTAGTGTGGGCCACGACAGGGGACACAGGGGTATGGCTTGGAAGGTCTTATTGCATAAAAGAGAAGGCATAGATAGGAGGTACAGGGACAATAGCCAGGCTGGGCAGGACCAACTCTGCAAAAGTTTAGTTACACAGGACATAGCTGGGAGTGGTGGGTGATGCACACTGGACTTACCTAATTCTTTGCAGGTGATGGACCAAGGCAGGTATGCAGACTCAGGAGAGTAGGGTGTGGCTCGCACAGCCCAAGGGGAAGAAGAGGCATGGCACAGTGCAGTCGGCCAACCCACATCGAGGGACCAGGCGTTGGGCACTCTGCAATAGTCTGTGGCGATCTCGCAGGAAGGGGATGCTCTAGAGGGCACATCGTCCTACTACAGAAGGCTCCAGGTGGCACAGTCAATGTTGAGTGAGTCAAGGTGAGTTGTTGATTCTTTCCACAATATGGCAAGGGGCACCACAAGCAACGTTCCCTGTAAGCCCACGCACGCACCCTTCCTTCCCCCACCGCGCAGTCCTCTTTCCAATTTTTAGCCACGTCACTTCCTGCATAATGCAGGGAGAGTGAAACCGTACGTAAGTGCTGCGCTTTAAAAACAAACAGTGCGAAATCACGGTCACTCTCTTCGCGGCAGGACAAGGTGGCTTGTGGAGTTCTGGAAGTAGCGAAGGAGGAAGAAGCGAGATAAGACATGCTGCCCTGAAATCCCTACTGTACGTTTCCCGCGGCCTCCACTGATGCGGTCCTGGGATTGTACTGTACTCACTGTACTCACTGTACTGACAGGTGCTGGGTGTGTGTTGGGTGTTTTTCAGTGCAGGTGCAGCCTTGCGCTTCTTTCGGTCTGGCGGCTGCAAAAGAAGACCGGTGGTGCTGTTTGGTTGCCTGGGGAGGCAACAGTCTCCTTTCTTCCCAGCGGTGTCAGCAGACTTTTACCAGGAAGCGTTATGCATTCTCGACGCTCGTCCTGGCTCTTCTTCCCTTTCCAGCGTGCAGGCTCAGATGGGGTGCCTCAGAGTGCATCCATGGCTAGGTTCTGGTTCCTAAAATCTAAGCCCTTATCACACCTACAGTTAAGGAACCACTGTCCCTAAAGAACGCATTTTTTCACATATGACCGGAAATTAACAACTGAACGGCTAAAAAACCCACATACGTCATTTATCTACATTACTAGGTCCTGTATCTATAACGCTAAGAACAATGTGGTTGTATGTCGCTGCTCGCATCAAAGGCATGCAGAAGAGAACACGAGCAGCTCTCCTGTTGCCTCTGATGCCACTTGGGTCGTTTCGGTGACAAAGGTTTTCTCCTGGCCCGTATGTTATGGACATAACCAGTATTTTTCTGTCGAGTGCGGAACATTCAGCAAATGTTGGTATTTTCCCCATATGAAATATAAAATTTAAACCACACTGACGAAATTGCTTGAAAAGTATGTCAAAGCAGTCTGAACTATGCATAGAACACTAAGGGAAAATGTATGTATTCAAATAAAATTCAGACGTTGTACACAATTGTATTCAGTTTCAGATTGCCTATATGTGACATTTCTATAGTTTTAGTCTCCCTGCGAGTTGCATTCTACTGTCAAATCTGTGACACTTCGAGTGACATTGTGTTGCGAGGAACTGAAAGCAATGACCAGTATGTGAGTGTCTCCAAGTTTTTTTGTCACTGCTTGCAGACATACACACAACATGAAATTCAAACGTTTTATCTTCCTTTACACAAGTATCATACATTTCAATGCGGATTGTCATCAAATTTTAAAAGCAAATATGCAGGAACCAGAAATATGCACCAATAAATACTGCAACAGGCAATGAAGAGGCGAATATGGGGGCTGTTATCTCCCGTCGGACTAAGATTGGTCTCTGTTGGCAGTATCCTTTTGTTGTGGGTAACATGAGAGGACCCAGAAGCAGGAGTATATGTATGTTAGAAATGGGTACTGTTAAAAGGGATGATGGTACTGGTAATACACGAGCAGGGTCAATTGAATTATGCAGCAGTTAGTGTTACCTTATTTTGTAGTTTTTACACTTCGTAACTGACTGGGCATTTGTTGCACCTCATTAGTAATAGTCGAAGACCAAAATATAGCAATAAGCAACAAAAAGATGACCAACTTTTGCAAAGGGCCTTAGATTGAGCACAAACACGGGTTAGTCAGCCGATGGTGAATTATGTGGCAAATGCAGTAGATCATAATGATGCGAAAAACACCACAGCTGCACAATCATAATACCAGTGGCCCGGTACATGAGCAGCAAACATTAACCAAGCCAATGTGTCTGGTAAGAATGTAACATGTATTTTTCTTCCAAAACATAGATCAACAGAATTACTGTCAAATGGAATAGCACTTAGTATGACATTTCCACATGTGAAAAGTCCTGTGTCTTGGAATACCACGTCATGTGAAATACTGTTAAACATATAGACTGGGTCACTGGAATAATTTATATACATAATGTATATTATTAAAATGATGATATTTGAAAAGCAAACTGTAAAAAAAATATATAGAGGCCTTTCACAGGAAGGAAATCCTGTTTCAGTGTGGTATAAATAAAGCCAGATGTTGGCAAAACGAGAGAAAGTGGCTGAGGTGAAGTGCATTCCTAGGATGTACTTTCCTGTAGAACAGTAGGCCAGTTGCACAGAGATATTTCTTCAGTCTATCTGCGGGAAATCTATCTAGTCTCATGTGAATTAAAAAGGCCCACGGGACAGGAAGCAATCGGAAGGAACATTTTGCTGTGGACCTGAGCTGGACCTGTAAGGAGCCCCCTGCAGCTGGAAACTTTGGCCTGGGGTCTGAGGAGCCCGTCTGAAAGATATGGATGTTTTTCATAAGGTTTCTTTAAATAAGAATAACCACATTTGTTGCTACAGGTTCCTTTGAGTTGCTTACTTGTTATTATTGCCAAAAACAAATGCTCCAGCTCCCTTTGTGGCAGTTTTGAGAACCACATTCAGGAGATTTAATTGGTTGATTATAATTTTTCAAATCAGTTTTTTTTCCACAAACTGATAACATTCGATTTTGCTATAACTGTAGATCCTTACATCAGACTCCCTTCATTCTTATGACATTTTAGTGGTTAGACTGTTATCTATTTCCCAGAATTTTTGGACTTTATATTAGCTAATTCACAACTCAGTAAAAGCTGTGACCTCTCCCTGTCCCCACTACTCCTTTGCACTAGATGTGGAGCCACTGACCTTCTGGATATCTAGGGATGCCCTCCTTGGCAGATGGAGATGGTACAGTGGCTGGGGTGTCCTAGTTTCACTATATATGGTATTTGGATGGTTAAAATAATTAACTGCAGAGAATAGCAGAAATATTTGAGATACGTATATGCCACGTCACTTCCTTGCAACTGAGGCAAAAATTACATTTAAACTGGCGGTGCATAATTTACAAAGCATTGCATCATCATCCTACCATATCTGATTTCTCTCTGTTTCTGGTGCAAAATGAGGGCTTGTAAGCAAAAATGCTCTTCTGCCGTAAAGCTGAGATTCAAGAAAACTTGCGCTTAGTAACAGACATTTTCTGTCACAGGTTCTGTGTTCAGAAATGCTCTATCAGCTGACTTGAGAACAGAACCCTCTTTACAGTTATTCCAAAACTCTAGAAAACCTAGCTATTCAAACTGCGTCAAACAAGGAGCCACTAGCCAGTGGCATTAGTGTAAGAGTCATTAGTTTAAAACACCCACATACTTACTGTGCGCTATCTTAAACTGTTAAATAAATTTTCTTAGTTCACTGTAGGTTTTCCTGCCTGTGGGAAACACAACCAGCTGCCATTTTCTTTGTTATGCTCCATCCCCTTGGCAGAGGGAGTAGATATGGTTAGCAGTCTATGGACAATACCCCTCACGCTTGGACCAGCCCAAACTGTGAGTTGGAACTCTGAATGCTGGCAAAATCTGACCATCAACAGGAACCGAAAGCTCTTCCAGGATGCAAATTTTGGATCTAGCAGATTCTGGTTAGGTACCACTACTCCATCACCGTGCCCTTCTTAAAGGGATTTAAGCTGGACTACTGAAAGGGGGCCCTGTTTGCACGAGGCTGGGGTCTGTTTTACCAGGACACACGGGTCACAGGAGGCATGGCAAGGGTGTTTGATTAGGAATGATTGGGATTGTGGAATCAAATCTACCATTCACAGCTGCACACAAAAGAGTTTATACCCAGCTGTGATGAAGAAAACAGTCAGAGCCACCAACCCAGATGAGCCCGACCTATGCATAGTTCAGCTCCAGCACCTAATGACTTCCTGTAAGTTACTAGACCAAAGCCCTCGTTGGCAAGTTCCAAGAAAAACCTTTTGACACTCTCCAGACCCTGTCCCAACTGAGCACCCTTACGTCCACTATATTTACCACTCACTCACCCACTGCCAACATGGACTCCATCTTGTTTCATTTTGCTCATCCGCAAAGGCCTCTCTGAACCCCAGACACCCTCATCTGTCTTGAGTGCCCTTCAAACACCACCATTGGAGGTCCCAAGCCCCCTCCTTGCCGC
Source organism: Pleurodeles waltl (assembly GCF_031143425.1). Taxonomy (NCBI): domain Eukaryota; kingdom Metazoa; phylum Chordata; class Amphibia; order Caudata; family Salamandridae; genus Pleurodeles; species Pleurodeles waltl. The sequence goes on along the minus strand of NC_090448.1, from coordinate 286,863,354 downwards.
TTGGGGCACGAATGTCCCATGCTTCAATCAGCCCTACTTGACATTCCTATATGCCTTCAGCAACCTTGACCATCTCAAGCACATTCTGACCCCTCCCCCCACCATCCTCGGCTGTCCTTAGCATACTCCAGACATCCCGCAGGACACCTCCTTCAACTCACGGATCCCCTTGGCCTGTCCTATCTGTCATGCCATTTATTGTCATGTCCAAAAATATTTTTGCACCCTCTGCATGCCCCCGTCATGCTCCAGGACTGCTTATCCCAACTACAACCTTGTATGTATTATCCTTTTTCAGATATTCCTTTTACGATAAGGTGGCCCAACGAGGCCAAAATCGTTGCCCCAAATTTACAATGTGGTGCAATACATGCATTGTGTCACTTTGTAACCCTTTGCACTACATTATGTCTGCGCCAGACATAATATATGTAAATGGGGCGTTTCCTGGTTGGGGGGGCTGAAAAAATGGCACAAAAATGCTGATAAAATCCGATTAGTCATGGAAAGTGAGTGAGCAGATAACTTGAGGCCTGTAAAGGCTGCACCATCGAAGGTCTAACGCATGACATAGGTTTGTAAGTGGATCATAATATGGAACAGGAGTTCAGCCAAACTGAAACCCCAGGTAACTATTCAATTGCTTTGGAACGGTCATGCATAATGTTTTTGTAACTCCTATAACCTATGCTAAATATCTTCTTCCCAATTACAGACGGTCTACATTTGGATTTGAATGGGCAGGCGTGAGTACCAAGGAAGCCCAGGTAATTCTGTAGATGTTCCAGGTGGGATTAAGGGTCTCTAGATAAATCACATTCATGATCCACACCTTTGCTTCTATTACAGGTTTGCCGGACTGAGCAGGTTATTGATTTGAATGTACCAACATGCGTAGAAGCAGAAGGACCAGGTAATTATTTGGTCGGTACCCCATCTGGGTCACCTGGCATATTATAATAGGACAACATGCTGTAACCAACTGTTAACCATCTTTTCTTTTGTTGCAGGCATCTCAGACAGTACTGTTCATAGATGAGGACGGGCAGACTGGAGTAGCAGCAGAAAGAGAAGGTTAATATTTGCTAGTTTTCCTTATGGTGCATCTGAGACATTGAAACGATCAGGTGCTTTAATCATGTTTTCTTCTTTTACAAGCATCTTAGACCCTGCTACACAGAAATTTGAACAGGCATATGCAAGTAGAAGCAGAAAGATAAGGTAGTAATCTAGCAGATTTTCATTGTGGTGCACCTAGTACAGTGGAATATGACAACCTACTTTAATCACCTTTACGTCTGCTGCAGGCATATGTGAGTAGAAGCAGAAAGACAAGGTAGTTATTTGGTTGATTTCACTTGTGATGCACCTAGTACATTATAGCATACCATTCGTCATCCCTTTTTTTTTGTTACATCTACAGGCAGGTGTGAGAACAAATAGAAAGGCCCAGGTAATTCATTGCTACATTTTTCAAGAGATAGCTCAGACTTGTCTGGTAGATTGCATTCAATAGCATAAGAACCAACTTTAAATAATGTTCCTCACTTTAAATAATGCTCCTCTTTTTTTATTTTTGTTTTTTTGCAGGTTTTGCAGCATAGTAGGCTCAGACTGATTGCCACCAAAATGTTCAAGCCAAAGCTGTGACTTCAGCAGAGAGCAGTGCTTTGCCACAAAGGAAGAAATGCTGTCTTGTGTTCAAAGAAGAATGGCTGAAAGAAATTGTGGAGACTGAGACACAGAAATCACGGAGCAAGGTTCGCTTACAGCTGGGAGAGATATTTCTATACAATCCAGAAGTAGGCCTGATGTGCAAAGCATGTGCAGAAGCAAAGATTGCAGGGGACTTTTCGACTGGGAAGAAATGGAGTGATGGATGGAAGATGGACTACTTGAAACACCATCTATTTACCAAAGTTCACGAATCTGCTTTGGTGACCCTAAGAAATAAAAGTGCTGCTGCCAGGCTGGGGTTTTGGAGTGCGCACCATGCTGATGGAGACTGCCAGTGACAGAGCAAAGAGACTAGAAGTGGTTGAATGGCATAGATCCATGCCTGAGGAGATAAAGATTCTCATCAACAATGTGTTACTGGCAGTCAAAATGAACACGTCAATGTTATCTGTACAAGACATCCATGGCCACGTCGCATTGTATGTGAAGATACCAGACAGCTGGAGGAGCAAGAACTATGCCTTCGAGTTTTTGGAGGCCATCAACAGAGTGATACGCTCTGACTTCATGGCAGAACTTCGCAGTGCTCGGTATCACACATTGATAATTGATGAGAGCACAGATATTTCAGTAACAAAAATGCTCATCCTCTACTTCAAATTCCAATCTGTAACATCAACAGAGCACAAAACAGTGTTTGGGGGAATTGTAACTCTGAGTACATGCAATGCAGATGCTATCACTATAGCTGTGAAAGACTTCTACTCTGCCAATAAACTGGACCTTATGAAAATGGTCATGTTTACATCAGATGGTGCATCAGTGATGCTGGGAAAGAACAATGGTGTTGTTACCCGCCTCAAACAATCCATTCCCCATCTAGTTGAGCAGCACTGTGTTGCGCACAGAGAGGATTTGGGAGTTGATGATGCCTGGAAAAAAGTGCCGATGATCAGGGAAATGGAAACATTACTGAGGACTGTCTACACTGTTTTCTCCCGCTCACCTGTAAAGAAGTCTTTTCGGCCACTCAAAGAACTGCAGTGGCTTTCAAGGCGTTTTGTTGTTGGTGCACTCTTGCGTAATTATGAGGTTGCTCTCAAATACTTTGATCATGAAAGAGTTGAGGAGAATGACCCAATTGCTAAATATTGCTACAAAAAACTATCTGACTCAAACTACCATATTTCCTTTGCAGCACAGAACGACATTCTGGGTGAACTTGCATCTTTGTGCAAGGTGTTTCAAAAAAGCTCTTTGACCACTGTTGAAGCTGTACCGTATGCAAGAGCAAAAATCGGCCAAATAAAGGGACAGTACTTGGGCAACACTGTCTTTTGGAGCAACACAGTAAGAGATCTGATGGCTTTGTAGAGAGAGGATAGAGAGTCTGATAGTGAGCTGATGTTATCTTTCATTAAACTCCTTTGTGAGCACATGGAAAGAAGGTTCCCAGAAGATGAGTTGAAGGAATGGACAAGCTTTGATTTCCATGCAGTAACAACACAATCACAGTTTGATTTTGGGACTGAGAATGTACAAAGACTTGTTGAAAAGTATAAGAAGGTCTTGGTCCTTGGTGATTGTGATGATGTTGTTCAGCAATACCGAGATTATAAATATGTGGTGGCAGAACATATAAAAAGCGGATTGTTTAGGACCTTTCAAGACATGGTGAATTTCACCCTGCGGAATGCTGCACAGTATAGTGTTGTATCTCAGCTTATTGATGTCTGTGCAACTTTCCAGGCTTCAAGTGCAGACTGTGAACGAGGATTCAGCCTCATGAACTCAATCAAATCCAAATTAAGAAACAGACTTGAAGAGAGTCATCTAGATATGCTCATGAGGACAAAGGCCTACCTCTCAAATGGGAAAGTTGACTTAGAACGAGTTTATCAGCACTGGAAGAATGGAATGGACCGGCGAGAAAAACAAACATGTCAGACATCTAATGTTGGCACCTGACTTGTCTAAACTTTGATGCGCCTTCTCCTATAGTCCATGTGTGGGTTGGGTAAGAACATTTCTCATCCTGACTCTAGGCAGGGGCTTCATGGCCTTCATCAATAGTGTGTTCATCAAATTATAAATGTTAACTAATTGTACAACGTCCTTTATTTGATGTGCATGGCCCCCTGCAGCACTCTGAGAGTATTCATTAAAGTTTCACAATGGTTCAACCTCCTGATTTCTGTTTTCTCTAACTGGGATGTAGGTAGCACATAACAGGTCATGTCCTTGTGGTGTGCCATCAGGTCACAATACTAACTTACTGGCCTATTATATGGAGCAATATTTATACAAATACCCCTTTTTTGCTTTAGTGGTAAAACAAAGCAATGGAGCGGCAAATGCCAAAGATCTTGGTAGTTAGGCGCTGCGCTCGCGTGAATTGTCAATTTCTTGGCGCACATATCCGTGGCTGCAGCGCACAGAGATCTTATACTGCCGCACACAGTGGAAAAAAAATAGAGGGAACATTGGCCACAAGGTGTGGCTTCCCTGAGAAAGCAGGTAATAACCCCAATGGGGGTTTGGTGGGGCCACAAGGTGTCGCAGGGCACAAAAGGCCATGGGTACAGGAAGTACACACGGATGTGGAGATGCTGGACTATTATGAGGAAAGTCCAGGGGAGGTGGGGATTGTGCAGGACCCAGTTCCAAGGGGTATGGAACAAGGGAGATATGCAAGGTTGAGGGGAGGTACAACTAATACCTCTCACAGTGCTATATTGCAGATTATACCACAAGATCGGGTGCTGCAAGGGGATCGGCTGACATGGGACAGGAACCGCTCAATGGTACAACAGGCTTCGGAGTGAGTGCCAACTTTGATGCCTGGTAAGACAGACGAGGGGAGGATATGGGTACCTGGATTGGTGTCAACAGGGCAGGAGCTAAATGACACAAGTCTGTTTAAGGGGAAATAGGTGAAGGACACAGGAGTGGGCCCCTGTGAACCAATTAAGGGAACAGGGGGATACACAGGTGAGCGAGATGGATGGGTGAACACAGGCGACAGGACAAAGGGGGAGAACATCAGGAGGGTAATAAGGAGGGAACAAGGGGGACGACAGGAGCACAGCAAATAAGGACGGCAGTAGGCCAGAGGCAGACAAAAAAAGAGAGTAAGGAATTAAAGATAAAAATTTCCCCTGCAAAACCGCTAGGAGCCCACCACATGTTGGTGACAAAGGAGAAGATTTGGGATGGCTAGTGGTTCGAAATGTTAAAGTTTCTACACGAGGAGGTAAGAGTCATAGAAGGCTCAAAAGAATAAGAGTATGAGGTAGTGAAACACCCGAGGGTGCCAATGACAATTGAGAATTTGACTGTAGCGTTTTTATTGTATGCCAGTGTATATTGTAAACAACACCCGGACAGAAGTGTAGCCATTTTAAATACATGGACGTGATCCACAAGTCCCAAATATACTTTGGGGCAATGTGTGGGCCCAGTATTATGAGGAGTTTCAGATGAGAATTACAGTGGACCCAGAAGTAAAGTGCGGTGAAGTTGACAACAATCATGACAGCCACAATGGGACCCACAAAATTCAGTAAAATAGTCTTTACTGCTACTTATTTACTGATTGTATAATGACTATTTCAGGGCTGTCCCACCCGGGGTAAGTCACAAGAATCAGTCAGGACTTGCTGGGATTTCAACAATGGTTTATGCACGAAGGAGTATTGTAAGTTCAGGCATGAATGCTCCAAGTGCGCAGGAAAACATGTTTGGTTAACTGTTACGGGTTAGCACAGGGGGTCAGGCAGGGAGAAACAGCGACCAATGGCAGCAATCAACAGCAAGTTGGAATTTCAGGGGACGCAGGAATGCACAGCAACGTCAAAGGAAAGACTCTTACTCCAGTTAAAGTAGAAAGGCTGGAGTTTTGGTTGCATTTTTATCCAAATAAAACAGTAACCAAACAATTGCTACAGGGCTTTAGAGAGGTTTTAAGTTAGGGTGTGAAGGTCCTAGGGAGAGAAGGTGGGCAGAAAACTTTAGGTCCTCAAAAGAGCATGCTCATGTGGTGCGAGAGAAATTGGGTAAGGAAGACAGAGAAGGGAGAATGGCAGGCCCTTACAGTGAGTGGCCGCTGGCTAATTTGATTATGTCTCTCATTAGAGTAGTCCCAAAGAAGGAACCAGGGCAATACAGGCCCATTTGTCGTGGCCAGAGGGTCTCTCAGTAAATGATTTCATAAGCAAAGAGGGATTGTCAGTGTCCCAATCCTCGTGGAAGTCATTATAGCCCTAGTGGCAGCAGCGGGGCACGTGCATTGATTGCAAAGTGTGAAGTTAAGTCTGCTTTCCAGCTGCAGCCAGTGCACCGAGGATTTCTAGTTATTCCGCTTTGCCAATGGTGTGCTCTACATCATGTGCCTTGTTTGAGAAGTTCAGTTCCTTTCCACAGTGACTGTTTACATCGACTACGAGACACGATTTGACAGCATATTATCTGGATGATTTCTTTCTACTCTCAGATTCCGGCTCTGCAGACTGCCAGATTTTACTGGTAAGTTTTCAGGAGCTCATGGAAGATGTAGGGATGCCTTTGGCACCAGAAGAGACAATAGGGCCAGCAGAAGCAATTCTCTTTGTGGGCATTGAGTTGGATTTCCTAAACAAGGAGGCACGCCTTCCCTGGGACAAGAAAATAGGGATTCAGATGTTACTGGAACAAATGCTGGCATAAAAGGTGGTCACAGTCAGGGAAGTACAGGTTCTTTTAGGACATCTTAACTTGATGTGCAGAGTATTGAGGGAAAGCAGAACAGTTTGCAGACAATTGGGGCTGGCACTCTACAGGCAGTCCTTACCGCATCACCATATTCGGTTGTCGACAAGAGTGAAGGAGGATTTGTGAATGTGGCGAATATTTGTGAGAGTTGGAGCGGGTGGAATATGTAGTGCAATATATCATGGGTCTAGTGGACAAGGGACTGTCGCAGGTAACCACAGCGGGAAAATTGTCAGGCATTACCTTCATGGGGAGGATGTGCTGGGGCTAGACGCCTTTGGCAGGAGAACTCTGTAAGAGGATCCTAGAAAAGTGGGCGAGAGAAAAAGGTAAGTCCAGTAAACTAAGTAGACCTTTAACAATAGACAGATGCAGAGTGGTTGTGGGGAAGTTACACAAGATTTGTTACGCATCCTATGAGGTCATACTGTTTGCAGCTTTAGATACCAAGCTCAGATAAGCCCTGCTCACCCCCTTCGTAGCTTGACACGAGCAGTCAGGTTTATCTCAGTAGCAATTTGTAAAGCATTTGCACATAATAACAGTGACACAGTGAAAACACCACAAAAGGACACCACACCAGTTTTAAAGAAATAGGCAATATTTATTTGTGAAAAACAAGACCAAAACGAGAAAAATCCAACATACAATAATAAAGATATGAATTTTGCAAGAAGTAACTTAAAAATACAGTTCCTTGAAGTCAATAGCTCCGTCTGGGGCTATCACGATGTCGTGAACAACAAATCCAACAGTTCAGGCCAGCTGGCGTCGAGGCCCAGCTACGGTGTCGGAAATACCTGCAAACATTACCTTGGAAATGTAGGGCATCGTCATCCTCATGATGAGATTCGGAGTGCAGCGTCGCTGGTGTCAGTTCTGGAGGTCAATGCAGGGGTCATCAGGCCCCACATGTTGCAGATCAAACTTCAGGCTGATGACGGAGTCAGGAGCACTGGCATGAATGGTGTCTGGGCTGTGGTGTGAAGCGGGACGATGCGACGTGCAGTGCCTACAGGTCACAGTGCATGCAGCAGCTCGGTGATGGCGTCCTGTGGTGTCGTTGAGACCAGGGCTGCGGTGTGAAGCAGGGCAGTGCGATGTGCAGTGTCTCCAGGTCACGGTGCAGGCAGCGGAGTCCTCTTTTTTGAAGCAATGTTGTTGGTAGGCCCATGGCGGCCATGCGGCAGGCTCTGTGCTGCACCCACAGGTCACGGTGCAGACAGGAGCGTCTGTTGATGGCATTGGAGTTAATGATGCTGGCGGACCAGGGCTCCGTAGGGGGACAGGACGGTGTGTTGTGTGTCTCATGAGCAGTGTCCTCAGGTCACATTGCAGGGAGTGGCATCAGTGTCAGCGTGGAGCGTCTTCGTCGGGGATCCCAAGGCTGCAGTGTGAACAAGGCAAAGCGGAATGCAGGGCCCACAGGTCACTGTGTGAGCAGCGGCTCAGTGATGGCGTCAGGTGGCTGCGTTGGTGAGACCAGGGTTGCAGTGCGACCTGGGGCACGTCTCCGTGTGGCGTCGTCAGGTCACGGTGTAGTCAGCGACGTCATTGACGGCATCACAGGGGTGTTTCTTCTGTTGCAGCACAAAACACACAGATCTCAGTGCGGTAGGCAGATGAAGCTGAAGTTTTTGATATTCCTGAAAGCCATACTCCAAGTCCTTGAATAAACTTCACAAGCAGGACACACAGCAAAGTCCAGTCTTTGCCGTCTTTAAGGCAGAAGCAGCATCTGCAGGCCAACCCAGCAATTTAACCAAAAATATGTTTTTATTTAATGAGGAGATTATTGAGCAACAGCAAGGGACTGTGATATGCATCTGGTTCGTCCCATCTATGCAAATTTGCATGAGGGCTGGAGGGAGGAGTAGGTGGTCAATGAGAAACTTGAAAAATGGATGTCACACATATTTCAATGGGTCATATTTGTAGATGACTTATTCGTCATCTGGAAAGGTGAGCCGGAAAGTTTGCAAAAGTTTGTGGAGGAGATTAACAAGAATGACCTTAATTTCTCATTTACAAATAAAATCTGTGCCACAGAGCGTGAATTTCAGGATATAAGACTTGTTGTGGATAATGGTAAATTGACATCTACCATACACAGGAAACCAACTGTGGGCAACAGCATATTGGTTGTGTGGCGTTGTCATCCTGAAAACTTGAAAAAACCTGAAAAAAGTACACCAACTGGTGAATATCTTTTAGGTAGGAGGCATGTGCCTGTTGTCCTAGCTACTTGGGTGTCTGAGGCTGGTGGATTGCTTGAGCTCAGGGATTCTGGGCTGCACTCAGTTGCGTTGATCGGGTGTACATGCTTAGTTGGGCATCTATATGGTGTTCTGAACGGAGCTGTAGAACTCCAAGTTAGAGCTAGGAGGATACACAATACTGATTAAGCATATGACTAAACATTTGAAAACTTAATGAAGAGATTTAGACAGATGGGGTACAGTGAAGAGATATTGGCAACAACTAGGAATAGATTCCAGAAAATAACACATGAAGAGGTTCTGTTTGGGAAACAGGTAGCAAGAAATCATGTAAAGATGGGCAAAGGGTAAGATTCATTACCATGTATCATACTGAACATCAATTAGTTAGGCAACTTAGGAGTGAGCCTCTAATAAGGAAAGATATTAGCAGAAAATCACTAATCGAATAAAGGAGAGCAAAGTCATTCATGGATAGATTAGTGAAGAGTGATATCAGAAGTGCCTCAGATTCATGGCTCAAAACAAGAAATGGTCTCACAAAGTGCAACATATGTAAGGGGTGTAAACGTGGAGAGAATACCACTTCTGTCAAAACTCCATTAGGCAAAGAGATCAAAATCAGAAGGAATTGAATTGAGTGAGCAAGGGTTATTTTGCTGTTTATTTGTTGAAATGTTAATGTGATGAGGTAAGTGTAGGCAGCACAATATTGCAAGTGCATAAGAGAATACTACTGCACCATAGGGCCATCACAAACAAGCATGAGAGCTACCCAGTAGTGAGGCATTTTTGGCAGAGTCACAAGGGTGACATTGATCAATTGAAATATCTCGTAATCAATCAATCAACCAAAGCATTTGTAAAGCATACTACTCACCCGTGAGGGTCTCAAGGTGCTGAGGAGGGGGACTGTTACTGCTCGAACAGCCAAGTCTTGAGGTGTCTCCTGAAGATAAGCAGGCCTTGTGGCCGTCGCAGGTGGGTTTGGAAGAGTGATCCACATCTTGGAGGCGAAGAGGGAGAATGATCTGCCACAGGCGGTCGTTCTGTGGATGCGTGGGACGGTGGCGAGGGCAGGGTCAGCAGAGCGAAGCTGTTGGGTCGGGGTGTAGGAGAGCCGTCTGTTGAGGTATTCTGGTCTGGTGTTGTGCAGTGCCTTGTGAGCGTGGGTGAGGAGTTTGAACGTGATTCTCTTGTTGACGGGGAGCCGGTGCAGGTCTCCCAGGTGGGCTGTGATGTGGCTGTGGCAGGGAGATGTCCAGGATGAGGCGTGCGTGGGCGTTCTGTATGTGTTGCAGTCTATAGATAGTGTCCCCAGAAGCCTGAGAGGAGGTAACAGGGAAAGATTGACAGAAACAGGAAACAAGGCACATATTAAAATTGGACTTGTAAGAACCGAGAGGTTTGAACATGGATGAGGAATTGCATGTTTATGTCTAACTGTTCTCCCAAGGGCTGGTAGGAAAGGGTGATTCATAACACTGATAAATGGTGTTATGAAGTACAACACTGTTATTAATCATTTTAAATTTTGTTTTTGTTCTCACTTCAATTTTATTTATGTTTTCAGGGCTTCATCAAGATTGATGTGCAACAGGCAGTTGAGGATATTAAGAATGTTTGCCCACTTGGGCTTATACAATATAGAGAAGCGCATAAATAGAATAGAATTATTGTTTAGATATTGATGTAATAACAGGTCATATTGGTATAATAATTATGCAAGAAGGCCATCATGTACATATCCTGTTGGATTGTGCTGTTTAAGTTTTTGGTTTATTCTTACATTTATTTTGTATGCTTACATTTATGCTTATTGTTATTTGTAAAGTATAAAGGCCCTCATTACAACCCTGGCGGTCAGTGTTAAAGAGGCCGTTAGTCCAGCAACAGGCCGGCAAAAAAAAAAATTGCATCATGGCCATGGCGGAAACCGCCAACACAGACAGCCACTTTAACACTCCGACCGCCACGGCGGTAGAAACAAACACCACAGCGGTAACCGCCAACAGACAGGCGGAAGACAATGTACAGCCCACTGTATTACAAGGCACCAATACGCCACCTTTTCCGGTGCGGTACCAAGGGCATCAAAAGCACAGCGGAAACAGTACACAGAAGGGAAACCAATCACCTCTCGACACCCTACGAGGAACCAGGATGCCATGGAGCCCAAGTTACAGGTTCTCCCAATGTTGGTTTACCTCCTCTTCTACCAGGAGCAGCAAATACGCGAGTGATGACCACGGTGAGTACTGCTCCTAGCATGAGGGGGGGGGAAGAGAGTGACACACAAACCCAACACGCAACACGCAACACCCCAACCCTCACTCCCAACACCATACACACAAACACATGCAACAACATTACATATACACCCTGTAACCCTCCGGAAGAAAGCAAGGACAAAAGGAAATGTTTGTAATGAGTGTAATCATCTAAAATTCAGAAATGGAAACAGGTCTGTAACAGTTCATTATATACAAATATATACAGCAACTACACAAGTCCGGATAGTGTTCCAATCATTGTCCGTGGACCAGTGGTCCCAAAATGCATGATACCTTCCTCCAAACGGAGAGAACACTGCTGGGGCATCAGGTCGAAAATAAACAGGCACCTCAGGGGGAAGGGGAGGGGGTCACCTCAGCCAGATGAAGGGACAATGCCACTGCTCCACAAGGGGGCTCCATGCCCACAGAATGGTACTGGGGAGTGCAAAGCCACAGTCTCTCAAGTCTCTCAAGTGGGTGGGTTGCCCACTGATTGGTCCTGGGGGTGCAAAGCCACAGTCTCCCAAGTCTCTCAAGTGGGTGGGTTGCCCACTGATTGGTCCTGGGGAGTGCAAAACCACAGTCTCTCTAGTGGATGCTTTTCTCCACTGGTTCTGGTGGGGGCTTTGTGCCCAGAGTGCTTCATCCTCCCAAGGACTGGGTGAGAGGATGCTGTTCTCCACTGGTTCTGGAGGGGCTTTGTGCCCAAAGTGCTTCATCCTGCCAAGGACTGGGGTAGTGAATGCTGTTCTCCACTGGTTCTGGAGGGGGCATGGTGCCCAGAGTGCTTCATCCTGCCAACGACTGGGGTAGTGGATGCTGATCTCCACTGGTTCTGGAGGGAGCATGGTGCCCAGAGTGCTTCATCCTGCCAAGGACTGGGTGAGTGGATGCTGTTCTCCACAGGTTCTGGAGGGGGCTTTGTGCCCAGAGTGCTTCATCCTGCCAAGGATTGGGTGGGTGGATGCTGTTCTCCACTGGTTCTGGATGGGGCATGGTGCCCAGAGTGCTTCATCCTGCCAAGGACTGGGTGAGTGGATGCTGTTCTCCACTGGTTCTGAAGGGGGCTTTGTGCCCAGAGTGCTTCATCCTGCCAAGGACTAGGTGAGTGGATACTGTTCTCCACTGGCTCTGGAGGGGGCATGGTGCCCAGAGTGCTTCATCCTGCCAAGGACTGGGTGTGTGGATGCTGTTCTCCACTGGTTCTGGAGGGGGCTTTCTGCCCAGAGTGCTTCGTCCTGGCAAGGACTGGGGTAGTGGATGCTGTTCTCCACTGGTTCTGGAGGGGGCATGGTGCCCAGAGTGCTTCATCCTGCCAAGGACTGGGTGAGTGGATGCTCTTCTCCACTGGTTCTAGAGGGGGCTTTGTGCCCAGAGTGCTTCATCCTGCCAAGGACTGGGTGAGTGGATGCTGTTCTCCACTGGTTCTGGAGGGGGCATGGTGCCCAGAGTGCTTCATCCTGCCAAGGAATGGGTGAGTGAATGCTGTTCTCCACTGGTTCTGGAGGGGCTTTGTGCCCAAAGTGCTTCATCCTGCCAAGGACTGGGGTAGTGGATGCTGTTCTCCACTGGTTCCGGAGGGGGCATGGTGCCCAGAGTGCTTCATCCTGGCAAGGACTGGGGTAGTGGATTCTGCTCTCCACTGGTTCTGGAGGGGGCATGGTGCCCAGAGTGCTTCATCCTCCCAAGGACTGGGTGAGTGGATGCTGTTCTCCACTGGTTCTGGAGGGGGCTTTCTGCCCAGAGTGCTTCATCCTGACAAGGACTGGGGTAGTGGATGCTGTTCTCCACTGGTTCTGGATGGGGCATGGTGCCCAGAGTGCTTCATCCTGCCAAGGACTGGGTGAGTGGATGCTGTTCTCCACTGGTTCTGAAGGGGGTTTTGTGCCCAGAGTGCTTCATCCTGCCAAGGACTAGGTGAGTGGATACTGTTCTCCACTGGCTCTGGAGGGGGCATGGTGCCCAGAGTGCTTCATCCTGCCAAGGACTGGGTGTGTGGATGCTGTTCTCAGCTGGTTCTGGAGGGGGCTTTCTGCCCAGAGTGCTTCATCCTGCCAAGGATTGGGTGGGTGGATGCTGTTCTCCACTGGTTCTGGATGGGGCATGGTGCCCAGAGTGCTTCATCCTGCCAAGGACTGGGTGAGTGGATGCTGTTTTCCACTGGTTCTGAAGGGGGCTTTGTGCCCAGAGTGCTTCATCCTGCCAAGGACTAGGTGAGTGGATACTGTTCTCCACTGGCTCTGGAGGGGGCATGGTGCCCAGAGTGCTTCATCCTGCCAAGGACTGGGTGTGTGGATGCTGTTCTCCACTGGTTCTGGAGGGGGCTTTCTGCCCAGAGTGCTTCGTCCTGGCAAGGACTGGGGTAGTGGATGCTGTTCTCCACTGGTTCTGGAGGGGGCATGGTGCCCAGAGTGCTTCATCCTGCCAAGGACTGGGTGAGTGGATGCTGTTCTCCACTGGTTCTAGAGGGGGCTTTGTGCCCAGAGTGCTTCATCCTGCCAAGGACTGGGTGAGTGGATGCTGTTCTCCACTGGTTCTGGAGGGGGCATGGTGCCCAGAGTGCTTCATCCTGCCAAGGAATGGGTGAGTGGATGCTGTTCTCCACTGGTTCTGGAGGGGCTTTGTGCCCAAAGTGCTTCATCCTGCCAAGGACTGGGGTAGTGGATGCTGTTCTCCACTGGTTCTGGAGGGGGCATGGTGCCCAGAGTGCTTCATCCTGGCAAGGACTGGGGTAGTGGATTCTGCTCTCCACTGGTTCTGGAGGGGGCATGGTGCCCAGAGTGCTTCATCCTCCCAAGGACTGGGTGAGTGGATGCTGTTCTCCACTGGTTCTGGAGGGGGCTTTCTGCCCAGAGTTCTTCGTCCTGGCAAGCACTGGGGTAGTGGATGCTGTTCTCCACTGGTTCTGGAGGGGGCATGGTGCCCAGAGTGCTTCATCCTGCCAAGGACTGGGTGAGTGGATGCTGTTCTCCACTGGTTCTAGAGGGGGCTTTGTGCCCAGAGTGCTTCATCCTGCCAAGGACTGGGTGAGTGGATGCTGTTCTCCACTGGTTCTGGAGGGGCTTTGTGCCCAAAGTGCTTCATCCTGCCAAGGACTGGGGTAGTGGATGCTGTTCTCCACTGGTTCTGGAGGGGGCATGGTGCCCAGAGTGCTTCATCCTGGCAAGGACTGGGGTAGTGGATGCTGCTCTCCACTGGTTCTGGAGGGGGCATGGTGCCCAGAGTGCTTCATCCTCCCAAGGACTGGGTGAGTGGATGCTATTCTCCACAGGTTCTGGAGGGGGCTTTGTGCCCAGAGTGCTTCATCCTGCCAAGGACTGGGTGGGTGGATGCTGTTCTCCACTGGTTCTGGAGAGGGCATGGTGCCCAGAGTGCTTCATCCTGCCAAGGACTGGGTGAGTGGATGCTGTTCTCCACTGGTTCTGGAGGGGGCTTTGTGCCCAGAGTGCTTCATCCTGCCAAGGACTGGGTGAGTGGATACTGTTCTCCACTGGCTCTGGAGGGGGCATGGTGCCCAGAGTGCTTCATCCTGCCAAGGAATGGGTGAGTGGGTGCTGTTCTCCACTGGTTCTGGAGGGGGCTTTCTGCCCAGAGTTCTTCATCCTGACAAGGACTGGGGTAGTGGATGCTGTTCTCCACTGGTTCTGGAGGGGGCATGGTGCCCAGAGTGCTTCGTCCTGCCAAGGACTGGGTGAGTGGATGCTGTTCTCCACTGGTTGTAGAGGGGGCTTTGTGCCCAGAGTGCTTTATCCTGCCAAGGACTGGGTGAGTGGATGCTGTTCTCCACTGGTTCTGGAGGGGGCTTTGTGCCCAGAGTGCTTCATCCTGCCAAGGACTGGGTGAGTGGATGCTGTTCTCCACTGGTTCTGGAGAGGGCATGGTGCCCAGAGTGCTTCATCCTGCCAAGGACTAGGTGAGTGGATACTGTTCTCCACTGGCTCTGGAGGGGGCATGGTGCCCAGAGTGCTTCATCCTGCCAAGGACTGGGTGAGTGTATGCTGTTCTCCACTGGTTCTGGAGGGGGCTTTCTGCCCAGTGTGCTTCGTCCTGGCAAGGACTGGGGTAGTGGATGCTGTTCTCCACTGGTTCTGGAGGGGGCATGGTGCCCAGAGTGCTTCATCCTGCCAAGGACTGAGTGAGTGGATGCTGTTCTCCACTGGTTCTAGAGGGGGCTTTGTGCCCAGAGTGCTTCATCCTGCCAAGGACTGGGTGAGTGGATGCTGTTCTCCACTGGTTCTGGAGGGGGCATGGTGGCCAGAGTGCTTCATCCTGCCACGGAATGGGTGAGTGAATGCTGTTCTCCACTGGTTCTCGAGGGGCTTTGTGCCCAAAGTGCTTCATCCTGCCAAGGACTGGGGTAGTGGATGCTGATCTCCACTGGTTCTGGAGGGGGCATGGTGCCCAGAGTGCTTCATCCTGTCAAGGACTGGGGTAGTGGATGCTGCTCTCCACTGGTTCTGGAGGGGGCATGGTGCCCAGAGTGCTTCATCCTCCCAAGGACTGGGTGAGTGGATGCTGTTCTCCACAGGTTCTGGAGGGGGCTTTGTGCCCAGAGTGCTTCATCCTGCCAAGGACTGGATGGGTGGATGCTGTTCTCCACTGGTTCTGGAGAGGGCATGGTGCCCAGAGTGCTTCATCCTGCCAAGGACTGGGTGAGTGGATGCTGTTTTCCACTGGTTCTGGAGGGGGCTTTGTGCCCAGAGTGCTTCATCCTGCCAAGGACTGGGTGAGTGGATACTGTTCTCCACTGGCTCTGGAGGGGGCATGGTGCCCAGAGTGCTTCATCCTGCCAAGGACTGGGTGTGTGGATGCTGTTCTCCACTGGTTCTGGAGGGGGCTTTCTGCCCAGAGTGCTTCGTCCTGGCAAGGACTGGGGTAGTGGATGCTGTTCTCCACTGGTTCTGGAGGGGGCATGGTGCCCAGAGTGCTTCATCCTGCCAAGGACTGGGTGAGTGGATGTTCTTCTCCACTGGTTCTAGAGGGGGCTTTGTGCCCAGAGTGCTTCATCCTGCCAAGGACTGGGTGAGTGGATGCTGTTCTCCACTGGTTCTGGAGGGGGCATGGTGCCCAGAGTGCTTCATCCTGCCAAGGAATGGGTGAGTGGATGCTGTTCTCCACTGGTTCTGGAGGGGCTTTGTGCCCAAAGTGCTTCATCCTGCCAAGGACTGGGGTAGTGGATGCTGTTCTCCACTGGTTCTGGAGGGGGCATGGTGCCCAGAGTGCTTCATCCTGGCAAGGACTGGGGTAGTGGATTCTGCTCTCCACTGGTTCTGGAGGGGGCATGGTGCCCAGAGTGCTTCATCCTCCCAAGGACTGGGTGAGTGGATGCTGTTCTCCACTGGTTCTGGAGGGGGCTTTCTGCCCAGAGTGCTTCATCCTGACAAGGACTGGGGTAGTGGATGCTGTTCTCCACTGGTTCTGGATGGGGCATGGTGCCCAGAGTGCTTCATCCTGCCAAGGACTGGGTGAGTGGATGCTGTTCTCCACTGGTTCTGAAGGGGGTTTTGTGCCCAGAGTGCTTCATCCTGCCAAGGACTAGGTGAGTGGATACTGTTCTCCACTGGCTCTGGAGGGGGCATGGTGCCCAGAGTGCTTCATCCTGCCAAGGACTGGGTGTGTGGATGCTGTTCTCCACTGGTTCTGGAGGGGGCTTTCTGCCAAGAGTGCTTCATCCTGCCAAGGATTGGGTGGGTGGATGCTGTTCTCCACTGGTTCTGGATGGGGCATGGTGCCCAGAGTGCTTCATCCTGCCAAGGACTGGGTGAGTGGATGCTGTTCTCCACTGGTTCTGAAGGGGGCTTTGTGCCCAGAGTGCTTCATCCTGCCAAGGACTAGGTGAGTGGATACTGTTCTCCACTGGCTCTGGAGGGGGCATGGTGCCCAGAGTGCTTCATCCTGCCAAGGACTGGGTGTGTGGATGCTGTTCTCCACTGGTTCTGGAGGGGGCTTTCTGCCCAGAGTGCTTCGTCCTGGCAAGGACTGGGGTAGTGGATGCTGTTCTCCACTGGTTCTGGAGGGGGCATGGTGCCCAGAGTGCTTCATCCTGCCAAGGACTGGGTGAGTGGATGCTGTTCTCCACTGGTTCTAGAGGGGGCTTTGTGTCCAGAGTGCTTCATCCTGCCAAGGACTGGGTGAGTGGATGCTGTTCTCCACTGGTTCTGGAGGGGGCATGGTGCCCAGAGTGCTTCATCCTGCCAAGGAATGGGTGAGTGGATGCTGTTCTCCACTGGTTCTGGAGGGGCTTTGTGCCCAAAGTGCTTCATCCTGCCAAGGACTGGGGTAGTGGATGCTGTTCTCCACTGGTTCTGGAGGGGGCATGGTGCCCAGAGTGCTTCATCCTGGCAAGGACTGGGGTAGTGGATTCTGCTCTCCACTGGTTCTGGAGGGGGCATGGTGCCCAGAGTGCTTCATCCTCCCAAGGACTGGGTGAGTGGATGCTGTTCTCCACTGGTTCTGGAGGGGGCTTTCTGCCCAGAGTGCTTCGTCCTGGCAAGCACTGGGGTAGTGGATGCTGTTCTCCACTGGTTCTGGAGGGGGCATGGTGCCCAGAGTGCTTCATCCTGCCAAGGACTGGGTGAGTGGATGCTGTTCTCCACTGGTTCTAGAGGGGGCTTTGTGCCCAGAGTGCTTCATCCTGCCAAGGACTGGGTGAGTGGATGCTGTTCTCCACTGGTTCTGGAGGGGCTTTGTGCCCAAAGTGCTTCATCCTGCCAAGGACTGGGGTAGTGGATGTTGTTCTCCACTGGTTCTGGAGGGGGCATGGTGCCCAGAGTGCTTCATCCTGGCAAGGACTGGGGTAGTGGATGCTGCTCTCCACTGGTTCTGGAGGGGGCATGGTGCCCAGAGTGCTTCATCCTCCCAAGGACTGGGTGAGTGGATGCTATTCTCCACAGGTTCTGGAGGGGGCTTTGTGCCCAGAGTGCTTCATCCTGCCAAGGACTGGGTGGGTGGATGCTGTTCTCCACTGGTTCTAGAGAGGGCATGGTGCCCAGAGTGCTTCATCCTGCCAAGGACTGGGTGAGTGGATGCTGTTCTCCACTGGTTCTGGAGGGGGCTTTGTGCCCAGAGTGCTTCATCCTGCCAAGGACTGGGTGAGTGGATACTGTTCTCCACTGGCTCTAGAGGGGGCATGGTGCCCAGAGTGCTTCATCCTGCCAAGGAATGGGTGAGTGGGTGCTGTTCTCCACTGGTTCTGGAGGGGGCTTTCTGCCCAGAGTGCTTCATCCTGACAAGGACTGGGGTAGTGGATGCTGTTCTCCACTGGTTCTGGAGGGGGCATGGTGCCCAGAGTGCTTCGTCCTGCCAAGGACTGGGTGAGTGGATGCTGTTCTCCACTGGTTGTAGAGGGGGCTTTGTGCCCAGAGTGCTTTATCCTGCCAAGGACTGGGTGAGTGGATGCTGTTGTCCACTGGTTCTGGAGGGGGCTTTGTGCCCAGAGTGCTTCATCCTGCCAAGGACTGGGTGAGTGGATGCTGTTCTCCACTGGTTCTGGAGAGGGCATGGTGCCCAGAGTGCTTCATCCTGCCAAGGACTAGGTGAGTGGATACTGTTCTCCACTGGCTCTGGAGGGGGCATGGTGCCCAGAGTGCTTCATCCTGCCAAGGACTGGGTGAGTGTATGCTGTTCTCCACTGGTTCTGGAGGGGGCTTTCTGCCCAGTGTGCTTCGTCCTGGCAAGGACTCGGGTAGTGGATGCTGTTCTCCACTGGTTCTGGAGGGGGCATGGTGCCCAGAGTGCTTCATCCTGCCAAGGACTGAGTGAGTGGATGCTGTTCTCCACTGGTTCTAGAGGGGGCTTTGTGCCCAGAGTGCTTCATCCTGCCAAGGACTGGGTGAGTGGATGCTGTTCTCCACTGGTTCTGGAGGGGGCATGGTGCCCAGAGTGCTTCATCCTGCCACGGAATGGGTGAGTGAATGCTGTTCTCCACTGGTTCTCGAGGGGCTTTGTGCCCAAAGTGCTTCATCCTGCCAAGGACTGGGGTAGTGGATGCTGATCTCCACTGGTTCTGGAGGGGGCATGGTGCCCAGAGTGCTTCATCCTGTCAAGGACTGGGGTAGTGGATGCTGCTCTCCACTGGTTCTGGAGGGGGCATGGTGCCCAGAGTGCTTCATCCTCCCAAGGACTGGGTGAGTGGATGCTGTTCTCCACAGGTTCTGGAGGGGGCTTTGTGCCCAGAGTGCTTCCTCCTGCCAAGGACTGGATGGGTGGATGCTGTTCTCCACTGGTTCTGGAGAGGGCATGGTGCCCAGAGTGCTTCATCCTGCCAAGGACTGGGTGAGTGGATGCTGTTTTCCACTGGTTCTGGAGGGGGCTTTGTGCCCAGAGTGCTTCATCCTGCCAAGGACTGGGTGAGTGGATACTGTTCTCCACTGGCTCTGGAGGGGGCATGGTGCCCAGAGTGCTTCATCCTGCCAAGGACTGGGTGAGTGGATGCTGTTCTCCACTGGTTCTGGAGGGGTCATGGTGCCCAGAGTGCTTCATCCTGTCAAGGACTGGGGTAGGGGATGCTGCTCTCCACTGGTTCTGGAGGGGGCATGGTGCCCAGAGTGCTTCATCCTCCCAAGGACTGGGTGAGTGGATGCTGTTCTCCACAGGTT
Organism: Pleurodeles waltl; assembly: GCF_031143425.1. Lineage (NCBI taxonomy): Eukaryota > Metazoa > Chordata > Amphibia > Caudata > Salamandridae > Pleurodeles > Pleurodeles waltl. The sequence continues at coordinate 286,843,836 of NC_090448.1, read as the reverse complement.
CTAGAGGGGGCTTTGTGCCCAGAGTGCTTCATCCTGCCAAGGACTGGATGGGTGGATGCTGTTCTCCACTGGTTCTGGAGAGGGCATCGTGTCCAGAGTGCTTCATCCTGCTAAGGACTGGGTGAGTGGATGCTGTTCTCCACTGGTTCTGGAGGGGGCTTTGTGCCCAGAGTGCTTCATCCTGCCAAGGACTGGGTGAGTGGATACTGTTCTCCACTGGCTCTGGAGGGGGCATGGTGCCCAGAGTGCTTCATCCTGCCAAGGACTGGGTGAGTGGATGCTGTTCTCCACTGGTTCTGGAGGGGGCTTTCTGCGCAGAGTGCTTCATCCTGACAAGGACTGGGGTAGTGGATGCTGTTCTCCACTGCTTCTGGAGGGGGCATGGTGCCAAGAGTGCTTCATCCTGCCAAGGACTGGGTGAGTGGATGCTGTTCTCCACTGGCTTTAGAGGGGGCTTTGTGCCCAGCGTGCTTCATCCTGCCAAGGACTGGGTGAGTGGATGCTGTTCTCCACTGGTTCTGGAGGGGGCTTTGTGCCCAGAGTGCTTCATCCTGCCAAGGACTGGGTGAGTGGATGCTGTTCTCCACTGGTTCTGGAGAGGGCATGGTGCCCAGAGTGCTTCATCCTGCCAAGGACTGGGTGAGTGGATGCTGTTCTCCACTGGTTCTGGAGGCGGCTTTGTGCCCAGAGTGCTTCATCCTGCCAAGGACTGGGCTAGTGGATGCTGTTCTCCACTGGTTCTGGAGAGGGCATGGTGCCCAGAGTGCTTCATCCTGTCAAGGACTGGATGAGTGGATGCTGTTCTCCACTGGTTGGGGAGGGGGCTTTGTGCCCAGAGTGCTTCATCCTGCCAAGGACTGGGCTAGTGGATGCTGTTCTCCACTGGTTCTGGAGAGGGCATGGTGCCCAGAGTGCTTCTTCCTGTCAAGGACTGGATGAGTGGATGCTGTTCTCCACTGGTTGGGGAGGGGGCTTTGTGCCCAGAGTGCTTCATCCTGACAAGGACAGGGGTAGTGGATGCTGTTCTCCACTGGTTCTGGAGGGGCTTTGTGCCCAAAGTGCTTCATCCTGCCAAGGACTGGGGTAGTGGATGCTGTTCTCCACTGGTTCTGGAGGGGGCATGGTGCCCAGAGTGCTTCATCCTGTCAAGGACTGGGGTAGTGGATGCTGCTCTCCACTGGTTCTGGAGGGGGCATGGTGCCCAGAGTGCTTCATCCTCCCAAGGACTGGGTGAGTGGATGCTGTTCTCCACAGGTTCTGGAGGGGGCTTTGTGCCCAGAGTGCTTCATCCTGCCAAGGACTGGATGGGTGGATGCTGTTCTCCACTGGTTCTGGAGAGGGCATGGTGCCCAGAGTGCTTCATCCTGCCAAGGACTGGGTGAGTGGATGCTGTTCTCCACTGGCTCTGGAGGGGGCATGGTGCCCAGAGTGCTTCATCCTGCCAAGGAATGGGTGAGTGCGTGCTGTTCTCCACTGGTCCTGGAGGGGGCTTTCTGCCCAGAGTGCTTCATCCTGAAAAGGACTGGAGTAGTGGATGCTGTTCTCCACTGGTTCTGGAGGGGGCATGGTGCCCAGAGTGCTTCTTCCTCCCAAGGACTGGGTGAGTGGATGCTATTCTCCACAGGTTCTAGAGGGGGCTTTGTGCCCAGAGTGCTTCATCCTGCCAAGGACTGGGTGAGTGGATGCTGTTCTCCACTGGTTCTGGAGGGGGCATGGTGCCCAGAGTGCTTCATCCTGCCAAGGAATGGGTGAGTGGATGCTGTTCTCCACTGGTTCTGGAGGGGCTTTGTGCCCAAAGTGCTTCATCCTGCCAAGGACTGGGGTAGTGGATGCTGTTCTCCACTGGTTCTGGAGGGGGCATGGTGCCCAGAGTGCTTCATCCTGGTAAGGACTGGGGTAGTGGATTCTGCTCTCCACTGGTTCTGGAGGGGGCATGGTGCCCAGAGTGCTTCATCCTCCCAAGGACTGGGTGAGTGGATGCTGTTCTCCACTGGTTCTGGAGGGGGCTTTCTGCCCAGAGTGCTTCGTCCTGGCAAGCACTGGGGTAGTGGATGCTGTTCTCAACTGGTTCTGGAGGGGACATGGTGCCCAGAGTGCTTCATCCTGCCAAGGACTGGGTGAGTGGATGCTGTTCTCCACTGGTTCTAGAGGGGGCTTTGTGCCCAGAGTGCTTCATCCTGCCAAGGACTGGGTGAGTGGATGCTGTTCTCCACTGGTTCTGGAGGGGCTTTGTGCCCAAAGTGCTTCATCCTGCCAAGGACTGGGGTAGTGGATGCTGTTCTCCACTGGTTCTGGAGGGGGCATGGTGCCCAGAGTGCTTCATCCTCCCAAGGACTGGGTGAGTGGATGCTATTCTCCACAGGTTCTGGAGGGGGCTTTGTGCCCAGAGTGCTTCATCCTGCCAAGGACTGGGTGGGTGGATGCTGTTCTCCACTGGTTCTGGAGAGGGCATGGTGCCCAGAGTGCTTCATCCTCCCAAGGACTGGGTGAGTGGATGCTGTTCTCCACAGGTTCTGGAGGGGGCATTGTGCCCAGAGTGCTTCATCCTGCCAAGGACTGGATGGGTGGATGCTGTTCTCCACTGGTTCTGGAGAGGGCATGGTGCCCAGAGTGCTTCATCCTGCCAAGGACTGGGTGAGTGGATGCTGCTCTCCACTGGTTCTGGAGGGGGCATGGTGCCCAGAGTGCTTCATCCTCCCAAGGACTGGGTGAGTGGATGCTATTCTCCACAGGTTCTGGAGGGGGCATGGTGCCCAGAGTGCTTCATCCTCCCAAGGACTGGGTGAGTGGATGCTGTTCTCCACAGGTTCTGGAGGGGGCTTTGTGCCCAGAGTGCTTCATCCTGCCAAGGACTGGATGGGTGGATGCTGTTCTCCACTGGTTCTGGAGAGGGCATGGTGCCCAGAGTGCTTCATCCTGTCAAGGACTGGGGTAGTGGATGCTGTTCTCCACTGGTTCTGGAGGGGGCATGGTGCCCAGAGTGCTTCATCCTGTCAAGGACTGGGGTAGTGGATGCTGCTCTCCACTGGTTCTGGAGGGGGCATGGTGCCCAGAGTGCTTCATCCTCCCAAGGACTGGGTGAGTGGATGCTGTTCTCCACAGGTTCTGGAGGGGGCTTTGTGCCCAGAGTGCTTCATCCTGCCAAGGACTGGATGGGTGGATGCTGTTCTCCACTGGTTCTGGAGAGGGCATGGTGCCCAGAGTGCTTCATCCTGCTAAGGACTGGGTGAGTGGATGCTGTTCTCCACTGGTTCTGGAGGGGGCTTTGTGCCCAGAGTGCTTCATCCTGCCAAGGACTGGGTGAGTGGATACTGTTCTCCACTGGCTCTGGAGGGGGCATGGTGCCCAGAGTGCTTCATCCTGCCAAGGACTGGGTGAGTGGATGCTGTTCTCCACTGGTTCTGGAGGGGGCTTTCTGCGCAGAGTGCTTCATCCTGACAAGGACTGGGGTAGTGGATGCTGTTCTCCACTGCTTCTGGAGGGGGCATGGTGCCCAGAATGCTTCATCCTGCCAAGGACTGGGTGAGTGGATGCTGTTCTCCACTGGCTTTAGAGGGGGCTTTGTGCCCAGAGTGCTTCATCCTGCCAAGGACTGGGTGAGTGGATGCTGTTCTCCACTGGTTCTGGAGGGGGCTTTGTGCCCAGAGTGCTTCATCCTGCCAAGGACTGGGTGAGTGGATGCTGTTCTCCACTGGTTCTGGAGAGGGCATGGTGCCCAGAGTGCTTCATCCTGCCAAGGACTGGGTGAGTGGATGCTGTTCTCCACTGGTTCTGGAGGCGGCTTTGTGCCCAGAGTGCTTCATCCTGCCAAGGACTGGGCTAGTGGATGCTGTTCTCCACTGGTTCTGGAGAGGGCATTGTGCCCAGAGTGCTTCATCCTGTCAAGGACTGGATGAGTGGATGCTGTTCTCCACTGGTTGGGGAGGGGGCTTTGTGCCCAGAGTGCTTCATCCTGCCAAGGACTGGGCTAGTGGATGCTGTTCTCCACTGGTTCTGGAGAGGGCATGGTGCCCAGAGTGCTTCTTCCTGTCAAGGACTGGATGAGTGGATGCTGTTCTCCACTGGTTGGGGAGGGGGCTTTGTGCCCAGAGTGCTTCATCCTGACAAGGACAGGTGTAGTGGATGCTGTTCTCCACTGGTTCTGGAGGGGCTTTGTGCCCAAAGTGCTTCATCCTGCCAAGGACTGGGGTAGTGGATGCTGTTCTCCACTGGTTCTGGAGGGGGCATGGTGCCCAGAGTGCTTCATCCTGTCAAGGACTGGGGTAGTGGATGCTGCTCTCCACTGGTTCTGGAGGGGGCATGGTGCCCAGAGTGCTTCATCCTCCCAAGGACTGGGTGAGTGGATGCTGTTCTCCACAGGTTCTGGAGGGGGCTTTGTGCCCAGAGTGCTTCATCCTGCCAAGGACTGGATGGGTGGATGCTGTTCTCCACTGGTTCTGGAGAGGGCATGGTGCCCAGAGTGCTTCATCCTGCCAAGGACTGGGTGAGTGGATGCTGTTCTCCACTGGCTCTGGAGGGGGCATGGTGCCCAGAGTGCTTCATCCTGCCAAGGAATGGGTGAGTGGGTGCTGTTCTCCACTGGTCCTGGAGGGGGCTTTCTGCCCAGAGTGCTTCATCCTGAAAAGGACTGGGGTAGTGGATGCTGTTCTCCACTGGTTCTGGAGAGGGCATGGTGCCCAGAGTGCTTCATCCTGCCAAGGACTGGGTGAGTGGATGCTGTTTTCCACTGGTTCTGGAGGGGGCTTTGTGCCCAGAGTGCTTCATCCTGCCAAGGACTGGGTGAGTGGATACTGTTCTCCACTGGCTCTGGAGGGGGCATGGTGCCCAGAGTGCTTCATCCTGCCAAGGACTGGGTGAGTGGATGCTGTTCTCCACTGGTTCTGGAGGGGGCTTTCTGCCCAGAGTGCTTCATCCTGACAAGGACTGGGGTAGTGGATGCTGTTCTCCACTGCTTCTGGAGGGGGCATGGTGCCCAGAGTGCTTCATCCTGCCAAGGACTGGGTGAGTGGATGCTGTTCTCCACTGGCTGTAGAGGGGGCTTTGTGCCCAGAGTGCTTCATCCTGCCAAGGACTGGGTGAGTGGATGCTGTTCTCTACTGGTTCTGGAGGGGGCTTTGTGCCCAGAGTGCTTCATCCTGCCAAGGACTGGGTGAGTGGATGCTGTTCTCCACTGGTTCTGGAGAGGGCATGGTGCCCAGAGTGCTTCATCCTGCCAAGGAATGGGTGAGTGGATGCTGTTCTCCACTGGTTCTGGAGGGGCTTTGTGCCCAAAGTGCTTCATCCTGCCAAGGACTGGGGTAGTGGATGCTGTTCTCCACTGGTTCTGGAGGGGGCATGGTGCCCAGAGTGCTTCATCCTGTCAAGGACTGGGGTAGTGGATGCTGCTCTCCACTGGTTCTGGAGGGGGCATGGTGCCCAGAGTGCTTCATCCTCCCAAGGACTGGGTGAGTGGATGCTGTTCTCCACAGGTTCTGGAGGGGGCTTTGTGCCCAGAGTGCTTCATCCTGCCAAGGACTGGATGGGTGGATGCTGTTCTCCACTGGTTCTGGAGAGGGCATGGTGCCCAGAGTGCTTCATCCTGCTAAGGACTGGGTGAGTGGATGCTGTTCTCCACTGGTTCTGGAGGGGGCTTTGTGCCCAGAGTGCTTCATCCTGCCAAGGACTGGGTGAGTGGATACTGTTCTCCACTGGCTCTGGAGGGGGCATGGTGCCCAGAGTGCTTCATCCTGCCAAGGACTGGGTGAGTGGATGCTGTTCTCCACTGGTTCTGCAGGGGGCTTTCTGCGCAGAGTGCTTCATCCTGACAAGGACTGGGGTAGTGGATGCTGTTCTCCACTGCTTCTGGAGGGGGCATGGTGCCCAGAATGCTTCATCCTGCCAAGGACTGGGTGAGTGGATGCTGTTCTCCACTGGCTTTAGAGGGGGCTTTGTGCCCAGAGTGCTTCATCCTGCCAAGGACTGGGTGAGTGGATGCTGTTCTCCACTGGTTCTGGAGGGGGCTTTGTGCCCAGAGTGCTTCATCCTGCCAAGGACTGGGTGAGTGGATGCTGTTCTCCACTGGTTCTGGAGAGGGCATGGTGCCCAGAGTGCTTCATCCTGCCAAGGACTGGGTGAGTGGATGCTGTTCTCCACTGGTTCTGGAGGCGGCTTTGTGCCCAGAGTGCTTCATCCTGCCAAGGACTGGGCTAGTGGATGCTGTTCTCCACTGGTTCTGGAGAGGGCATTGTGCCCAGAGTGCTTCATGCTGTCAAGGACTGGATGAGTGGATGCTGTTCTCCACTGGTTGGGGAGGGGGCTTTGTGCCCAGAGTGCTTCATCCTGCCAAGGACTGGGCTAGTGGATGCTGTTCTCCACTGGTTCTGGAGAGGGCATGGTGCCCAGAGTGCTTCTTCCTGTCAAGGACTGGATGAGTGGATGCTGTTCTCCACTGGTTGGGGAGGGGGCTTTGTGCCCAGAGTGCTTCATCCTGACAAGGACAGGTGTAGTGGATGCTGTTCTCCACTGGTTCTGGAGGGGCTTTGTGCCCAAAGTGCTTCATCCTGCCAAGGACTGGGGTAGTGGATGCTGTTCTCCACTGGTTCTGGAGGGGGCATGGTGCCCAGAGTGCTTCATCCTGTCAAGGACTGGGGTAGTGGATGCTGCTCTCCACTGGTTCTGGAGGGGGCATGGTGCCCAGAGTGCTTCATCCTCCCAAGGACTGGGTGAGTGGATGCTGTTCTCCACAGGTTCTGGAGGGGGCTTTGTGCCCAGAGTGCTTCATCCTGCCAAGGACTGGATGGGTGGATGCTGTTCTCCACTGGTTCTGGAGAGGGCATGGTGCCCAGAGTGCTTCATCCTGCCAAGGACTGGGTGAGTGGATGCTGTTCTCCACTGGCTCTGGAGGGGGCATGGTGCCCAGAGTGCTTCATCCTGCCAAGGAATGGGTGAGTGGGTGCTGTTCTCCACTGGTCCTGGAGGGGGCTTTCTGCCCAGAGTGCTTCATCCTGAAAAGGACTGGGGTAGTGGATGCTGTTCTCCACTGGTTCTGGAGGGGGCATGGTGCCCATAGTGCTTCGTCCTCCCAAGGACTGGGTGAGTGGATGCTATTCTCCACAGGTTCTAGAGGGGGCTTTGTGCCCAGAGTGCTTCATCCTGCCAAGGACTGGGTGAGTGGATGCTGTTCTCCACTGGTTCTGAGGGGGCATGGTGCCCAGAGTGCTTCATCCTCCCAAGGACTGGGTGAGTGGATGCTGTTCTCCACAGGTTCTGGAGGGGGCTTTGTGGCCAGAGTGCTTCATCCTGCCAAGGACTGGATGGGTGGATGCTGTTCTCCACTGGTTCTGGAGGGGGCATGGTGCCCAGAGTGCTTCATCCTGGCAAGGACTGGGGTAGTGGATTCTGCTCTCCACTGGTTCTGGAGGGGGCATGGTGCCAGGAGTGCTTCATCCTCCCAAGGACTGGGTGAGTGGATGCTGTTCTCCACTGGTTCTGGAGGGGGCTTTCTGCCCAGAGTGCTTCGTCCTGGCAAGCACTGGGGTAGTGGATGCTGTTCTCCACTGGTTCTGGAGGGGGCATGGTGCCCAGAGTGCTTCATCCTGCCAAGGACTGGGTGAGTGGATGCTGTTCTCCACTGGTTCTAGAGGGGGCTTTGTGCCCAGAGTGCTTCATCCTGCCAAGGACTGGGTGAGTGGATGCTGTTCTCCACTGGTTCTGGAGGGGCTTTGTGCCCAAAGTGCTTCATCCTGCCAAGGACTGGGGTAGTGGATGCTGTTCTCCACTGGTTCTGGAGGGGGCATGGTGCCCAGAGTGCTTCATCCTCCCAAGGACTGGGTGAGTGGATGCTATTCTCCACAGGTTCTGGAGGGGGCTTTGTGCCCAGAGTGCTTCATCCTGCCAAGGACTGGGTGGGTGGATGCTGTTCTCCACTGGTTCTGGAGAGGGCATGGTGCCCAGAGTGCTTCATCCTCCCAAGGACTGGGTGAGTGAATGCTGTTCTCCACAGGTTCTGGAGGGGGCTTTGTGCCCAGAGTGCTTCATCCTGCCAAGGACTGGATGGGTGGATGCTGTTCTCCACTGGTTCTGGAGAGGGCATGGTGCCCAGAGTGCTTCATCCTGCCAAGGACTGGGTGAGTGGATGCTGCTCTCCACTGGTTCTGGAGGGGGCATGGTGCCAAGAGTGCTTCATCCTCCCAAGGACTGGGTGAGTGGATGCTATTCTCCACAGGTTGTGGAGGGGGCTTTGTGCCCAGAGTGCTTCATCCTGCCAAGGACTGGGTGGGTGGATGCTGTTCTCCACTGGTTCTGGAGAGGGCATGGTGCCCAGAGTGCTTCATCCTCCCAAGGACTGGGTGAGTGGATGCTGTTCTCCACAGGTTCTGGAGGGGGCTTTGTGCCCAGAGTGCTTCATCCTGCCAAGGACTGGATGGGTGGATGCTGTTCTCCACTGGTTCTGGAGAGGGCATGGTGCCCAGAGTGCTTCATCCTGCCAAGGACTGGGTGAGTGGATGCTGTTCTCCACTGGCTCTGGAGGGGGCATGGTGCCCAGAGTGCTTCATCCTGCCAAGGAATGGGTGAGTGGGTGCTGTTCTCCACTGGTTCTGGAGGGGGCTTTCTGCCCAGAGTGCTTCATCCTGACAAGGACTGGGGTAGTGGATGCTGTTCTCCACTGGTTCTGGAGGGGGCATGGTGCCCAGAGTGCTTCGTCCTCCCAAGGACTGGGTGAGTGGATGCTATTCTCCACAGGTTCTAGAAGGGGCTTTGTGCCCAGAGTGCTTCATCCTGCCAAGGACTGGGTGAGTGGATGCTGTTCTCCACTGGTTCTGGAGGGGGCATGGTGCCCAGAGTGCTTCATCCTGCCAAGGAATGGGTGAGTGGATGCTGTTCTCCACTGGTTCTGGAGGGGCTTTGTGCCCAAAGTGCTTCATCCTGCCAAGGACTGGGGTAGTGGATGCTGTTCTCCACTGGTTCTGGAGGGGGCATGGTGCCCATAGTGCTTCATCCTGGCAAGGACTGGGGTAGTGGATTCTGCTTCCACTGGTTCTGGAGGGGGCATGGTGCCCAGAGTGCTTCATCCTCCCAAGGTCTGGGTGAGTGGATGCTGTTCTCCACTGGTTCTGGAGGGGGCTTTCTGCCCAGAGTGCTTCGTCCTGGCAAGCACTGGGGTAGTGGATGCTGTTCTCCACTGGTTCTGGAGGGGGCATGGTGCCCAGAGTGCTTCATCCTGCCAAGCACTGGGGTAGTGGATGCTGTTCTCCTCTGGTTCTGGAGGGGGCATGGTGCCCAGAGTGCTTCATCCTGCCAAGGACTGGGTGAGTGGATGCTGTTCTCCACTGGTTCTAGAGGGGGCTTTGTGCCCAGAGTGCTTCATCCTGCCAAGGACTGGGTGAGTGGATGCTGTTCTCCACTGGTTCGGGAGGGGCTTTGTGCCCAAAGTGCTTCATCCTGCCAAGGACAGGGGTAGTGGATGCTGTTCTCCACTGGTTCTGGAGGGGGCATGGTGCCCAGAGTGCTTCATCCTGGCAAGGACTGGGGTAGTGGATGCTGCTCTCCACTGGTTCTGGAGGGGGCATGGTGCCCAGAGTGCTTCATCCTCCCAAGGACTGGGTGAGTGGATGCTATTCTCCACAGGTTCTGGAGGGGGCTTTGTGCCCAGAGTGCTTCATCCTGCCAAGGACTGGGTGGGTGGATGCTGTTCTCCACTGGTTCTGGAGAGGGCATGGTGCCCAGAGTGCTTCATCCTGCCAAGGACTGGGTGAGTGGATGCTGTTCTCCACTGGTTCTGGAGGGGGCTTTGTGCCCAGAGTGCTTCATCCTGCCAAGGACTGGGTGAGTGGATACTGTTCTCCACTGGCTCTGGAGGGGGCATGGTGCCCAGAGTGCTTCATCCTGCCAAGGAATGGGTGAGTGGGTGCTGTTCTCCACTGGTTCTGGAGGGGGCTTTCTGCCCAGAGTGCTTCATCCTGACAAGGACTGGGGTAGTGGATGCTGTTCTCCACTGGTTCTGGAGGGGGCATCGTGCCCAGAGTGCTTCGTCCTGCCAAGGACTGGGTGAGTGGATGCTGTTCTCCACTGGTTGTAGAGGGGGCTTTGTGCCCAGAGTGCTTCATCCTGCCAAGGACTGGGTGAGTGGATGTTGTTCTCCAAAGGTTCTGGAGGGGGCTTTGTGCCCAGAGTGCTTCATCCTGCCAAGGACTGGGTGAGTGGATGCTGTTCTCCACAGGTTCTGGAGGGGGCTTTGTGCCCAGAGTGCTTCATCCTGCCAAGGACTGGATAGGTGGATGCTGTTCTCCACTGGTTCTGGAGAGGGCATGGTGCCCAGAGTGCTTCATCCTGCCAAGGACTGGGTGAGTGGATGCTGTTCTCCACTGGCTCTAGAGGGGGCATGGTGCCCAGAGTGCTTCATCCTGCCAAGGAATGGGTGAGTGGGTGCTGTTCTCCACTGGTTCTGGAGGGGGCTTTCTGCCCAGAGTGCTTCATCCTGACAAGGACTGGGGTAGTGGATGCTGTTCTCCACTGGTTCTGGAGGGGGCATGGTGCCCAGAGTGCTTCGTCCTCCCAAGTACTAGGTGAGTGAATGCTATTCTCCACAGGTTCTAGAGGGGGCTTTGTGCCCAGAGTGCTTCATCCTGCCAAGGACTGGGTGAGTGGATGCTGTTCTCCACTGGTTCGGGTGGGGGCATGGTGCCCAGAGTACTTCATCCTGCCAAGGAATGGGTGAGTGGATGCTGTTCTCCACTGGTTCTGGAGGGGCTTTGTGCCCAAAGTGCTTCATCCTGCCAAGGACTGGGGTAGTGGATGCTGTTCTCCACTGGTTCTGGAGGGGGCATGGTGCCCAGAGTGCTTCATCCTGGCAAGGACTGGGGTAGTGGATTCTGCTCTCCACTGGTTCTGGAGGGGGCATGGTGCCCAGAGTGCTTCATCCTCCCAAGGACTGGGTGAGTGGATGCTGTTCTCCACTGGTTCTGGAGGGGGCTTTCTGCCCAGAGTGCTTCGTCCTGGCAAGCACTGGGGTAGTGGATGCTGTTCTCCACTGGTTCTGGAGGGGGCATGGTGCCCAGAGTGCTTCATCCTGCCAAGGACTGGGTGAGTGGATGCTGTTCTCCACTGGTTCTAGAGGGGGCTTTTTGCCCAGAGTGCTTCATCCTGCCAAGGACTGGGTGAGTGGATGCTGTTCTCCACTGGTTCTGGAGGGTCTTTGTGCCCAAAGTGCTTCATCCTGCCAAGGACTGGGGTAGTGGATGCTGTTCTCCACTGGTTCTGGAGGGGGCATGGTGCCCAGAGTGCTTCATCCAGGCAAGGACTGGGGTAGTGGATGCTGCTCTCTACTGGTTCTGGAGGGGGCATGGTGCCCAGAGTGCTTCATCCTCCCAAGGACTGGGTGAGTGGATGCTATTCTCCACAGGTTCTGGAGGGGGCTTTGTGCCCAGAGTGCTTCATCCTGCCAAGGACTGGGTGGGTGGATGCTGTTCTCCACTGGTTCTGGAGAGGGCATGGTGCCCAGAGTGCTTCATCCTGCCAAGGACTGGGTGAGTGGATGCTGTTCTCCACTGGTTCTGGAGGGGGCTTTCTGCCCAGAGTGCTTCATCCTGACAAGGACTGGGTGAGTGGATACTGTTCTCCACTGGCTCTGGAGGGGGCATGGTGCCCAGAGTGCTTCATCCTGCCAAGGAATGGGTGAGTGGGTGCTGTTCTCCACTGGTTCTGGAGGGGGCTTTCTGCCCAGAGTGCTTCATCCTGACAAGGACTGGGGTAGTGGATGCTGTTCTCCACTGGTTCTGGAGGGGGCATGGTGCCCAGAGTGCTTCGTCCTGCCAATGACTGGGTGAGTGGATGCTGTTCTCCACTGGTTGTAGAGGGGGCTTTGTGCCCAGAGTGCTTCATCCTGCCAAGGACTGGGTGAGTGGATGGTGTTCTCCACTGGTTCTGGAGGGGCTTTGTGCCCAGAGTGCTTCATCCTGCCAAGGACTGGGTGAGTGGATGCTGTTCTCCACTGGTTCTGGAGAGGGCATGGTGCCCAGAGTGCTTCATCCTGCCAAGGACTAGGTGAGTGGATACTGTTCTCCACTGGCTCTGAAGGGGGCATGGTGCCAAGAGTGCTTCATGCTGCCAAGGACTGGGTGAGTGTATGCTGTTCTCCACTGGTTCTGGAGGGGGCTTTCTGCCCAGAGTGCTTCATCCTGCCAAGGACTGGATAGGTGGATGCTGTTCTCCACTGGTTCTGGAGAGGGCATGGTGCCCAGAGTGCTTCATCCTGCCAAGGACTGGGTGAGTGGATGCTGTTCTCCACTGGCTCTAGAGGGGGCATGGTGCCCAGAGTGCTTCATCCTGCCAAGGAATGGGTGAGTGGGTGCTGTTCTCCACTGGTTCTGGAGGGGGCTTTCTGCCCAGAGTGCTTCATCCTGACAAGGACTGGGGTAGTGGATGCTGTTCTCCACTGGTTCTGGAGGGGGCATGGTGCCCAGAGTGCTTCGTCCTCCCAAGTACTAGGTGAGTGGATGCTATTCTCCACAGGTTCTAGAGGGGGCTTTGTGCCCAGAGTGCTTCATCCTGCCAAGGACTGGGTGGGTGGATGCTGTTCTCCACTGGTTCGGGTGGGGGCATGGTGCCCAGAGTACTTCATCCTGCCAAGGAATGGGTGAGTGGATGCTGTTCTCCACTGGTTCTGGAGGGGCTTTGTGCCCAAAGTGCTTCATCCTGCCAAGGACTGGGGTAGTGGATGCTGTTCTCCACTGGTTCTGGAGGGGGCATGGTGCCCAGAGTGCTTCATCCTGGCAAGGACTGGGGTAGTGGATTCTGCTCTCCACTGGTTCTGGAGGGGGCATGGTGCCCAGAGTGCTTCATCCTCCCAAGGACTGGGTGAGTGGATGCTGTTCTCCACTGGTTCTGGAGGGGGCTTTCTGCCCAGAGTGCTTCGTCCTGGCAAGCACTGGGGTAGTGGATGCTGTTCTCCACTGGTTCTGGAGGGGGCATGGTGCCCAGAGTGCTTCATCCTGCCAAGGACTGGGTGAGTGGATGCTGTTCTCCACTGGTTCTAGAGGGGGCTTTTTGCCCAGAGTGCTTCATCCTGCCAAGGACTGGGTGAGTGGATGCTGTTCTCCACTGGTTCTGGAGGGGCTTTGTGCCCAAAGTGCTTCATCCTGCCAAGGACTGGGGGAGTGGATGCTGTTCTCCACTGGTTCTGGAGGGGGCATGGTGCCCAGAGTGCTTCATCCAGGCAAGGACTGGGGTAGTGGATGCTGCTCTCTACTGGTTCTGGAGGGGGCATGGTGCCCAGAGTGCTTCATCCTCCCAAGGACTGGGTGAGTGGATGCTATTCTCCACAGGTTCTGGAGGGGGCTTTGTGCCCAGAGTGCTTCATCCTGCCAAGGACTGGGTGGGTGGATGCTGTTCTCCACTGGTTCTGGAGAGGGCATGGTGCCCAGAGTGCTTCATCCTGCCAAGGACTGGGTGAGTGGATGCTGTTCTCCACTGGTTCTGGAGGGGGCTTTGTGCCCAGAGTGCTTCATCCTGCCAAGGACTGGGTGAGTGGATACTGTTCTCCACTGGCTCTGGAGGGGGCATGGTGCCCAGAGTGCTTCATCCTGCCAAGGAATGGGTGAGTGGGTGCTGTTCTCCACTGGTTCTGGAGGGGGCTTTCTGCCCAGAGTGCTTCATCCTGACAAGGACTGGGGTAGTGGATGCTGTTCTCCACTGGTTCTGGAGGGGGCATGGTGCCCAGAGTGCTTCGTCCTGCCAATGACTGGGTGAGTGGATGCTGTTCTCCACTGGTTGTAGAGGGGGCTTTGTGCCCAGAGTGCTTCATCCTGCCAAGGACTGGGTGAGTGGATGGTGTTCTCCACTGGTTCTGGAGGGGCTTTGTGCCCAGAGTGCTTCATCCTGCCAAGGACTGGGTGAGTGGATGCTGTTCTCCACTGGTTCTGGAGAGGGCATGGTGCCCAGAGTGCTTCATCCTGCCAAGGACTAGGTGAGTGGATACTGTTCTCCACTGGCTCTGAAGGGGGCATGGTGCCAAGAGTGCTTCATGCTGCCAAGGACTGGGTGAGTGTATGCTGTTCTCCACTGGTTCTGGAGGGGGCTTTCTGCCCAGAGTGCTTCGTCCTGGCAAGGACTGGGGTAGTGGATGCTGTTCTCCACTGGTTCTGGAGGGGGCATGGTGCCCAGAGTGCTTCATCCTGCCAAGGACTGGGTGAGTGGATGCTGTTCTCCACTGGTTCTGGAGGGGCTTTGTGCCCAAAGTGCTTCATCCTGCCAAGGACTGGGGTAGTGGATGCTGTTCTCCACTGGTTCTGGAGGGGGCATGGTGCCCAGAGTGCTTCATCCTGTCAAGGACTGGGGTAGTGGATGCTGCTCTCCACTGGTTCTGGAGGGGGCATGGTGCCCAGAGTGCTTCATCCTCCCAAGGACTGGGTGAGTGGATGCTGTTCTCCACAGGTTCTGGAGGGGGCTTTGTGGCCAGAGTGCTTCATCCTGCCAAGGACTGGATGGGTGGATGCTGTTCTCCACTGGTTCTGGAGAGGGCATGGTGCCCAGAGTGCTTCATCCTGCCAAGGACTGGGTGAGTGGATGCTGTTTTCCACTGGTTCTGGAGGGGGCTTTGTGCCCAGAGTGCTTCATCCTGCCAAGGACTGGGTGAGTGGATACTGTTCTCCACTGGCTCTGGAGGGGGCATGGTGCCCAGAGTGCTTCATCCTGCCAAGGACTGGGTGAGTGGATGCTGTTCTTCACTGGTTCTGGAGGGGGCTTTCTGCCCAGAGTGCTTCATCCTGCCAAGGACTGGGGTAGTGGATGCTGTTCTCCACTGCTTCTGGAGGGGGCATGGTGCCCAGAGTGCTTCATCCTGCCAAGGACTGGGTGAGTGGATGCTGTTCTCCACTGGCTGTAGAGGGGGCTTTGTGCCCAGAGTGCTTCATCCTGCCAAGGACTGGGTGAGTGGATGCTGTTCTCCACTGGTTCTGGAGGGGGCTTTGTGCCCAGAGTGCTTCATCCTGCTAAGGACTGGGTGAGTGGATGCTGTTCTCCACTGGTTCTGGAGAGGGCATGGTGCCCAGAGTGCTTCATCCTGCCAAGGACTGGGTGAGTGGATGCTGTTCTCCACTGGTTCTGGAGAGGGCATGGTGCCCAGAGTGCTTCATCCCCCCAAGGACTGGGTGAGTGGATGCTGTTCTCCACAGGTTCTGGAGGGGGCTTTGTGCCCAGAGTGCTTCATCCTGCCAAGGACTGGATGGGTGGATGCTGTTCTCCACTGGTTCTGGAGAGGGCATGGTGCCCAGAGTGCTTCATCCTGCCAAGGACTGGGTGAGTGGATGCTGTTTTCCACTGGTTCTGGAGGGGCTTTGTGCCCAAAGTGCTTCATCCTGCCAAGGACTGGGGTAGTGGATGCTGTTCTCCACTGGTTCTGGAGGGGGCATGGTGCACAGAGTGCTTCATCCTGGCAAGGACTGGGGTAGTGGATGCTGCTCTCCACTGGTTCTGGAGGGGGCATGGTGCCCAGAGTGCTTCATCCTCCCAAGGACTGGGTGAGTGGATGCTATTCTCCACAGGTTCTGGAGGGGGCTTTGTGCCCAGAGTGCTTCATCCTGCCAAGGACTGGGTGGGTGGATGCTGTTCTCCACTGGTTCTGGAGAGTGCATGGTGCCCAGAGTGCTTCATCCTGCCAAGGACTGGGTGAGTGGATGCTGTTCTCCACTGGTTCTGGAGGGGGCTTTGTGCCCAGAGTGCTTCATCCTGCCAAGGACTGGGTGAGTGGATACTGTTCTCCACTGGCTCTGGAGGGGGCATGGTGCCCAGAGTGCTTCATCCTGCCAAGGAATGGGTGAGTGGGTGCTGTTCTCCACTGGTTCTGGAGGGGGCTTTCTGCCCAGAGTGCTTCATCCTGACAAGGACTGGGGTAGTGGATGCTGTTCTCCACTGGTTCTGGAGGGGGCATGGTGCCCAGAGTGCTTCGTCCTGCCAAGGATTGGGTGAGTGGATGCTGTTCTCCACTGGTTCTGGAGGGGGCTTTGTGCCCAGAGTGCTTCATCCTGCCAAGGACTGGGTGAGTGGATGCTGTTCTCCACTGGTTCTGGAGAGGGCATGGTGCCCAGAGTGCTTCATCCTGCCAAGGACTAGGTGAGTGGATACTGTTCTCCACTGGCTCTGAAGGGGGCATGGTGCCCAGAGTGCTTCATCCTGCCAAGGACTGGGTGAGTGTATGCTGTTCTCCACTGGTTCTGGAGGGGGCTTTCTACCCAGAGTGCTTCGTCCTGGCAAGGACTGGGGTAGTGGATGCTGTTCTCCACTGGTTCTGGAGGGGGCATGGTGCCCAGAGTGCTTCATCCTGCCAAGGACTGGGTGAGTGGATGCTGTTCTCCACTGGTTCTAGAGGGGGCTTTGTGCCCAGAGTGCTTCATCCTGCCAGGACTGGGTGAGTGGATGCTGTTCTCCACTGGTTCTGGAGGGGGCATGGTGCCCAGAGTGCTTCATCCTGCCAAGGAATGGGTGAGTGGATGCTGTTCTCCACTGGTTCTGGAGGGGCTTTGTGCCCAAAGTGCTTCATCCTGCCAAGGACTGGGGTAGTGGATGCTGTTCTCCACTGGTTCTGGAGGGGGCATGGTGCCCAGAGTGCTTCATCCTGTCAAGGACTGGGGTAGTGGATGCTGCTCTCCACTGGTTCTGGAGGGGGCATGGTGCCCAGAGTGCTTCATCCTCCCAAGGACTGGGTGAGTGAATGCTGTTCTCCACAGGTTCTGGAGGGGGCTTTGTGCCCAGAGTGCTTCATCCTGCCAAGGACTGGATGGGTGGATGCTGTTCTCCACTGGTTCTGGAGAGGGCATGGTGCCCAGAGTGCTTCATCCTGCCAAGGACTGGGTGAGTGGATGCTGTTTTCCACTGGTTCTGCAGGGGGCTTTGTGCCCAGAGTGCTTCATCCTGCCAAGGACTGGGTGAGTGGATACTGTTCTCCACTGGCTCTGGAGGGGGCATGGTGCCCAGAGTGCTTCATCCTGCCAAGGACTGGGTGAGTGGATGCTGTTCTCCACTGGTTCTGGAGGGGGCTTTCTGCCCAGAGTGCTTCATCCTGACAAGGACTTGGGTAGTGGATGCTGTTCTCCACTGCTTCTGGAGGGGGCATGGTGCCCAGAGTGCTTCATCCTGCCAAGGACTGGGTGAGTGGATGCTGTTCTCCACTGGCTGTAGAGGGGGCTTTGTGCCCAGAGTGCTTCATCCTGCCAAGGACTGGGTGAGTGGATGCTGTTCTCCACTGGTTCTGGAGGGGGCTTTGTGCCCAGAGTGCTTCATCCTGCTAAGGACTGGGTGAGTGGATGCTGTTCTCCACTGGTTCTGGAGAGGGCATGGTGCCCAGAGTGCTTCATCCTGCCAAGGAATGGGTGAGTGGATGCTGTTCTCCACTGGTTCTGGAGGGGCTTTGTGCCCAAAGTGCTTCATCCTGCCAAGGACTGGGGTAGTGGATGCTGTTCTCCACTGGTTCTGGAGGGGGCATGGTGCCCAGAGTGCTTCATCCTGGCAAGGACTGGGTGAGTGTATGCTGTTCTCCACTGGTTCTGGAGGGGGCTTTCTGCCCAGTGTGCTTCGTCCTGGCAAGGACTGGGGTAGTGGATGCTGTTCTCCACTGGTTCTGGAGGGGGCATGGTGCCCAGAGTGCTTCATCCTGCCAAGGACTGGGTGAGTGGATGCTGTTCTCCACTGGTTCTAGAGGGGGTTTGTGCCCAGAGTGCTTCATCCTGCCAAGGACTGGGTGAGTGGATGCTGTTCTCCACTGGTTCTGGAGGGGGCATGGTGCCCAGAGAGCTTCATCCTGCCACGGAATGGGTGAGTGGATGCTGTTCTCCACTGGTTCTGGAGGGGCTTTGTGCCCAAAGTGCTTCATCCTGCCAAGGACTGGGGTAGTGGATGCTGATCTCCACTGGTTCTGGAGGGGGCATGGTGCCCAGAGTGCTTCATCCTGTCAAGGACTGGGGTAGTGGATGCTGCTCTCCACTGGTTCTGGAGGGGGCATGGTGCCCAGAGTGCTTCATCCTCCCAAGGACTGGGTGAGTGGATGCTGTTCTCCACAGGTTCTGGAGGGGGCTTTGTGCCCAGAGTGCTTCATCCTGCCAAGGACTGGATGGGTGGATGCTGTTCTCCACTGGTTCTGGAGAGGGCATGGTGCCCAGAGTGCTTCATCCTGCCAAGGACTGGGTGAGTGGATGCTGTTTTCCACTGGTTCTGGAGGGGGCTTTGTGCCCAGAGTGCTTCATCCTGCCAAGGACTGGGTGAGTGGATACTGTTCTCCACTGGCTCTGGAGGGGGCATGGTGCCCAGAGTGCTTCATCCTGCCAAGGACTGGGTGAGTGGATGCTGTTCTCCACTGGTTCTGGAGGGGGCTTTCTGCCCAGAGTGCTTCATCCTGACAAGGACTGGGGTAGTGGATGCTGTTCTCCACTGCTTCTGGAGGGGGCATGGTGCCCAGAGTGCTTCATCCTGCCAAGGACTGGGTGAGTGGATGCTGTTCTCCACTGGTTCTGGAGGGGGCTTTGTGCCCAGAGTGCTTCATCCTGCCAAGGACTGGATGAGTGGATGCTGTTCTCCACTGGTTCTGGAGAGGGCATGGTGCCCAGAGTGCTTCATCCTGCCAAGGAATGGGTGAGTGGATGCTGTTCTCCACTGGTTCTGGAGGGGCTTTGTGCCCAAAGTGCTTCATCCTGCCAAGGACTGGGGTAGTGGATGCTGTTCTCCACTGGTTCTGGAGGGGTCATGGTGCCCAGAGTGCTTCGTCCTGTCAAGGACTGGGGTAGTGGATGCTGCTCTCCACTGGTTCTGGAGGGGGCATGGTGCCCAGAGTGCTTCATCCTCCCAAGGACTGGGTGAGTGGATGCTGTTCTCCACAGGTTCTGGAGGGGGCTTTGTGCCCAGAGTGCTTCATCCTGCCAAGGACTGGATGGGTGGATGCTGTTCTCCACTGGTTCTGGAGAGGGCATGGTGCCCAGAGTGCTTCATCCTGCTAAGGACTGGGTGAGTGGATGCTGTTCTCCACTGGTTCTGGAGGGGGCTTTGTGCCCAGAGTGCTTGATCCTGGCAAGGACTGGGTGAGTGGATACTGTGCTCCACTGGCTCTGGAGGGGGCATGGTGCCCAGAGTGCTTCATCCTGCCAAGGACTGGGTGAGTGGATGCTGTTCTCCACTGGTTCTGGAGGGGGCTTTCTGCGCAGAGTGCTTCATCCTGACAAGGACTGGGGTAGTGGATGCTGTTCTCCACTGCTTCTGGAGGGGGCATGGTGCCCAGAGTGCTTCATCCTGCCAAGGACTGGGTGAGTGGATGCTGTTCTCCACTGGCTTTAGAGGGGGCTTTGTGCCCAGAGTGCTTCATCCTGCCAAGGACTGGGTGAGTGGATGCTGTTCTCCACTGGTTCTGGAGGGGGCTTTGTGCCCAGAGTGCTTCATCCTGCCAAGGACTGGGTGAGTGGATGCTGTTCTCCACTGGTTCTGGAGAGGGCATGGTGCCCAGAGTGCTTCATCCTGCCAAGGACTGGGTGAGTGGATGCTGTTCTCCACTGGTTCTGGAGGCGGCTTTGTGCCCAGAGTGCTTCATCCTGCCAAGGACTGGGCTAGTGGATGCTGTTCTCCACTGGTTCTGGAGAGGGCATTGTGCCCAGAGTGCTTCATCCTGTCAAGGACTGGATGAGTGGATGCTGTTCTCCCCTGGTTGGGGAGGGGGCTTTGTGCCCAGAGTGCTTCATCCTGCCAAGGACTGGGCTAGTGGATGCTGTTCTCCACTGGTTCTGGAGAGGGCATGGTGCCCAGAGTGCTTCTTCCTGTCAAGGACTGGATGAGTGGATGCTGTTCTCCACTGGTTGGGGAGGGGGCTTTGTGCCCAGAGTGCTTCATCCTGACAAGGACAGGTGTAGTGGATGCTGTTCTCCACTGGTTCTGGAGGGGCTTTGTGCCCAAAGTGCTTCATCCTGCCAAGGACTGGGGTAGTGGATGCTGTTCTCCACTGGTTCTGGAGGGGGCATGGTGCCCAGAGTGCTTCATCCTGTCAAGGACTGGGGTAGTGGATGCTGCTCTCCACTGGTTCTGGAGGGGGCATGGTGCCCAGAGTGCTTCATCCTCCCAAGGACTGAGTGAGTGGATGCTGTTCTCCACAGGTTCTGGAGGGGGCTTTGTGCCCAGAGTGCTTCATCCTGCCAAGGACTGGATGGGTGGATGCTGTTCTCCACTGGTTCTGGAGAGGGCATGGTGCCCAGAGTGCTTCATCCTGCCAAGGACTGGGTGAGTGGATGCTGTTCTCCACTGGCTCTGGAGGGGGCATGGTGCCCAGAGTGCTTCATCCTGCCAAGGAATGGGTGAGTGGGTGCTGTTCTCCACTGGTCCTGGAGGGGGCTTTCTGCCCAGAGTGCTTCATCCTGAAAAGGACTGGGGTAGTGGATGCTGTTCTCCACTGGTTCTGGAGGGGGCATGGTGCCCAGAGTGCTTCGTCCTCCCAAGGACTTGGTGAGTGGATGCTATTCTCCACAGGTTCTAGAGGGGGCTTTGTGCCCAGAGTGCTTCATCCTGCCAAGGACTGGGTGAGTGGATGCTGTTCTCCACTGGTTCTGGAGGGGGCATGGTGCCCAGAGTGCTTCATCCTCCCAAGGACTGGGTGAGTGGATGCTGTTCTCCACAGGTTCTGGAGGGGGCTTTGTGGCCAGAGTGCTTCATCCTGCCAAGGACTGGATGGGTGGATGCTGTTCTCCACTGGTTCTGGAGGGGGCATGGTGCCCAGAGTGCTTCATCCTGGCAAGGACTGGGGTAGTGGATTCTGCTCTCCACTGGTTCTGGAGGGGGCATGGTGCCCAGAGTGCTTCATCCTCCCAAGGACTGGGTGAGTGGATGCTGTTCTCCACTGGTTCTGGAGGGGGCTTTCTGCCCAGAGTGCTTCGTCCTGGCAAGCACTGGGGTAGTGGATGCTGTTCTCCACTGGTTCTGGAGGGGGCATGGTGCCCAGAGTGCTTCATCCTGCCAAGGACTGGGTGAGTGGATGCTGTTCTCCACTGGTTCTAGAGGGGGCTTTGTGCCCAGAGTGCTTCATCCTGCCAAGGACTGGGTGAGTGGATGCTGTTCTCCACTGGTTCTGGAGGGGCTTTGTGCCCAAAGTGCTTCATCCTGCCAAGGACTGGGGTAGTGGATGCTGTTCTCCACTGGTTCTGGAGGGGGCATGGTGCCCAGAGTGCTTCATCCTCCCAAGGACTGGGTGAGTGGATGCTATTCTCCACAGGTTCTGGAGGGGGCTTTGTGCCCAGAGTGCTTCATCCTGCCAAGGACTGGGTGGGTGGATGCTGTTCTCCACTGGTTCTGGAGAGGGCATGGTGCCCAGAGTGCTTCATCCTCCCAAGGACTGGGTGAGTGGATGCTGTTCTCCACAGGTTCTGGAGGGGGCTTTGTGCCCAGAGTGCTTCATCCTGCCAAGGACTGGATGGGTGGATGCTGTTCTCCACTGGTTCTGGAGAGGGCATGGTGCCCAGAGTGCTTCATCCTGCCAAGGACTGGGTGAGTGGATGCTGCTCTCCACTGGTTCTGGAGGGGGCATGGTGCCAAGAGTGCTTCATCCTCCCAAGGACTGGGTGAGTGGATGCTATTCTCCACAGGTTGTGGAGGGGGCTTTGTGCCCAGAGTGCTTCATCCTGCCAAGGACTGGGTGGGTGGATGCTGTTCTCCACTGGTTCTGGAGAGGGCATGGTGCCCAGAGTGCTTCATCCTCCCAAGGACTGGGTGAGTGGATGCTGTTCTCCACAGGTTCTGGAGGGGGCTTTGTGCCCAGAGTGCTTCATCCTGCCAAGGACTGGATGGGTGGATGCTGTTCTCCACTGGTTCTGGAGAGGGCATGGTGCCCAGAGTGCTTCATCCTGCCAAGGAATGGGTGAGTGGGTGCTGTTCTCCACTGGTTCTGGAGGGGGCTTTCTGCCCAGAGTGCTTCATCCTGACAAGGACTGGGGTAGTGGATGCTGTTCTCCACTGGTTCTGGAGGGGGCATGGTGCCCAGAGTGCTTCGTCCTGCCAAGGATTGGGTGAGTGGATGCTGTTCTCCACTGGTTCTGGAGGGGGCTTTGTGCCCAGAGTGCTTCATCCTGCCAAGGACTGGGTGAGTGGATGCTGTTCTCCACTGGTTCTGGAGAGGGCATGGTGCCCAGAGTGCTTCATCCTGCCAAGGACTAGGTGAGTGGATACTGTTCTCCACTGGCTCTGAAGGGGGCATGGTGCCCAGAGTGCTTCATCCTGCCAAGGACTGGGTGAGTGTATGCTGTTCTCCACTGGTTCTGGAGGGGGCTTTCTACCCAGAGTGCTTCGTCCTGGCAAGGACTGGGGTAGTGGATGCTGTTCTCCACTGGTTCTGGAGGGGGCATGGTGCCCAGAGTGCTTCATCCTGCCAAGGACTGGGTGAGTGGATGCTGTTCTCCACTGGTTCTAGAGGGGGCTTTGTGCCCAGAGTGCTTCATCCTGCCAGGACTGGGTGAGTGGATGCTGTTCTCCACTGGTTCTGGAGGGGGCATGGTGCCCAGAGTGCTTCATCCTGCCAAGGAATGGGTGAGTGGATGCTGTTCTCCACTGGTTCTGGAGGGGCTTTGTGCCCAAAGTGCTTCATCCTGCCAAGGACTGGGGTAGTGGATGCTGTTCTCCACTGGTTCTGGAGGGGGCATGGTGCCCAGAGTGCTTCATCCTGTCAAGGACTGGGGTAGTGGATGCTGCTCTCCACTGGTTCTGGAGGGGGCATGGTGCCCAGAGTGCTTCATCCTCCCAAGGACTGGGTGAGTGAATGCTGTTCTCCACAGGTTCTGGAGGGGGCTTTGTGCCCAGAGTGCTTCATCCTGCCAAGGACTGGATGGGTGGATGCTGTTCTCCACTGGTTCTGGAGAGGGCATGGTGCCCAGAGTGCTTCATCCTGCCAAGGACTGGGTGAGTGGATGCTGTTTTCCACTGGTTCTGCAGGGGGCTTTGTGCCCAGAGTGCTTCATCCTGCCAAGGACTGGGTGAGTGGATACTGTTCTCCACTGGCTCTGGAGGGGGCATGGTGCCCAGAGTGCTTCATCCTGCCAAGGACTGGGTGAGTGGATGCTGTTCTCCACTGGTTCTGGAGGGGGCTTTCTGCCCAGAGTGCTTCATCCTGACAAGGACTTGGGTAGTGGATGCTGTTCTCCACTGCTTCTGGAGGGGGCATGGTGCCCAGAGTGCTTCATCCTGCCAAGGACTGGGTGAGTGGATGCTGTTCTCCACTGGCTGTAGAGGGGGCTTTGTGCCCAGAGTGCTTCATCCTGCCAAGGACTGGGTGAGTGGATGCTGTTCTCCACTGGTTCTGGAGGGGGCTTTGTGCCCAGAGTGCTTCATCCTGCTAAGGACTGGGTGAGTGGATGCTGTTCTCCACTGGTTCTGGAGAGGGCATGGTGCCCAGAGTGCTTCATCCTGCCAAGGAATGGGTGAGTGGATGCTGTTCTCCACTGGTTCTGGAGGGGCTTTGTGCCCAAAGTGCTTCATCCTGCCAAGGACTGGGGTAGTGGATGCTGTTCTCCACTGGTTCTGGAGGGGGCATGGTGCCCAGAGTGCTTCATCCTGGCAAGGACTGGGTGAGTGTATGCTGTTCTCCACTGGTTCTGGAGGGGGCTTTCTGCCCAGTGTGCTTCGTCCTGGCAAGGACTGGGGTAGTGGATGCTGTTCTCCACTGGTTCTGGAGGGGGCATGGTGCCCAGAGTGCTTCATCCTGCCAAGGACTGGGTGAGTGGATGCTGTTCTCCACTGGTTCTAGAGGGGGTTTGTGCCCAGAGTGCTTCATCCTGCCAAGGACTGGGTGAGTGGATGCTGTTCTCCACTGGTTCTGGAGGGGGCATGGTGCCCAGAGAGCTTCATCCTGCCACGGAATGGGTGAGTGGATGCTGTTCTCCACTGGTTCTGGAGGGGCTTTGTGCCCAAAGTGCTTCATCCTGCCAAGGACTGGGGTAGTGGATGCTGATCTCCACTGGTTCTGGAGGGGGCATGGTGCCCAGAGTGCTTCATCCTGTCAAGGACTGGGGTAGTGGATGCTGCTCTCCACTGGTTCTGGAGGGGGCATGGTGCCCAGAGTGCTTCATCCTCCCAAGGACTGGGTGAGTGGATGCTGTTCTCCACAGGTTCTGGAGGGGGCTTTGTGCCCAGAGTGCTTCATCCTGCCAAGGACTGGATGGGTGGATGCTGTTCTCCACTGGTTCTGGAGAGGGCATGGTGCCCAGAGTGCTTCATCCTGCCAAGGACTGGGTGAGTGGATGCTGTTTTCCACTGGTTCTGGAGGGGGCTTTGTGCCCAGAGTGCTTCATCCTGCCAAGGACTGGGTGAGTGGATACTGTTCTCCACTGGCTCTGGAGGGGGCATGGTGCCCAGAGTGCTTCATCCTGCCAAGGACTGGGTGAGTGGATGCTGTTCTCCACTGGTTCTGGAGGGGGCTTTCTGCCCAGAGTGCTTCATCCTGACAAGGACTGGGGTAGTGGATGCTGTTCTCCACTGCTTCTGGAGGGGGCATGGTGCCCAGAGTGCTTCATCCTGCCAAGGACTGGGTGAGTGGATGCTGTTCTCCACTGGCTGTAGAGGGGGCTTTGTGCCCAGAGTGCTTCATCCTGCCAAGGACTGGGTGAGTGGATGCTGTTCTCCACTGGTTCTGGAGGGGGCTTTGTGCCCAGAGTGCTTCATCCTGCCAAGGACTGGATGAGTGGATGCTGTTCTCCACTGGTTCTGGAGAGGGCATGGTGCCCAGAGTGCTTCATCCTGCCAAGGAATGGGTGAGTGGATGCTGTTCTCCACTGGTTCTGGAGGGGCTTTGTGCCCAAAGTGCTTCATCCTGCCAAGGACTGGGGTAGTGGATGCTGTTCTCCACTGGTTCTGGAGGGGTCATGGTGCCCAGAGTGCTTCGTCCTGTCAAGGACTGGGGTAGTGGATGCTGCTCTCCACTGGTTCTGGAGGGGGCATGGTGCCCAGAGTGCTTCATCCTCCCAAGGACTGGGTGAGTGGATGCTGTTCTCCACAGGTTCTGGAGGGGGCTTTGTGCCCAGAGTGCTTCATCCTGCCAAGGACTGGATGGGTGGATGCTGTTCTCCACTGGTTCTGGAGAGGGCATGGTGCCCAGAGTGCTTCATCCTGCTAAGGACTGGGTGAGTGGATGCTGTTCTCCACTGGTTCTGGAGGGGGCTTTGTGCCCAGAGTGCTTGATCCTGGCAAGGACTGGGTGAGTGGATACTGTGCTCCACTGGCTCTGGAGTGGGCATGGTGCCCAGAGTGCTTCATCCTGCCAAGGACTGGGTGAGTGGATGCTGTTCTCCACTGGTTCTGGAGGGGGCTTTCTGCGCAGAGTGCTTCATCCTGACAAGGACTGGGGTAGTGGATGCTGTTCTCCACTGCTTCTGGAGGGGGCATGGTGCCCAGAGTGCTTCATCCTGCCAAGGACTGGGTGAGTGGATGCTGTTCTCCACTGGCTTTAGAGGGGGCTTTGTGCCCAGAGTGCTTCATCCTGCCAAGGACTGGGTGAGTGGATGCTGTTCTCCACTGGTTCTGGAGGGGGCTTTGTGCCCAGAGTGCTTCATCCTGCCAAGGACTGGGTGAGTGGATGCTGTTCTCCACTGGTTCTGGAGAGGGCATGGTGCCCAGAGTGCTTCATCCTGCCAAGGACTGGGTGAGTGGATGCTGTTCTCCACTGGTTCTGGAGGCGGCTTTGTGCCCAGAGTGCTTCATCCTGCCAAGGACTGGGCTAGTGGATGCTGTTCTCCACTGGTTCTGGAGAGGGCATTGTGCCCAGAGTGCTTCATCCTGTCAAGGACTGGATGAGTGGATGCTGTTCTCCCCTGGTTGGGGAGGGGGCTTTGTGCCCAGAGTGCTTCATCCTGCCAAGGACTGGGCTAGTGGATGCTGTTCTCCACTGGTTCTGGAGAGGGCATGGTGCCCAGAGTGCTTCTTCCTGTCAAGGACTGGATGAGTGGATGCTGTTCTCCACTGGTTGGGGAGGGGGCTTTGTGCCCAGAGTGCTTCATCCTGACAAGGACAGGTGTAGTGGATGCTGTTCTCCACTGGTTCTGGAGGGGCTTTGTGCCCAAAGTGCTTCATCCTGCCAAGGACTGGGGTAGTGGATGCTGTTCTCCACTGGTTCTGGAGGGGGCATGGTGCCCAGAGTGCTTCATCCTGTCAAGGACTGGGGTAGTGGATGCTGCTCTCCACTGGTTCTGGAGGGGGCATGGTGCCCAGAGTGCTTCATCCTCCCAAGGACTGAGTGAGTGGATGCTGTTCTCCACAGGTTCTGGAGGGGGCTTTGTGCCCAGAGTGCTTCATCCTGCCAAGGACTGGATGGGTGGATGCTGTTCTCCACTGGTTCTGGAGAGGGCATGGTGCCCAGAGTGCTTCATCCTGCCAAGGACTGGGTGAGTGGATGCTGTTCTCCACTGGCTCTGGAGGGGGCATGGTGCCCAGAGTGCTTCATCCTGCCAAGGAATGGGTGAGTGGGTGCTGTTCTCCACTGGTCCTGGAGGGGGCTTTCTGCCCAGAGTGCTTCATCCTGAAAAGGACTGGGGTAGTGGATGCTGTTCTCCACTGGTTCTGGAGGGGGCATGGTGCCCAGAGTGCTTCGTCCTCCCAAGGACTTGGTGAGTGGATGCTATTCTCCACAGGTTCTAGAGGGGGCTTTGTGCCCAGAGTGCTTCATCCTGCCAAGGACTGGGTGAGTGGATGCTGTTCTCCACTGGTTCTGGAGGGGGCATGGTGCCCAGAGTGCTTCATCCTCCCAAGGACTGGGTGAGTGGATGCTGTTCTCCACAGGTTCTGGAGGGGGCTTTGTGGCCAGAGTGCTTCATCCTGCCAAGGACTGGATGGGTGGATGCTGTTCTCCACTGGTTCTGGAGGGGGCATGGTGCCCAGAGTGCTTCATCCTGGCAAGGACTGGGGTAGTGGATTCTGCTCTCCACTGGTTCTGGAGGGGGCATGGTGCCCAGAGTGCTTCATCCTCCCAAGGACTGGGTGAGTGGATGCTGTTCTCCACTGGTTCTGGAGGGGGCTTTCTGCCCAGAGTGCTTCGTCCTGGCAAGCACTGGGGTAGTGGATGCTGTTCTCCACTGGTTCTGGAGGGGGCATGGTGCCCAGAGTGCTTCATCCTGCCAAGGACTGGGTGAGTGGATGCTCTTCTCCACTGGTTCTAGAGGGGGCTTTGTGCCCAGAGTGCTTCATCCTGCCAAGGACTGGGTGAGTGGATGCTGTTCTCCACTGGTTCTGGAGGGGCTTTGTGCCCAAAGTGCTTCATCCTGCCAAGGACTGGGGTAGTGGATGCTGTTCTCCACTGGTTCTGGAGGGGGCATGGTGCCCAGAGTGCTTCATCCTCCCAAGGACTGGGTGAGTGGATGCTATTCTCCACAGGTTCTGGAGGGGGCTTTGTGCCCAGAGTGCTTCATCCTGCCAAGGACTGGGTGGGTGGATGCTGTTCTCCACTGGTTCTGGAGAGGGCATGGTGCCCAGAGTGCTTCATCCTCCCAAGGACTGGGTGAGTGGATGCTGTTCTCCACAGGTTCTGGAGGGGGCTTTGTGCCCAGAGTGCTTCATCCTGCCAAGGACTGGATGGGTGGATGCTGTTCTCCACTGGTTCTGGAGAGGGCATGGTGCCCAGAGTGCTTCATCCTGCCAAGGACTGGGTGAGTGGATGCTGCTCTCCACTGGTTCTGGAGGGGGCATGGTGCCAAGAGTGCTTCATCCTCCCAAGGACTGGGTGAGTGGATGCTATTCTCCACAGGTTGTGGAGGGGGCTTTGTGCCCAGAGTGCTTCATCCTGCCAAGGACTGGGTGGGTGGATGCTGTTCTCCACTGGTTCTGGAGAGGGCATGGTGCCCAGAGTGCTTCATCCTCCCAAGGACTGGGTGAGTGGATGCTGTTCTCCACAGGTTCTGGAGGGGGCTTTGTGCCCAGAGTGCTTCATCCTGCCAAGGACTGGATGGGTGGATGCTGTTCTCCACTGGTTCTGGAGAGGGCATGGTGCCCAGAGTGCTTCATCCTGCCAAGGACTGGGTGAGTGGATGCTGTTCTCCACTGGCTCTGGAGGGGGCATGGTGCCCAGAGTGCTTCATCCTGCCAAGGAATGGGTGAGTGGGTGCTGTTCTCCACAGGTTCTGGAGGGGGCTTTCTGCCCAGAGTGCTTCATCCTGACAAGGACTGGGGTAGTGGATGCTGTTCTCCACTGGTTCTGGAGGGGGCATGGTGCCCAGAGTGCTTCGTCCTCCCAAGGACTGGGTGAGTGGATGCTATTCTCCACAGGTTCTAGAAGGGGCTTTGTGCCCAGAGTGCTTCATCCTGCCAAGGACTGGGTGAGTGGATGCGGTTCTCCACTGGTTCTGGAGGGGGCATGGTGCCCAGAGTGCTTCATCCTGCCAAGGAATGGGTGAGTGGATGCTGTTCTCCACTGGTTCTGGAGGGGCTTTGTGCCCAAAGTGCTTCATCCTGCCAAGGACTGGGGTAGTGGATGCTGTTCTCCACTGGTTCTGGAGGGGGCATGGTGCCCATAGTGCTTCATCCTGGCAAGGACTGGGGTAGTGGATTCTGCTTCCACTGGTTCTGGAGGGGGCATGGTGCCCAGAGTGCTTCATCCTCCCAAGGACTGGGTGAGTGGATGCTGTTCTCCACTGGTTCTGGAGGGGGCTTTCTGCCCAGAGTGCTTCGTCCTGGCAAGCACTGGGGTAGTGGATGCTGTTCTCCACTGGTTCTGGAGGGGGCATGGTGCCCAGAGTGCTTCATCCTGCCAAGCACTGGGGTAGTGGATGCTGTTCTCCACTGGTTCTGGAGGGGGCATGGTGCCCAGAGTGCTTCATCCTGCCAAGGACTGGGTGAGTGGATGCTGTTCTCCACTGGTTCTAGAGGGGGCTTTGTGCCCAGAGTGCTTCATCCTGCCAAGGACTGGGTGAGTGGATGCTGTTCTCCACTGGTTCTGGAGGGGCTTTGTGCCCAAAGTGCTTCATCCTGCCAAGGACAGGGGTAGTGGATGCTGTTCTCCACTGGTTCTGGAGGGGGCATGGTGCCCAGAGTGCTTCATCCTGGCAAGGACTGGGGTAGTGGATGCTGCTCTCCACTGGTTCTGGAGGGGGCATGGTGCCCAGAGTGCTTCATCCTCCCAAGGACTGGGTGAGTGGATGCTATTCTCCACAGGTTCTGGAGGGGGCTTTGTGCCCAGAGTGCTTCATCCTGCCAAGGACTGGGTGGGTGGATGCTGTTCTCCACTGGTTCTGGAGAGGGCATGGTGCCCAGAGTGCTTCATCCTGCCAAGGACTGGGTGAGTGGATGCTGTTCTCCACTGGTTCTGGAGGGGGCTTTGTGCCCAGAGTGCTTCATCCTGCCAAGGACTGGGTGAGTGGATACTGTTCTCCACTGGCTCTGGAGGGGGCATGGTGCCCAGAGTGCTCATCCTGCCAAGGAATGGGTGAGTGGGTGCTGTTCTCCACTGGTTCTGGAGGGGGCTTTCTGCCCAGAGTGCTTCATCCTGACAAGGACTGGGGTAGTGGATGCTGTTCTCCACTGGTTCTGGAGGGGGCATGGTGCCCAGAGTGCTTCGTCCTGCCAAGGACTGGGTGAGTGGATGCTGTTCTCCACTGGTTGTAGAGGGGGCTTTGTGCCCAGAGTGCTTCATCCTGCCAAGGACTGGGTGAGTGGATGCTGTTCTCCAAAGGTTCTGGAGGGGGCTTTGTGCCCAGAGTGCTTCATCCTGCCAAGGACTGGGTGAGTGGAATCTGTTCTCCACAGGTTCTGGAGGGGGCTTTGTGCCCAGAGTGCTTCATCCTGCCAAGGACTGGATGAGTGGATGCTGTTCTCCACTGGTTCTGGAGAGGGCATGGTGCCCAGAGTGCTTCATCCTGCCAAGGACTGGGTGAGTGGATGCTGTTCTCCACTGGCTCTAGAGGGGGCATGGTGCCCAGAGTGCTTCATCCTGCCAAGGAATGGGTGAGTGGGTGCTGTTCTCCACTGGTTCTGGAGGGGGCTTTCTGCCCAGAGTGCTTCATCCTGACAAGGACTGGGGTAGTGGATGCTGTTCTCCACTGGTTCTGGAGGGGGCATGGTGCCCAGAGTGCTTCGTTCTCCCAAGGACTGGGTGAGTGGATGCTATTCTCCACAGGTTCTAGAGGGGGCTTTGTGCCCAGAGTGCTTCATCCTGCCAAGGACTGGGTGAGTGGATGCTGTTCTCCACTGGTTCTGGAGGGGGCATGGTGCCCAGAGTACTTCATCCTGCCAAGGAATGGGTGAGTGGATGCTGTTCTCCACTGGTTCTGGAGGGGCTTTGTGCCCAAAGTGCTTCATCCTGCCAAGGACTGGGGTAGTGGATGGTGTTCTCCACTGGTTCTGGAGGGGGCATGGTGCCCAGAGTGCTTCATCCTGGCAAGGACTGGGGTAGTGGATTCTGCTCTCCACTGGTTCTGGAGGGGGCATGGTGCCCAGAGTGCTTCATCCTCCCAAGGACTGGGTGAGTGGATGCTGTTCTCCACTGGTTCTGGAGGGGGCTTTCTGCCCAGAGTGCTTCGTCCTGGCAAGCACTGGGGTAGTGGATGCTGTTCTCCACTGGTTCTGGAGGGGGCATGGTGCCCAGAGTGCTTCATCCTGCCAAGGACTGGGTGAGTGGATGCTGTTCTCCACTGGTTCTAGTGGGGGCTTTTTGCCCAGAGTGCTTCATCCTGCCAAGGACTGGGTGAGTGGATGCTGTTCTCCACTGGTTCTGGAGGGGCTTTGTGCCCAAAGTGCTTCATCCTGCCAAGGACTGGGGTAGTGGATGCTGTTCTCCACTGGTTCTGGAGGGGGCATGGTGCCCAGAGTGCTTCATCCAGGCAAGGACTGGGGTAGTGGATGCTGCTCTCTACTGGTTCTGGAGGGGGCATGGTGCCCAGAGTGCTTCATCCTCCCAAGGACTGGGTGAGTGGATGCTATTCTCCACAGGTTCTGGCGGGGGCTTTGTGCCCAGAGTGCTTCATCCTGCCAAGGACTGGGTGGGTGGATGCTGTTCTCCACTGGTTCTGGAGAGGGCATGGTGCCCAGAGTGCTTCATCCTGCCAAGGACTGGGTGAGTGGATGCTGTTCTCCACTGGTTCTGGAGGGGGCTTTGTGCCCAGAGTGCTTCATCCTGGCAAGGACTGGGTGAGTGGATACTGTTCTCCACTGGCTCTGGAGGGGGCATGGTGCCCAGAGTGCTTCATTCTGCCAAGGAATGGGTGAGTGGGTGCTGTTCTCCACTGGTTCTGGAGGGGGCTTTCTGCCCAGAGTGCTTCATCCTGACAAGGACTGGGGTAGTGGATGCTGCTCTCCACTGGTTCTGGAGGGGGCATGGTGCCCAGAGTGCTTCGTCCTGCCAATGACTGGGTGAGTGGATGCTGTTCTCCACTGGTTGTAGAGGGGGCTTTGTGCCCAGAGTGCTTCATCCTGCCAAGGACTGGGTGAGTGGATGCTGTTCTCCACTGGTTCTGGAGGGGCTTTGTGCCCAGAGTGCTTCATCCTGCCAAGGACTGGGTGAGTGGATGCTGTTCTCCACTGGTTCTGGAGAGGGCATGGTGCCCAGAGTGCTTCATCCTGCCAAGGACTAGGTGAGTGGATACTGTTCTCCACTGGCTCTGAAGGGGGCATGGTGCCAAGAGTGCTTCATCCTGCCAAGGACTGGGTGAGTGTATGCTGTTCTCCACTGGTTCTGGAGGGGGCTTTCTGCCCAGAGTGCTTCGTCCTGGCAAGGACTGGGGTAGTGGATGCTGTTCTCCACTGGTTCTGGAGGGGGCATGGTGCCCAGAGTGCTTCATCCTGCCAAGGACTGGGTGAGTGGATGCTGTTCTCCACTGGTTCTGGAGGGGCTTTGTGCCCAAAGTGCTTCATCCTGCCAAGGACTGGGGTAGTGGATGCTGTTCTCCACTGGTTCTGGAGGGGGCATGGTGCCCAGAGTGCTTCATCCTGTCAAGGACTGGGGTAGTGGATGCTGCTCTCCACTGGTTCTGGAGGGGGCATGGTGCCCAGAGTGCTTCATCCTCCCAAGGACTGGGTGAGTGGATGCTGTTCTCCACAGGTTCTGGAGGGGGCTTTGTGCCCAGAGTGCTTCATCCTGCCAAGGACTGGATGGGTGGATGCTGTTCTCCACTGGTTCTGGAGGGGGCTTTGTGCCCAGAGTGCTTCATCCTGCCAAGGACTGGGTGAGTGGATACTGTTCTCCACTGGCTCTGGAGGGGGCATGGTGCCCAGAGTGCTCATCCTGCCAAGGAATGGGTGAGTGGGTGCTGTTCTCCACTGGTTCTGGAGGGGGCTTTCTGCCCAGAGTGCTTCATCCTGACAAGGACTGGGGTAGTGGATGCTGTTCTCCACTGGTTCTGGAGGGGGCATGGTGCCCAGAGTGCTTCGTCCTGCCAAGGACTGGGTGAGTGGATGCTGTTCTCCACTGGTTGTAGAGGGGGCTTTGTGCCCAGAGTGCTTCATCCTGCCAAGGACTGGGTGAGTGGATGCTGTTCTCCAAAGGTTCTGGAGGGGGCTTTGTGCCCAGAGTGCTTCATCCTGCCAAGGACTGGGTGAGTGGAAGCTGTTCTCCACAGGTTCTGGAGGGGGCTTTGTGCCCAGAGTGCTTCATCCTGCCAAGGACTGGATGAGTGGATGCTGTTCTCCACTGGTTCTGGAGAGGGCATGGTGCCCAGAGTGCTTCATCCTGCCAAGGACTGGGTGAGTGGATGCTGTTCTCCACTGGCTCTAGAGGGGGCATGGTGCCCAGAGTGCTTCATCCTGCCAAGGAATGGGTGAGTGGGTGCTGTTCTCCACTGGTTCTGGAGGGGGCTTTCTGCCCAGAGTGCTTCATCCTGACAAGGACTGGGGTAGTGGATGCTGTTCTCCACTGGTTCTGGAGGGGGCATGGTGCCCAGAGTGCTTCGTTCTCCCAAGGACTGGGTGAGTGGATGCTATTCTCCACAGGTTCTAGAGGGGGCTTTGTGCCCAGAGTGCTTCATCCTGCCAAGGACTGGGTGAGTGGATGCTGTTCTCCACTGGTTCTGGAGGGGGCATGGTGCCCAGAGTACTTCATCCTGCCAAGGAATGGGTGAGTGGATGCTGTTCTCCACTGGTTCTGGAGGGGCTTTGTGCCCAAAGTGCTTCATCCTGCCAAGGACTGGGGTAGTGGATGGTGTTCTCCACTGGTTCTGGAGGGGGCATGGTGCCCAGAGTGCTTCATCCTGGCAAGGACTGGGGTAGTGGATTCTGCTCTCCACTGGTTCTGGAGGGGGCATGGTGCCCAGAGTGCTTCATCCTCCCAAGGACTGGGTGAGTGGATGCTGTTCTCCACTGGTTCTGGAGGGGGCTTTCTGCCCAGAGTGCTTCGTCCTGGCAAGCACTGGGGTAGTGGATGCTGTTCTCCACTGGTTCTGGAGGGGGCATGGTGCCCAGAGTGCTTCATCCTGCCAAGGACTGGGTGAGTGGATGCTGTTCTCCACTGGTTCTAGAGGGGGCTTTTTGCCCAGAGTGCTTCATCCTGCCAAGGACTGGGTGAGTGGATGCTGTTCTCCACTGGTTCTGGAGGGGCTTTGTGCCCAAAGTGCTTCATCCTGCCAAGGACTGGGGTAGTGGATGCTGTTCTCCACTGGTTCTGGAGGGGGCATGGTGCCCAGAGTGCTTCATCCAGGCAAGGACTGGGGTAGTGGATGCTGCTCTCTACTGGTTCTGGAGGGGGCATGGTGCCCAGAGTGCTTCATCCTCCCAAGGACTGGGTGAGTGGATGCTATTCTCCACAGGTTCTGGCGGGGGCTTTGTGCCCAGAGTGCTTCATCCTGCCAAGGACTGGGTGGGTGGATGCTGTTCTCCACTGGTTCTGGAGAGGGCATGGTGCCCAGAGTGCTTCATCCTGCCAAGGACTGGGTGAGTGGATGCTGTTCTCCACTGGTTCTGGAGGGGGCTTTGTGCCCAGAGTGCTTCATCCTGGCAAGGACTGGGTGAGTGGATACTGTTCTCCACTGGCTCTGGAGGGGGCATGGTGCCCAGAGTGCTTCATCCTGCCAAGGAATGGGTGAGTGGGTGCTGTTCTCCACTGGTTCTGGAGGGGGCTTTCTGCCCAGAGTGCTTCATCCTGACAAGGACTGGGGTAGTGGATGCTGCTCTCCACTGGTTCTGGAGGGGGCATGGTGCCCAGAGTGCTTCGTCCTGCCAATGACTGGGTGAGTGGATGCTGTTCTCCACTGGTTGTAGAGGGGGCTTTGTGCCCAGAGTGCTTCATCCTGCCAAGGACTGGGTGAGTGGATGCTGTTCTCCACTGGTTCTGGAGGGGCTTTGTGCCCAGAGTGCTTCATCCTGCCAAGGACTGGGTGAGTGGATGCTGTTCTCCACTGGTTCTGGAGAGGGCATGGTGCCCAGAGTGCTTCATCCTGCCAAGGACTAGGTGAGTGGATACTGTTCTCCACTGGCTCTGAAGGGGGCATGGTGCCAAGAGTGCTTCATCCTGCCAAGGACTGGGTGAGTGTATGCTGTTCTCCACTGGTTCTGGAGGGGGCTTTCTGCCCAGAGTGCTTCGTCCTGGCAAGGACTGGGGTAGTGGATGCTGTTCTCCACTGGTTCTGGAGGGGGCATGGTGCCCAGAGTGCTTCATCCTGCCAAGGACTGGGTGAGTGGATGCTGTTCTCCACTGGTTCTGGAGGGGCTTTGTGCCCAAAGTGCTTCATCCTGCCAAGGACTGGGGTAGTGGATGCTGTTCTCCACTGGTTCTGGAGGGGGCATGGTGCCCAGAGTGCTTCATCCTGTCAAGGACTGGGGTAGTGGATGCTGCTCTCCACTGGTTCTGGAGGGGGCATGGTGCCCAGAGTGCTTCATCCTCCCAAGGACTGGGTGAGTGGATGCTGTTCTCCACAGGTTCTGGAGGGGGCTTTGTGCCCAGAGTGCTTCATCCTGCCAAGGACTGGATGGGTGGATGCTGTTCTCCACTGGTTCTGGAGAGGGCATGGTGCCCAGAGTGCTTCATCCTGCCAAGGACTGGGTGAGTGGATGCTGTTTTCCACTGGTTCTGGAGGGGGCTTTGTGCCCGGAGTGCTTCATCCTGCCAAGGACTGGGTGAGTGGATACTGTTCTCCACTGGCTCTGGAGGGGGCATGGTGCCCAGAGTGCTTCATCCTGCCAAGGACTGGGTGAGTGGATGCTGTTCTCCACTGGTTCTGGAGAGGGCTTTCTGCCCAGAGTGCTTCATCCTGACAAGGACTGGGGTAGTGGATGCTGTTCTCCACTGCTTCTGGAGGGGGCATGGTGCCCAGAGTGCTTCATCCTGCCAAGGACTGGGTGAGTGGATGCTGTTCTCCACTGGCTGTAGAGGGGGCTTTGTGCCCAGAGTGCTTCATCCTGCCAAGGACTGGGTGAGTGGATGCTGTTCTCCACTGGTTCTGGAGGGGGCTTTGTGCCCAGAGTGCTTCATCCTGCTAAGGACTGGGTGAGTGGATGCTGTTCTCCACTGGTTCTGGAGAGGGCATGGTGCCCAGAGTGCTTCATCCTGCCAAGGACTGGGTGAGTGGATGCTGTTCTCCACTGGTTCTGGAGAGGGCATGGTGCCCAGAGTGCTTCATCCCCCCAAGGACTGGGTGAGTGGATGCTGTTCTCCACAGGTTCTGGAGGGGGCTTTGTGCCCAGAGTGCTTCATCCTGCCAAGGACTGGATGGGTGGATGCTGTTCTCCACTGGTTCTGGAGAGGGCATGGTGCCCAGAGTGCTTCATCCTGCCAAGGACTGGGTGAGTGGATGCTGTTTTCCACTGGTTCTGGAGGGGCTTTGTGCCCAAAGTGCTTCATCCTGCCAAGGACTGGGGTAGTGGATGCTGTTCTCCACTGGTTCTGGAGGGGGCATGGTGCCCAGAGTGCTTCATCCTGGCAAGGACTGGGGTAGTGGATGCTGCTCTCCACTGGTTCTGGAGGGGGCATGGTGCCCAGAGTGCTTCATCCTCCCAAGGACTGGGTGAGTGGATGCTATTCTCCACAGGTTCTGGAGGGGGCTTTGTGCCCAGAGTGCTTCATCATGCCAAGGACTGGGTGGGTGGATGCTGTTCTCCACTGGTTCTGGAGAGGGCATGGTGCCCAGAGTGCTTCATCCTGCCAAGGACTGGGTGAGTGGATGCTGTTCTCCACTGGTTCTGGAGGGGGCTTTGTGCCCAGAGTGCTTCATCCTGCCAAGGACTGGGTGAGTGGATACTGTTCTCCACTGGCTCTGGAGGGGGCATGGTGCCCAGAGTGCTTCATCCTGCCAAGGAATGGGTGAGTGGGTGCTGTTCTCCACTGGTTCTGGAGGGGGCTTTCTGCCCAGAGTGCTTCATCCTGACAAGGACTGGGGTAGTGGATGCTGTTCTCCACTGGTTCTGGAGGGGGCATGGTGCCCAGAGTGCTTCGTCCTGCCAAGGACTGGGTCAGAGGATGCTGTTCTCCACTGGTTGTAGA
Organism: Pleurodeles waltl; assembly: GCF_031143425.1. Taxonomy (NCBI): domain Eukaryota; kingdom Metazoa; phylum Chordata; class Amphibia; order Caudata; family Salamandridae; genus Pleurodeles; species Pleurodeles waltl. The sequence goes on along the minus strand of NC_090448.1, from coordinate 286,807,472 downwards.
GGGGGCTTTGTGCCCAGAGTGCTTCATCCTGCCAAGGACTGGGTGAGTGGATGCTGTTCTCCACTGGTTCTGGAGGGGGCTTTGTGCCCGGAGTGCTTCATCCTGCCAAGGACTGGGTGAGTGGATGCTGTTCTCCACTGGTTCTGGAGAGGGCATGGTGCCCAGAGTGCTTCATCCTGCCAAGGACTAGGTGAGTGGATACTGTTCTCCACTGGCTCTGAAGGGGGCATGGTGCCCAGAGTGCTTCATCCTGCCAAGGACTGGGTGAGTGTATGCTGTTCTCCACTGGTTCTGGAGGGGGCTTTCTGCCCAGAGTGCTTCGTCCTGGCAAGGACTGGGGTAGTGGATGCTGTTCTCCACTCCTTCTGGAGGGGGCATGGTGCCCAGAGTGCTTCATCCTGCCAAGGACTGGGTGAGTGGATGCTGTTCTCCACTGGTTCTAGAGGGGGCTTTGTGCCCAGAGTGCTTCATCCTGCCAGGACTGGGTGAGTGGATCCTGTTCTCCACTGGTTCTGGAGGGGGCATGGTGCCCAGAGTGCTTCATCCTGCCAAGGAATGGGTGAGTGGATGCTGTTCTCCACTGGTTCTGGAGGGGCTTTGTGCCCAAAGTGCTTCATCCTGCCAAGGACTGGGGTAGTGGATGCTGTTCTCCACTGGTTCTGGAGGGGGCATGGTGCCCAGAGTGCTTCATCCTGTCAAGGACTGGGGTAGTGGATGCTGCTCTCCACTGGTTCTGGAGTGGGCATGGTGCCCAGAGTGCTTCATCCTCCCAAGGACTGGGTGAGTGAATGCTGTTCTCCACAGGTTCTGGAGGGGGCTTTGTGCCCAGAGTGCTTCATCCTGCCAAGGACTGGATGGGTGGATGCTGTTCTCCACTGGTTCTGGAGAGGGCATGGTGCCCAGAGTGCTTCATCCTGCCAAGGACTGGGTGAGTGGATGCTGTTTTCCACTGGTTCTGGAGGGGGCTTTGTGCCCAGAGTGCTTCATCCTGCCAAGGACTGGGTGAGTGGATACTGTTCTCCACTGGCTCTGGAGGGGGCATGGTGCCCAGAGTGCTTCATCCTGCCAAGGACTGGGTGAGTGGATGCTGTTCTCCACTGGTTCTGGAGGGGGCTTTCTGCCCAGAGTGCTTCATCCTGACAAGGACTTGGGTAGTGGATGCTGTTCTCCACTGCTTCTGGAGGGGGCATGGTGCCCAGAGTGCTTCATCCTGCCAAGGACTGGGTGAGTGGATGCTGTTCTCCACTGGCTGTAGAGGGGGCTTTGTGCCCAGAGTGCTTCATCCTGCCAAGGACTGGGTGAGTGGATGCTGTTCTCCACTGGTTCTGGAGGGGGCTTTGTGCCCAGAGTGCTTCATCCTGCTAAGGACTGGGTGAGTGGATGCTGTTCTCCACTGGTTCTGGAGAGGGCATGGTGCCCAGAGTGCTTCATCCTGCCAAGGAATGGGTGAGTGGATGCTGTTCTCCACTGGTTCTGGAGGGGCTTTGTGCCCAAAGTGCTTCATCCTGCCAAGGACTGGGGTAGTGGATGCTGTTCTCCACTGGTTCTGGAGGGGGCATGGTGCCCAGAGTGCTTCATCCTGTCAAGGACTGGGGTAGTGGATGCTGCTCTCCACTGGTTCTGGAGGGGTCATGGTGCCCAGAGTGCTTCATCCTCCCAAGGACTGGGTGAGTGGATGCTGTTCTCCACAGGTTCTGGAGGAGGCTTTGTGCCCAGAGTGCTTCATCCTGCCAAGGACTGGATGGGTGGATGCTGTTCTCCACTGGTTCTGGAGAGGGCATGGTGCCCAGAGTGCTTCATCCTGCCAAGGACTGGGTGAGTGGATACTGTTCTCCACTGGTTCTGGAGGGGGCTTTGTGCCCAGAATGCTTCATCCTGCCAAGGACTGGGTGAGTGGATACTGTTCTCCACTGGCTCTGGAGGGGGCATGGTGCCCAGAGTGCTTCATCCTGCCAAGGACTGGGTGAGTGGATGCTGTTCTCCACTGGTTCTGGAGGGGGCTTTCTGCCCAGAGTGCTTCATCCTGACAAGGACTGGGGTAGTGGATGCTGTTCTCCACTGGCTGTAGAGGGGGCATGGTGCCCAGAGTGCTTCATCCTGCCAAGGACTGGGTGAGTGGATGCTGTTCTCCACTGGTTCTGGAGAGGGCATGGTGCCCAGAGTGCTTCATCCTGCCAAGGACTGGGTGAGTGGATGCTGTTCTCCACTGGTTCTGGAGGCGGCTTTGTGCCCAGAGTGCTTCATCCTGCCAAGGACTGGGCTAGTGGATGCTGTTCTCCACTGGTTCTGGAGAGGGCATGGTGCCCAGAGTGCTTCATCCTGTCAAGGACTGGATGAGTGGATGCTGTTCTCCACTGGTTGGGGAGGGGGCTTTGTGCCCAGAGTGCTTCATCCTGCCAAGGACTGGGCTAGTGGATGCTGTTCTCCACTGGTTCTGGAGAGGGCATGGTGCCCAGAGTGCTTCATCCTGTCAAGGACTGGATGAGTGGATGCTGTTCTCCACTGGTTGGGGAGGGGGCTTTGTGCCCAGAGTGCTTCATCCTGACAAGGACAGGGGTAGTGGATGCTGTTCTCCACTGGTTCTGGAGGTGCTTTGTGCCCAAAGTGCTTCATCCTGCCAAGGACTGGGGTAGTGGATGCTGTTCTCCACTGGTTCTGGAGGGGGCATGGTGCCCAGAGTGCTTCATCCTGTCAAGGACTGGGGTAGTGGATGCTGCTCTCCACTGGTTCTGCAGGGGGCATGGTGCCCAGAGTGCTTCATCCTCCCAAGGACTGGGTGAGTGGATGCTGTTCTCCACAGGTTCTGGAGGGGGCTTTGTGGCCAGAGTGCTTCATCCTGCCAAGGACTGGATGGGTGGATGCTGTTCTCCACTGGTTCTGGAGAGGGCATGGTGCCCAGAGTGCTTCATCCTGCCAAGGACTGGGTGAGTGGATGCTGTTCTCCACTGGTTCTGGAGGGGGCTTTGTGCCCAGAGTGCTTCATCCTGCCAAGGACTGGGTGAGTGGATACTGTTCTCCACTGGCTCTGGAGGGGGCATGGTGCCCAGAGTGCTTCATCCTGTCAAGGACTGGGTGAGTGGATGCTGTTCTCCACTGGTTCTGGAGGGGGCTTTCTGCCCAGAGTGCTTCATCCTGACAAGGACTGGGGTAGTGGATGCTGTTCTCCACTGCTTCTGGAGGGGGCATGGTGCCCAGAGTGCTTCATCCTGCCAAGGACTGGGTGAGTGGATGCTGTTCTCCACTGGCTGTAGAGGGGGCTTTGTGCCCAGAGTGCTTCATCCTGCCAAGGACTGGGTGAGTGGATGCTGTTCTCCACTGGTTCTGGAGGGGGCTTTGTGCCCAGAGTGCTTCATCCTGCCAAGGACTGGGCTAGTGGATGCTGTTCTCCACTCGTTCTGGAGAGGGGGCATGGTGCCCAGAGTGCTTCATCCTGTCAAGGACTGGATGAGTGGATGCTGTTCTCCACTGGTTGGGGAGGGGGCTTTGTGCCCAGAGTGCTTCATCCTGACAAGGACAGGGGTAGTGGATGCTGTTCTCCCCTGGTTCTGGAGGGGGCATGATGCCCAGAGTGCTTCATCCTGCCAAGGACTGGGTGAGTGGATGCTGTTCTCCACTGGTTCTGGAGGGGGCTTTGTGCCCAGAGTGCTTCATCCTGCCAAGGACCGGGGTAGTGGATGCTGTTCTCCACTGGTTCTGGAGGGGGCATCATGCCCCGAGTGCTTCACCCTCCCAAGGACTGCGTGAGTGGATGCTGTTCTCCACTGGTTCTGGAGGGGGCATGGTGCTCAGAGTGCTGCACCTTGGGTGCGGCAGTTCCCATTCCCTTACCTGGGGGTGTGTGCCACGAGATTTCCTAGAAACAGGTAGCATGATACTCCATGGAGTCAGAGACACACTCCACCCTGCTGCGACTTTGCCTGCCAACTGCTGGTACTAACAGTGCTGGTTGTGGTGCCTCATGTAGTCTGTGCCAGGTCCAGGACATCTCCTGTAGCATCGGACGGCTGCCCACTGGGGACGTTGTCCATGTCGGCTGTGGTGGCACTGTCTGTGCACGTTGCGGCGCCGGTGGCGGAGGTTGCGGCAGTGTCTGTGGCAGTGTCGGTGGCGGAGATACTGCCGGTGGTGCATGTGTCAGCACCTGTTGAGGGAGACAGCAGGATGTCTCCTGCAGCCTCGGATGGCTGCCCACTGGGGATGATGCTGGGGACTGTTGCTGAGGCAGCAGATGTGCAGGTGGCAGTGCAGGTGGCAGTGCAGGTGGCAGTGCAGGTGGCGGTGGTTGCGGCGGTTGCCACCACCGTACAGGTTGATGTTCTGTTTGGCAGAAGGAGTGACACTAGTCCCTCAGCCGGAGGCTCCGTGCCCTGAGCTGACTTCCCTTTAGCCTTGTGTCCCTTCCCCACCTTGGAAGTCGCTGCTGGGACCTTGGAACTGTCCCCTTTTGTCTTGGAGGAGGCCTTGCTGGGTGGTTGGTGTGGCTTTTCCCTACGGCATGTGGGCCCCTTCTTCACCTTGGCAGGTGGCGGAATAGAGTGATCCTTGGCCTCGCTAGGTGGCACACTGGCAGCTCTGATGAGTAAAGCCGCCGGTGATGTTACTGGACTTGCAGGGACCACAGTGCTGGAGGATTTGGTGGCTGAGGTGCTGTACATCCTGGCCCTAGGCGAAGGACAGGGGGGGAGGTGTAGGGAAGAGGTCAATGTTAGCCATGAAACGTTTTTTAGACACACTGGGACCGGCAGATGGAGGGGGTTTGGGAGTGGAGGACGAGGTAGTGGTTGTAGGAGGTGTATGTCTGCTGAGTTTGGGTGAAGGTGCATGGGCTGGAGGCTGTTGTGAGGTGGATGGCTGTTGGGTGGGTGTGTGTCTGCGTTTGTATAGTTTGGGAGGAGGGCTCACAGACACACTGGGAGAGGACACAGGGGACGTGTGAATGGTAGTGGGGGTGGTGATTGCACGTGAGTGGTGTGCAGTGATGGGCGTGCTGGTGACGGAGGTAGTGGCTGAGGATGTAGTGCATGCAGGTGTGAGTGGAGACGAGACTGGAAGGGAGGAGGAGGATGTGGAGGAGGGGGGCACAGTGGAGGCAGTGGATGTTGGCATGTCTGCATGGGGATGGTGCTTGTGTGAGTGCCTGTGGGATGTGTGTTGCTTATGTTTGCCATGTCCACTCTTGTGTGTTGATGAGTGTGCATGCTGGTCTGATGGTGTGCTTGAGATAGACTGAGGCAGGGGGGATTGGGTCTGGGTAGTGGAAGTTTGTCAGGGGGAGGCTGGACACAGGGACAATGGCTGTCATCAGTGCTGAGGCCAGAGCCTGAAATGCTCTCTGTTGGGCTGCCACGCCAGAATGAATGCCCTCCAGGTATGCATTTGTTTGCCGCAAGGGTCTGAGGTGCCTGGGGTGAAGGAGATGCCCACCCTCCTGGGTGAGCAGGCAGGGGAAACACGCTGAGAGGCTGCTGGGAGGGCGGTGCTAGTAGGGGGGGTGGCGGCTGTACCTGTTGATGTGGTGAGCACAGAGGTGCCCGCCCCCGCAAGGGAGCTCCCATCAGAGAAGTAGTCGCTGTCGCTGTCGCTGGTGTGTCCTACTGTCCATGTCGTGGAGCTCCCCTCACCCTCCGTCCCACTGGTGTCTTCAGACTCCGTAAATTCACCCTCCTCGGCCATGTGGGTTGCAGCTCCCTCCTGCTCCGGTGCCAATGCTCCTCCTCCAGATGATGCTAATGCACACAAGGACGGCATGACAAAACAAAAAGGGGAGGAAAGACAGAAGAGACACATGGTCAATGCCTGCAACACCACTACCGTTGGCAGTCACAACAGACAGGGAGCAGCCCTGTGTACTAGCCCATGCACTAACAGTTCAGGGGAAAATCACATGCCCATGGGGGACTCTGCCTAGACGCATTTGATGCACAGCTGGAACCCACAGGAGCATGACTAGGTGTAGAGGGCCACTACCACTTTTGGGTTTGGAGTGCCACTGAGCCTGCCAAACAATGGATCTACCTTGGCACATCTGCCCTGGCCTAGGGGAACACACAGCCCACTTCCCCCACCCAGAAACCTCATAAAGCTCACAGAGTCAGCTGAATGAGACTGTACTCACCCCCTTGTAGCTGCTGTGATGCCCTCAAGCGCCCATTCAACTCAGGATGTGCCACCACCAGAATCTGGTACATCAGGGGGGTCATGGTGCGATGGGCACCCCTTCCACGTTGGGAGGCCATCCCCAGCTGGGCCTCCACTGTCTTCTTGGTCCAGCGGTGCAGGTCCTCCCATCTTTTGCGGCAGTGGGTGCTCCGTCTATGGTAGACCCCCAGGGTCCGCACTTCCTTGGTGATGGCACGCCAAATCCCCTTCTTCTGGTGAGCGCTGACCTAGAGGAAAAGTGAAGTAAGAATGTATGTTACTCCCCCGTCCAGTTCTTCTTACTCATTGGACACAAACCTCCCACCCTGGTCCAGAAAAACATACACTCACCATCCTCACATGCTCGCCTCTGCCCCCCCTGTATCTTACATCCACACCACTCCATACATTCATGTGCCATGCATCATGCTCACAGTGCACTCACCTGTTTGTCTGGAGGACCATAGAGTTGCGTGTACTGAGGGAGGACCCCATCCACGAGCTTGTCCAACTCCTCTGTGGTGAAGGCAGGGGCCCTTTCCCCAGACACTGTAGCCATTGTCACTTCTAGACTCCGGTCACAGCAGCGCTTGCAGTGTAGGTCCTCTCCTGTTGAAGGTCAGGTATCAAGTGAGTGAACGAATAGAAAATGGCGGTCACGTCCACGGCGGTGCGTGCCGTCACCGCCGGCATACATCCTCATTGGCTTCTGGAACCCATAGGGCCCAATGATAACCAATGCTGATTTGTGCCGCGGTCTTCGACCGCCTACCGCGACGCTGCACAAGGCCAACGCAGTTACCTCATTTCCCCTTGTCCCTCCTTACAGATCAGGCAATTGCCATTCCAGGGGGGCACATGGCAGGGCAACTAACTGCATCACAGCACTTTTGGGCAGGAATACGGACAGACAGCGCCACATACCGATTACATCACAATTGTTCTAAACACCCTTGTGAAACCTATGTGGTGTATGACCCTCTGCTCACTCTTCTCCTCCATAGGGCACTTCCACTGGGGTAGGTGATGAGATGGCGTCATCCTCCTGTATACAGACCCCTGGTGGACCTGTCGACAATGGAAGACAGACACATCATTATCACCTACAGACTTGATCGCGCCACAATCCATGAACTGTGAGCCCAGTTGGAGCCAGACCTGATGTCAGCTATCCGCCATCCCACATAAATCCCCCCTCTGGTGGAGGTCCTGTCAGTACTCCATTTCCTGGCCAGTGGGTCCTTTCAAACAACAGTGGCCATGGTATCAGGGATGTCACAGCCAATGTTCTCTAACGTGTTGTCCAGTGTTGTCTGCCTTGCTGAAACACATGTGCAGCTACATCGTTTTCCCTCAGGTGGAGGATTTGCCCACAGTGAAAGGTGATTTCTATGCCCTGGGACATATCCCCAACATCATTGGTGCCACTGATGGTACACATGTGGCATTTGTCCCCCCACAGGAATGAACAGGTGTATAGAAACCGCAAAAGCTACCATTCTATGAATGTGCAGATGGTGTGTTTGGCAGACCAGTACATCTCCCATGTGAATGCCAAGTATCCTGGCTCAGTGCATGACGCTTACATTTTGAGGAATAGCAGCATCCCTTATGTGCTGGGGCAACTCCAGAGGCACCGTGTATGGCTAATAGGTGAGCCCAAGGTCCCAACATCGTTGACATAGGTGTCTGGGTATGGGACAGTCCCTAAGGGTTGGAAGATGTCTAACAGTTGTCCCTTGTTTTTTGCAGGTGACTCTGGTTACCCCAATCTGTCATGGCTACTGACCCCAGTGAGGAATCCCAGGACAAGGGAAGAGGAACGCTACATTGAGGCACATGGGCGAACTAGGAGGATAATAGAGAGCACCTTCGGCCTCCTGAAGGCCAGATTCTGGTGCCTCCATCTGACAGGTGGCTCCCTATACTACTCACTGAAGAAGGTGTGCCAGATCATCGTGGCATGCTGTATGTTGCACAACCTGGCTTTGCGATGCCAGGTGCCTTTTCTACAGGAGGATGGGCCTGATGTTGGTCTGTGGCAGCTGTGGAGCCTGTGGATAGTGAAGAAGAGGAGGCAGAAGAAGAAGATATAGACAACCAAAACAACATCATCATGCAATACTTCCAGTGAGACACAGGAAAGAGACTGGCACTGCTCCTCTCATATCATACTACCGTTGGACATTGCCTGAATCTGCCTTTTACCTCTGTGTATGTACCCTGACATGTCACTTTCCATTTCACAGATCTGGGTCACAATTTCTGCCTTCTGCTATGTTTACTGATGCCCAACAAGTGTCGAACATTGGTATGTGAACATGAACATTGACATTGCTATATTTCTGGGAGGTTGCAATTACACATTTGTGAAAGTACAGACTGACTCCAGATTGATTTGTGATTCACGGGTGTTTATTTCTGTGCTAATAAGTGGAGGGGGCTGTGCAATGGGCTGGGGCATGGTGGAGGAACGTCCATGGTAGAGTCCAGTTTCTTGGTATCACAGGTGCATTGTCCAAGGGGGCATAGGAAGTGGAGTAATGGCAGTTCAAAGTTGTCAGGGTTACAAAGTTGGACAAAAGGGTGACAATCAGGAGAGTGTTATTTCCTGGCGGGGGTCTTGGCAACGTTCTCTGTCCTGTTCCAGGATCTCAGGGACCGTTTGCGGGCTGGTTCTCCTTCTGCAGGGTGTGGGGGGCTGGTGGCCTGTTGGTCGTGTGGCGGGACCTCCTGTCCACTAGCGCCGGCGGAGGTGGAGAGCTAGTGTCAGGAGCCCGTTTGTGTGCCACTGTGTCCCTATGGTGTTGGCCATGTCTGCAGCACCCCTGCAATGGTGACCAGGGTGGTGTTGATGGACTTCAAGTCCTCCCTGATCCCCAGGTAGTGTTCCACCTGCAGCCGCTGGGTCTCCTGAAACTTGGCCAGTACCGTGTCCATGATCTCCTTGAAATGATGGTATGCTCGCATGATGTTGGAGAGTGCTTCGTGGGGAGTGGGTTCCTTGGGCCTGTCCTCCCCCTGTTGCACAGCAGTCCTCCCAGTTTCCCTGTTATCCTGTGCCTCTGTCCCCTGAACCGTGTGCCCACTGCCACTGACCCCAGGTCCCTGATTGTCTTGGGTTGGTGGGTTTGCCTGGGGTCCCTGTAGTGGTGGACACACTGCTGATTGACGTGTCCTGGGGACAGAGGGATGGGCCCGCTGGGTGGGTGCTGTGGTGGTGTTTTCTGAGGGGGGAGGTTCACTGCAGGTTTGTGACTGTGGCAGGGGAACCAACTGTCCAGAGGTCCCTGATGGGCTGGGCTAGTCATCTTGATCCAGGCGTGCAGAGCTGCTGTCATCACTGTGGGCCTCTTCTGTGGGGGGACTGGATATGTCTGGCACCTCCTGTCCGGTGACATTGGATATGGGTCCTGTTGGGGTGTAAATGCATAGTTATTGTATCTGAGTTCGCCATCTTGTGCAATGGGTGAGTTACCCTCTACTCCTGTGCTTGCATTGATGTGTTTGCCCTTGTGTGATTAGTGATTGTGAGGTCTGGGTGGGTATCTGTACTGGACATGCTTTGGTGATGGGGTCCATGCATAGGTGTTGCATGCAGGGCTTGGTACTGGGATGGGTGGGTTGTGATGGTGGGGCATTTGTGAGGTGTTGGAGTGATGGGGGTGAGGATGAGGGTGGGGGTATGTGATGGCATGCAGGTGGGGATGAAGTAGTAAAGATTTGACTTGCCAGAGTCCAGTCCTCCTGCTACTCCTGCAAGGCCCTCAGGATGCAGTATTGCCAAGACTTGCTCCTCCCATGTTGTTAGTTGTGGGGGAGGAGGTGGGGGTCCACCGCCAGTCCTCTGTACAGCTACCTGGTGTCTGGATACCACGGAACGCATCTTCCCCACGTAGGTCGTTCCACCTCTTCCTGATGTCATCCCGTGTTCTGGGGTGCTGTCCCACTGCATTGACCCTGTCGACTATTCTCCGTCATAACTCCCTCTTCCTAGCAATGGATGTCTGCTGCACCTGTGATCCGAAAAGCTGTGGCTCTACCCGGATGATTTCCTCCACCATGACTCTGAGCTCCTCCTCAGAAATCATGGGGTGTCTTTGAGGTGCCATATTGTGATGTGGGTGATGTGTGAGGTACTGTTTGTTGTGCTGTGTGATGTGTTGTGTTGGTGTGTGTTCTTTGAGGTGCCTGGATGTGGTATGAGTGATGGTGTTGTGTGCCTGTGGATGCTGCTGTTGTGTTTGCTATTCTCTCTCTCTCACTTTTTGGGAAAAATGCTGTTTTAAGGGGTTGTGGGTAATGTGGGTGTGTGTATTATAGTGGTGTGAGTGTGTGGGTGTGGTGTGTGTATGTGTATCAGGTCTGTGTATTTTGAATTGTCCAATGTGGTTGTGTTTTGTAAATGTGTGTGTATTTTGAGTGCGGCGGTGTGCACCGCCAATGGATTACCGCGGTTGAAAGACTGCCACGTTGATTCGTGGGTCGTGATAGTGTGGGCGTATTACTGTTGGCGTGACGGTGTAGGTTTTGCTATCGCCAGTTCATCACTCACGTTTGGTGTGGCAGACTTGTGTGGGTGTCTCTATTGTGGCGGATTACGAGATGTGGGTCGTAATACCTGTAGCGGATTTCTGGCGCAGCCACGGTATGTTGGCAGCCTTCAGCACGGCGGTAAGCTGGATTTACCGCCAGGGTTGTAATGAGGGCCAAAATGTTTTCCCACTGGGGCCGAGTTGTTGAACTTTGTAGAAAGTACATAATAACGTGGTACATCAAAAAGAGATTGTTTAAAATAATCAAATATTTTGTACCGGATTGAAGGGCAAGCTGTGCTTATTTTGTTTTTAAAATACCTGTGAAATGTTCATGCTTTGAGCGCCATTCTTCTTGCAAATTAGAAAGGATTGAGTGCCTATATAATATATTTATTCATACGCAGTCTTGGTCTACTGGTTGGTTTTGTTGTTCATTCTATATGGTCGATCTGTCACATGAACATCAAGAGTGATATAATTGGGCCATCTGCTGTCAACCAGGTTGACGCAGGGCTTGCCAGTGGATTTGGGGGGTCATTGTACACCACTCCAAGTTGAAACTTTGGGACTTGTTTTCAGGTCCTGACTAACAGCACTGTGAACTCAGCTGTGGACTTGTACAAACTAAGCATGCCTACCAGACATGCTTATATTGTAATTTTTCTTGTGTCTTAGCAAAGGTCTCTTGAGCTGTGCAGTAGACGGAATATTGCATAGTTTCAGAGTCCCTATAAGCCACAGGGGGGAAGTTGAAAGGGTACTCAACTGTACTAATTGGTGTGGCTTCCATGGTGGATGCTGGCAAACGCAATGCAAATGGGCCTCTACCCAATAATGCAGCAGCAGCTCAGTTTACGGTTCACTGAAAACTCATGCTCCACTGTCAGAGTCACCAGTTCAAATGCTGAGTTTTGACATGCGAATCAGATCGCACCCAACACCAGACAGTCTTCCTAAAGTCCTATCAACAAATGGCATAGTACCATCAAGCAATGGTTAGGTTCATATACTCATTCGGTGCGGCTTGTGGGCAGGCATAGTCTTTACTGTACACTAGCCCTCCTCTGAGCTTGCTCCATATACCTTAGTCGCAAACAATACCAGGCACATACAGTAAATTTAGGATCTGCAGTGCCAGTGGACAAGTCCTCAAAAGTGACTTGCTTCAAAAGCACAAGCATTGGTAGTGTCCATGGCCAAATTAAAGTTCTGGTACTCAAAAGGAGAAAATAAAGAAGTGGTGACACTGAGAAATGGTGAGTATCAGCCAAGTTAAATCACTTGAGTCAGTAGAACTCTGGTTGACAACCAGGTAAAATAACCTGACAGAGTTCAACTGAGATGGTGCAGGAAACTAGCCTCAAACCCTGATTTTCCAACATAGTCATGATGAGACTGGACATATCAGAGTCTGCAGCTATAAATCACTGACAGCGGTTATGTGTCAGTTAGTTTTCATCTAATGTTTGAATCAGAAGTATGGAAGTTCACCATGAGTGTGGAGTCTCAAAAAAGTGCCAGCAGTAGAGGAAATGGCATCTCAAACTTTTCACCCTGCCCGACTAGAGTGTAATCACCGCGTTGAACACTTTTCCACCCCAACTCTTCTCTGCCATTGGTCTCTAACTTGCTGCTTTTTGGGAAGGAAATGGGAATTACTGTAATCAGCCAGAGATATTCGCATGGGCTTGGCTATCAATGGTCCAGCCAGTGCAGTGGCACCAAGGCCCAAAGGTGGGAGGAGGCACACACTGGTCTGCAGCAGTCACTTTAGAGGCCTCACGTTTTGATGTTTTTAAAACATCGGGTCTGTTTGGGGCAAGTTTCTGTTTACTTTCCTGGGACATTGGGGCGGTCATTATGAACATGGTGGTGAAGATTGCCGACCGCTGTGGCGGCGGTGAACAGAATTCCGCTGCCGCCGGCGAATGGAGCCTGCCATATAATGAACAAAAAAACCAACCCAGCCAAACATTCCCACACCACCACTCCCCACCAGGACCCTGTCGGCAGGAATCACAGTCCACCCCACCCCACCACCGCCAAGCACACCCACATCCCCCCTCCAAATAAACATGCACAAATCACCTCGGTGGACAGTGGAGGCCGGACGACTATTGGCGGCTGCGACCGCCACGGGCAGCAAGTGGGCCCAACAGCAACCACTGCACACATTGGCTAGGCTTAGCACCCACACACCTGACACACATCCAGAACACCATAAAACACCCCGAGACACACCCCACAATCCCTTGCAAGGAAACCAGGACCAGAAGACGGAGAGCACCAGAGCCAGACAGAGAATTCCAGCAGACAGGACAAACATAGTGACCCACACAGGAGCACCCAAACACCGCCCCCAGTCCCAATGCCATCCACCACCCTCACCATGTACCCCCCAAAAATCCACGCTTTACCGAAAGGGAGCTAAGGACCATGGTGGAGGAGATCCTAAAAGTGGAGCCACAAATATTCGGCTCTGAGGTGCAGCACACACCCATCGCCTTGAAAATCGAGCTGTGGCAGGCCATCGTCAACTGGGTGAATGCAGTGGGACACCATCCACGCACCAGGAACGACATCCGCAAGAGATGGAACAACCTGCGGGGGAAGGTCCGGGATATGGCATCCAGGCACCACATCGCAGTGCAGAAGACTGGGGGAGGGCCGCCACCAACACCACCCGACTACACCGACTGGTAGGAGAAGGTACACGCCATCCTGCACCCAGAGGGACTCACTGGACTCACTGGAGGAATGGACTTGGGTAAGTCGTCTACATTTACCCCATATACACCATACCTGTAATGCATGCACCACCTTACCCCGCCCACACCCATCAAGACCCACACCCCTCCCAGCCATTACCCACCACATCCACCACCCTGCATTAGCCACAACTCACTACCAGGCCCACATCATTCCCGCTGTGCACAGCCACCCACCCCTTCACGTTCCCCCAATGGAATAATAACCCCCACCACAATGTAAAGCCACCACTGCCACTAGATGCTATGTCCACCTCACGAAGGCCACTGAAAGGCACACCAGCAGCAAATTGTACAGAACTGCCCACCTCAGACCCTCCTGCATGTGTAAAAAACATTTCTATGTCCCCGAACAGGCACCACCACCCATGCAACCCTAATGGAGGGGACAAGGAGTGCTTCAGCATTCCAGTGAGACAGAGGCACATCACAGGACACTGGTGAAGAATCCCTGGACCCTGATGAGCAGGCAGGCCCCTCACACAGCCCTTGATGCTCACCATGCAGCAGCCCCACCCAGGAAAACACTGTCACCCCTAACACCCAGAGAAGACCAGCAGGCCAGGGGAGGCGTGCCCACACCAGTGGACCCAGGGCAAAAACAGGTGGAACACAGCAACAGAGGCCACAGTCTCCCACCCCCAACATGCAGGAAGGAAGGTGAGGGCCCCAGTAAAAGTGGCACGTCCAGACCTGCGCAGGGGACACAGGCACAGGAGGCCAGGGCAAGGTCAAGTGCCCCAGTGGGTCAGGGGGTAGGGCACCAGATAGATGGAGCAGCCCAGGACGTCATTGCAGAGGTATTGAGGGCATACCAACATACCCAAGATAGGTTGGCACAGATTGTAACCACCCTGGAGCAAAGTCAGAGGATGCAGCTGGAACACTACCAACAGGTCATGGAGCAGTGGAAAGAACACAATGCCACAATGGCCACCATTGCTGGAGCACTGCTGCAGTTGGTCAACAAACCCTCGGACACCCACACCGGACAAGAGGCCCCCACAACAGCCCTGGACAAACAGCAACAGTTGTCCCAAGCAGCTGAAACAGCACAGGAAAAACCCTCCCAGGAATCACAAGGGCCGACCATGTCACCCTAAGTAGGTGCACAGCAGGCGCCCAAACGTAGCCTCAGGCCAAGATATGGCCCTGGAAACCCAGCAAAGAACAAGCCCCCTACCAACAATTGACACTGCTGCTACTGCCAAGCAACCAACACACCCATTCACAGACTGCACTTAGCTGAAGGCTAAATGATGAACAGAACTACAAATAGGACCCACCTATGAAATCAAACAGGCCTGCCACCAAGTCGGTTTTGAGGACAACCAACCATAATGACTTCCATCACTGTATATAGCACATTTCACTGTATTCCACCAATAAACAACATGTCTCACCTGTAACATTGTCCCCTGTCTTCAATGTTGAACAAAGTGGAGTAATGATGTAACAGGCAGGGATAAACTTTATTGTCAAATTGTGCATGCTGCTGGTACAGTGTGTTTCTATAAGTCAAGAAGGGAATGCTTATGTTATCTGTCTGTACCATGCTGAAGAGGTCCATGACTCGCATATCATGACCAATTCCCCCTAGTTGACATGGCACACTTACAGTATCAGTTACTAACCACATATACAGGCTAAAGTCCCAGACAGTTATTGGAGATAGAGTTGTATCAGTTGGTTTTTGGAATTTACATCTTCCCCTTCCTCATCCTCACCATCACTCTCCTCACCTCCCTGAGGTAACAGATCAGGACCTATAGCACCCTCCACCTCCACAAGGGGGATTGAATGTCTCACTGCCACGTTGTGCAGCATGCAGCAGGCCACCACTATCCTACACACCTTATCAGGCCCATAGGCCAGGGAACCCCCAGAGATATGTAGGCACCGAAATCTAGCCTTCAGGAGATCTATAGTACGCTCTATCACCCTCCTAGTACGTCCATGGGCCTAATTGTATTTCCTCTCTGCATCTGTCCTCGGATTCCTCACTGGTGTCAGGAGCCAACGCAAGTTTGGATAGCCAGAAACACCTACAGAAATGGTCAATACAGAGTCGTCATTGGAATGTCCTTAGTCTGACAGGCTGTTTTTTTCAGCAATGTGTCAGTTAGTGACAGGCACACTTACCTATGATCCACCCTCTGTCCTCTTGGAGTTGTTCCATCTTTTGTGGCACACTACTGTTCCTCAAAACAAACGAGTCATGGACTGATCCAGGAAACATGGCATTCACATGGGATATGTACTGGTCTGCTGCACATACCAATTAGATGTTCTTGGAGTGAAAGTTCTTCCTGTTTCTGTACACCTGTTCACTCACTCTTGGGGGGATGATGGGTATGTGGGTTCCATCGATGGCACCAATAACATGGGTAATGTTTGCAAAGGCATAGAAGTCTGACTTGATGGCAGGGAGCTCAGTACTTTGGGGGAATTGCACATAGGATTGCAGATGTTGTACAAATGCATTTAGAAATCTTGTAAGTACCTGGCTGAACATTGGCTGTGAGAAACCAGCACTCATGCCCACTGTCACTTGAAAGGAGCCTGTGGCCAGGAAATGGAGGGCAGAGAGCACCTGCACCTCAGTTGGAATGGCATGCTGATTACGATTTCCGGGAGTGAGTGCAGGATCCAGTAATGCACATAGATCCTGAATAGTTGCACGTGTGAGTCTGTAAGTGATAATGTTCTGACGCTCCACCATAGTCCCGATATCCACAAGTGGTCTGTACACAGAAGGTGCCCTTCCTCGCCACAAGGGTCTGTACCTGTGAGGGGTAAGAACAAGGAGTCATGTGCACACATACACAGGCATATTTGCTAACACACATTCACTGCATTCTTCATAGTAGTGTCTGTACAATAACTGCAACCTGACAGATGTACATTATCATCACTGAGAGGGAACGGAGTAAATCATGTGTGATAATATACTCTATGGATAGAGACATATGTGAATCATATGGCTAGTAGGCCCAGCATTGTGACTAAATTGAATTTCAAGATGCGTAGGTGATGGCAAAATGTCTGCCCACTGTAGTTCTGCCCCTTCACTGTGGAAGTGACCTAAGACTGCTAGCGGTTGACGTCACAGCGTTCGGTGGTGTTTATCGCTGTTCACACCCTCATTGGATAACATGGATGCCAATGGGGAATCTTGGCGTATCATGATCGCCGCCGGCGGTGACGGTGCCTTCCGCCGTGGAACGTACGCGCGTTCGTCATCGTGTGCTCACTTGACTCCCTGATCTTGTGCGGACAAGTACTCCACTCCGTGTACTGCTGTGGCCTGCCTCTGGCTATGGATGTTCCACGTGGTGCAGGTGAAAGGGCCCCGGCCTTCAACCAGGAAGAAGTGGAGAAACTGGTGGAAGGGGTCCTGCCCCTGTACGGCAGACTCTACGGCCAGCCAGAGGTACAGGTGAGTCCAGGTTTGGGGGGCACTGTGTGTGTAATGGATGGAGTGGATTGCTCTGATATGCGTTCCTGTGAGCCAGGATGGGGCTTGGTTCATGGAATGCTGCGTGCCACTGTCCTGCATGTCTGGGAGTACTGTCTGTCCTATGTCTAACAATCAGCCAGCTATTGCCATCGTGCAGGTGCCTGACCTCTGTGTTTCTTCTCTGTGTCTCCCTACTAGGTCAGCGCCCACCAGAAGAGGGCACATTGGCATGCCATTGCCAAGGAGGTACTGACTCTGGGGGTCTACAACCATCGGAGCACCCACTGTCGGAAGAGGTGGGAGGACCTGCGGCGCTGGGCGCAGAAGATCAGTAAAGCCCAGCTGGGGAAGTCCTCCCAACATTGTAGGGGTGCCCGTCGGGCACTGACCCCCTTAAGGCGAAGGATCCTGGAGGTGGCGTACCCAGACCTGGATGGGTGCTTGAAGGCTGCACAGCAGTCACAAGGGGGTGAGTACTCACAGCCCATACTTCAGCCTGAAAGGATGAGTGTTTGTGCAATAGAGCTCATGGGGCTTAGAGCAGGGTTTTGACTGGTGTCCAGCTACTGTCTGCTCCCCAAAGGGTGTAGGGGTGTCCCTCTCAGGTTTCACCTACCTCAGCTTCAATGCAATGACAGGATATGGGTGTAGGTCAATATACTGCTCAGTAGTCAGGGCCATGGTCATGGGCCTAGTGCACGGTTCTGCCTGTTGGGTGTGTCTGCTGGGTAGGTGTATGTCTGGCCATTGTGTATCAGCATTCAGTTACATACAAGTGTCTCTCCTGTTTTGTCTCCCCATCCCTGTTCTCTTTTGTGTATCTGGTACAGCATCAACATCAGGTGAGGGAACTGAGGCACCGGCTAGTGGGGAGACAGCGGCCCAAGGATCCTCGGAGGCAGAGACAACGGACTCCCAGGGGACCAGTGGGTGGGAGGGCGAGGGGACTTCCACGGGGGTGGCTACTACCACCGGTGGTAGTGACTCTGAAACCTCCTCCAATGGGGGTCCTTCGGCAGTGGCGGACACTAGTGGACAAATCACGACCGTGACATCTTCCGCCACCATCCATACCATCAGTGCCCCCCTTTCTGCTCCCCACCGAGTTGGCCGTGCCCGCCCACCCAGAAAGGTGGGTGTCTCCTTCGCCCCAGGCACCTTCTCCCCTGCCCCAGTCAGCCCTGCTGCTCTTACAGAGGAGGCTATTGACCTCCTGAGAACCATCTCTGTAGGGCAGACAACCATCGTCAATGCCATCCAGGGGCTAGCGTCAGAGGTGCAGCAGACTAATGCCTATCTGGATGGCATTCATGGTGCCCTGTCTGCCTTACAGAGATCTTTTCAGGCTCTGGCCTCCTCATAGACAGCAACCAGTTTCCCTGGCCATTCCGTCCCCCCTCCAACCTCCTCTACCCCTTCCAGCACCCCACTCCCTTCACCCGTCTAAGGCACACATTCAGACGCACAGTCAAACACTTCAACACACAAAAAACACACTTCCAAACACAAGCACCACACCTCCCACAACAAGCATTCACACAGCCAACATACACCTGCACACACAACAACGTCCACTTCCTCCAGTGTGCCCGCCTCGTCCGCCTCTCTGTCTGTCCCCTCTACATGCACACCCCCATGCACTGCATTGTCACTCACTGTTACTGCTCCTCTTCCTGCACTCACCACAATAGCAGACAGCCAAACATGCACCCCATACACCACACCTGCACTCACCACCTCTACTGTAGTTGACACATGCAGCACACTCACCTGACTTGCAGACACCCACCCAACATACATCCACACTAGCTGTCTGTCTTCTCCCACTGTGTCCACCCCCCCACCTCCCAAAACACTCAAACGCAGCAAGACACCCACCCATCAGACATCCACCACACCACAGCATACTGAGCAGTCACCAGCACCCCTACACGCACACCTACAGACCATACATCAACTCCCTCTGCCCCCACTCCCACGCCCTCATCCACGCCGACCCCAATTGCTTCCAAGAAACTTTTCCTCTCCCGTGTAGACCTGTTCGAACCCAGTGGCCCACCCCGTCTTGTCCCGAAACGTGCCCACCTCCTTGCCCTTTCTGCTCCTTCCACATCGCAGCCCACCCCAGTCCTGCCTTCCCATTCCCGTGCCCCTTCTCCAATTAAGAAGAAGGCCCGCTCTGAGCCTAAGGCATCCAGCTCTGCCCGTGCCAAACAGCCCCCACCCCCCAACCTCCTCACGCAAGTCAAAGACTCACCCCCGTCGTAAATCCCCACCCCCATTCCGTGAGGTCCCTTGATCCCCCTATGGTGTCCTGTTGAGTGGAGTACCCAGCACTTGTGGGAGTCAGGTGTGGCCAGTTATGGCCAAGGAAAATGGACTTTTTATGGACTGGCCATTGGCCCTGTTTTCATCATTTCGCTCAGTGAGCTTCATAATAAAGTTTCGGTGTGGCCTGTGTTTGGGCTGCACGTAGTTCCACCCTGGTGTTTGTTTATATGATTTATGGCTGTGGTGCTTATGTATGTCCTATGGCCAAGTTGCAGTGGCCTTCGGTTGGGTACGTCCCTCTCGGTGTGGGGTGTCTGACTATTGCTGCTGGGTAGGGTTGGGGGGGCTTTGTGGGGTTTATGTAACTTTGCCCTTTCCTCCCTTGTTTTGTAGATTGCGGTACTTACCGTCGTCGTCTTCGTTGGTGGTCTCGGTCGTGTAGATATATGGCAAGGGGCAAGGCTGGCATGATCTGCAGCTCTCTGTCCATGGCTGCACGTTTTGTTGAGATCCAATGAGTGTATCCTTCTATTTGTTTAATTTCCGCCTGGCTTTGTGTGGCAGTGATTCCCGCCCCGGAACTGGCGGCGGAATGGTGATTCATAATTTGATGGGCGGGTTGGGCCTTTCCAACGGCCTGTGGGCGGCCTCTGCCGTCAGCGGGAATCCTTTCTTGGCGGTGGGTGGTGCGCGGGATGCATGAGTTTCGTTTGGTTCATTATTTGGCGGTCCGGACCGCTCCTCTGTTGGCAGTTTCTGCCGCCAGCGGTGCAGAACGGACCGTCATGTTCATAATGAGGGCCTGGGTGTTGTATGGTGGGAGTAGAGGATAAGGAAGATCTAGACAAGAGGCAACATGAGAAAGGGACGAAAGAAAGGGAGAGTTTGTATGAAAGCAGAGGAAAAGTGACAGAATTAGAGACGGGGATAAGGAAGCGCAAAGGGGGCAAGGGAAGAGGAGCCAGAAATAAGAATATCATGGAGAAAAAGGAGTAAGACGATAGGGTCGAGAGAGAGAGAGACAGAATATGTGAAGAGGGAGAGACGAAGGAAGAAGGTATGGAGGAGAAAGTAAAAGGTAGTTATGAGATGAGATAATCAAAAAGAAAGGGAGGAGAAGTGGAAACACTAGTAGAATGAGAAACATCGAGACCCATAAGCAAGTCTGAAGCGATCATTAGAGCAGCAGGTTCAGTTGTCACCAGGATATATATGCTTGAGGGTCCCATTACACCTAAATTGTGCCTTATGAGAATACCTTCCTGGGGAAAATGGCCAATCGGTCTATCTTCCTTGCTTGCATTGGGGCTCTGACACCCATGCTGTGCCACTGCTGGTTACCACTATCTACAATTTGTACCAGCCAAAGCCTTCATATCACCTGAGATGAAGAATTAGTAAAGGTAGTGCCAGGCCTTCCAAAGGGAAAATAAAGGGTAATAGCTCAGCTGCTTTTTCTGGCTACCTCTAATCAGCGTCCTCTGAATTCATCATCGTTTCTGACTCGATGTTCTGCAAAAACCTTTAATTATACAAAAGAGCAATTCAATATTATATCATGAGAAAATACACTTTTGTCACAGCAAAAATGTATTCGACACAGCATCAGGATCAATACACGGTACACAATATTTTTTGTAAAGGGAAGTACAAACCAGCAGTTAGTCCTGTGTTTGGGACAAAGTAGCCTTGATGTTATCGTGCAATGGCAATCCACATGAACAGAAACAAACTGCCGTTGCGTTTCCTTTGCGGGCATCAAATGTGGTAAAAACAGCGTTGCTGCAGGAAGTGATGGGTGCTGTGATTAGGAAGAACCGACCTCAATCCTCGCATGGTTATGCAAGTAACAAGAACATCTAAAAATACGCCTGCATGCAAGCCGCTGCAAGAAAGAGGACTTCAACCCCGATCCGTGCATCGTGTGCAACCAACATTTTTTCGTTAAAAAACACACATATTTCAAGCTGTGGCCAACACAGGCTTTTAACTTGAGTCAGGACATCAAGGCACGCTATCCAAAACGTAGAACCTTACACTTTCCTTTGTCTCACTGCTTCCCAATGCAAGATCCCATGGGGTGTTTTGAGGCTTCACATCAGAAAATGTATTCATTCGTTTATTCCTTCTTTGCATAGATTGCACTCACTGGCGTCATTGACAGTTTCCAGTCGGGATGTAAGGGCTGCCCTGTTGTTAAAGATTGCTTTTACCCCACCATGGCAATGAGGAACTCGTGATTTGTTGCAAGGTTGGATTTGTTGGCTAACCTTTAGAGTGGAGAGGATTTAACTGGGTTCTACGAAAAACATGATCTTATCCTGCATGTGGTTATTGGTCTGCCTGTGATTCGCCTGGAAGAACAAAAGGCAATGGGTGGATGCATACAAACATCGTAACTGGATGGAGCCATTACTAGCGAAAAAGACTTTTGCACTCATTAAAAGAACAAAGGTTAATGGACGGAATATGTCTCCTGTAGGAGAAAAAGGTGATAACTTTGGTCCTGTGGCATTAAATATACAATGGTGGTGCCTAGGGGAAGTGAGGTGACTCCCACTCCTGAAAGACCTTTGTTCAATTATGTAGATTCTGCGTCTGGTTGCAACTTTGTCTGAGTTGGCTCGGAGGATGGACCAAAATTGTATCAAGCTCAGTCCAGACAGCTGCTGAAGCTATGGATGACGCGGAAGGCAGTCAGATGACTGACCAATGCTATCCTTTTCCTCTCCACCACGTAGCCCACAGTTATGACTGGGTTGTGGCCGTTTATCACTGTGGAGGACTATAGGAGGCAGGGAAGACACCACATCATCCCGCGATAGAGCATGGCAAATGTGTTGTGATGCTATTTATTGAAGTACTGCAAGCATGTTCATTGAAGTTGTTGGGTGCACATAGACACCAGTGTGCTCACGGGCATGGCTATCAGTGGTCCAGCTGGTGCAGTGACACCAAGGCCCAAAGGTGGGAGTAGGCCCAATCTGGCCTGCAGCAGTTACTTTAGAGGCCTAACACTCGTATTTCTTTAGACATTGGGCCTCCCTAGGGAAAGACTCTTTATTCTTCTGGCAGGGTGGTTGTTGTATGGTAGAAGTAAAGGATAAGAAAGATCCAGAGAAGAGATAGGGTAAGAAAAGGGATAAAAAAAAGGGAGAATCTGTAAGAAAGCAGAGTTAAAATGGCATAATGAGAGTTCAGAAAAAAGAAGCTCAAAAGGGGAAAGGAAAGATGAGCCAGAAATAAGAATGCCAGGGAGAGAAGGAAGTAAAACGATAGGGTCGACAGGGAGACAGAAGAGGTTAAGAGGGAGAGAAAGAGGAAGAGGGTAGGAAAGAGAAATTAAAAGGGTGGAATGAGATGAGAGAATCAAAAAGAGAGGGATGAGAGATGAAAGCACAAGTAGAAAGAGAAACATTGAGACCCTGTGGTGACTTTTGGAGTTTACATAGTGGGTGTTGGGATCGAATGTGTGCTTCAGTGTAGAACTGCATGTGGGAAAATGTGGATTTTCCAAGAGCTACAGCTGTAAATGCCTAATTTTCTTAAAGACTCAGAGGCGAGTAATATGCTCTCTCTTTTTGTCATTTAACAAATAGCAGCCAGAAAGAAAGCAAAGTTCAATTGTAGAAACAGTAAAACACAAACTACAGTACTGAACAACCCTTAGGACCAGGTTGGAACATGTCCATTTCCCCATCTCGCTGAGGTGGCCATAGAAGCAGGAGAATGGGGTTTTACAAAATAAATAATAAGTAGAACTCGAGACGTTCTGCGACCAGCAGAACGAATTTCTTATTCCGTTAGGCATCTAACCACTTGAAGTTTTGGGTGATCTGGAAAAGTAGGACACTCTACAGGATTAATACGAGTTTTAGTTCTTTTCTAATCTGAAAATTGACACCCGAAAGAGAAAAATCCCTGCCTGATAAATCCAAGTCTTTAACATCAGATGCTCTTTTGAAAGAAAGCAAGCATAACAACATAGTTAATTTTGTTCATAGACCTTTCCGTGATCACACTGACATATCATACCATGAATTGAAAAGTTTCAAAACTAAATTGCCATCCCACAAAGAACTTTATTTGTTAGAAGGAGGTATACATAACCTTGAGCTGCAAAGTACTTTACAAATCAAAGGATGTTCCCCCACGGGGTTTCAGTTGTTATAATATTGCAAATACATAGGCCCAGATTCTAAGCTTGGCCAAGCGGGAACCGCCAGAAGACCGTACCGCGGTCAAAAGACCGCAGCGGTCATTCTGGGTTTCCCACTGGGCTGGCGGGCGACCGCCGAAAGTCCGCCCGCCAGCCCAGCGGGAAACACCCTTCCCACGAGGAAGCCGGCTCAGAATGGAGCCGGCGGAGTGGGAAGGTGCGACGGGTGCAGGTGCACCCGTCGCGAATTTCAGTGTCTGCAAAGCAGACACTGAAATTCTTTGTGGGGCCCTCTTACGGGGCCCCACGACACCCCATACCGCCATCCTGTTCCTGGCGGGCGAACCGCCAGGAACAGGATGGCGGTATGGGGTGTCAGAATCCCCATGGCGGCGCAGCAAGCTGCGCCGCCATGGCGGATTCCCATGGGCAGCGGCAAGTCGGCGGTACACCGCCGGCTTTCCGCTTCTGGCCGCGGCTGTACCGCCGCGGTCAGAATGCCCGGCGGAGCACCGCCAGCCTGTTGGCGGTGCTACCGCCAACCTCCGCCATGGCGGTATTTACCGCCAGGGTCAGAATGACCCCCATAGTTATATATGTTGACTGTTCTATAGGACATACCTGAAGAAGCCAAATGATCTAGATAATGTTCTGTGGAAGAGACACCCGGTCACATTAAATCCTTGTTTGATTCAAAACACCAGCAAGAACACCACTTCCAAACTGATTTGTATACTGTAGAGCAATGGTTCTTAACCGTTAGACTGCTGTGGACCCCCTTTTCATCATTACCGGAATCTAGGGACTCATCCGGGGGCTCTCACAGAATCATTACTGGAAATAGGACCCCCATTGAATCATTGTTGAAATCCGGAGACCTCGGCCTAAGCAATTTTGATAATTTGAACTGCAAAACAATACATGAAAATATGAAAAAAGGCATTCATCAAACAGATACACACACAATGAAATATTTAATCTACATATATAAAGAAATACATTTTAATTTTTATGGGAAGGTTGGAGCTTTTCTAAATATAATTGAGGCCACCCATCATCCCTACTATATTCTGTTGTACACTTGCACTGCTCCCATAAATTATATGAGGATAGAAACTTAATTTGTGGCTTTCAATTTTAAATTCATTCTTATTTACGGATTGTTGTAAAATGTTAAATTTTATGTTTCACTTTATTTATATAGACCTATTTATCTGATATTATTTAATTTTCTAAGCAGTTGCTGAACCCTAGGCTAAGAACCACTGCTCCAGACGGCCCTGGAGTCCAGACCTTGTCAATGAGGGTAGGCAATGATGATGAAAATCCTGGAACAAACCAAGGATTCCCACAACTTTACACAGGGGCGGCTCCTCTGCTAAAGTGGAGGAGCGTCGCCCCATTGGAATTTAGAAAAAGGAAAAATAAAATAATAATAACTCTATGTTAGTACTTTATTTTTCGTGTGAGAAAGGGTGGGGTGGAGCTGGGTTGGGGGGAGGGGGTCGGAGGAGGGCTGGAGGAGGGGTATGTGCACCACAAAGTGTGCATGTCTGTTTGGCCGGCCAAACAGACATGCGCACTGTGCATGTTCTCTACCCGGCTGTATTGAACAGCAGAGTGGAGAACATGTAAAGGCTCCCACTCACAATCTGAGCGGCGAAGCAGGCCACTAAGACCAATAACGACGTGCTGTCATGCTGGTGACAGGAGCGCTGTGATTGGTTGGGAGCCTGTCTGCAGTACAGCTGGGGCGAGGACTCGGGGAAACAAACGCTTCTCCCCAAGAAGGGGACTGTTCTAGCTTTTTAAAAGATTCTTTTTTTTCACCGCCCCCTCCTGTCCCGCCCCATCACCCCCATTAAGTATCCACTGACTTTACAAGCCATTAATTGAATTTAGTGTGTGAGTATGAGTTTGAGTTTGTAACACCCATGCACTGGGTTCCATATGAGATGAGGAAAATCAGAAAGGAGAACTGGAATGCCTATGCTCAGTTTTATCAGATCCGGGAACCAAATCTGGGTTGAACAGAAAGGAATAATTACGGTCCCTGTGGATGATTATTATCTGATTTTGGACAGTCAACAAAAAATCATTGGAAATGGGGTGGGGATAGAGAGCGTATTTAAACATCTTGGTCCTAGGGTTGGCGAAACGCGTTTGTGGCAATTGTTAACTGATCTGGCCTCCAACTGTAAAATTAGGGAAGTTGATTGTTGAAGTTGATTGTTCAGTCTAGATGCAAAGAGGTCTATCAATCAATCAATTTTTTTTATAGAGCGCGCTACTCACCCGTGAGGGTCTCAGGGCGCTGCAAAGGGGGGGTTCAAGGAGGGAGGCAGGGAGGGTCACTTTTCGAACAACCATGTCTTCAGGTTCTTTCTGAAGAGCAGGAGGTCTTTGGTTTTGCGAAGAGTTGGTGAGGAGGGAGTTCCAGGTTTTGGGGGCGAGGTAGGAGAAGGACCTGCCTCCTGTGGTGGTGCTTTGGATGCGGGGGACTGTGGCTAGGGCGAGGTCGGCTGATCGGAGGTTGCGTGTGGGAGTGTGGAAGTTCACTCTTTTGTTGAGGTAGGTTGGGCCGGTGATGTGGAGGGATTTGTGTGTGTGGATGAGGATCTTGAATGTGATTCTCTTGTCTATGGGGAGCCAGTGAAGGGATTTGAGGTGTGGTGAGATTCGTTCGTGGCGGGGGAGGCCAAGGGCGAGGCGTGCAGCTGTGTTCTGGAATCTCTGGAGTTTGCGTTTGAGTTTGAGTGTGGTGCCGGCGTAGAGGGCGTTACCGTAGTCTAGTCTGCTGCTGATGAGTGCATGGGTGACTGTCTTCCTGGTCTCTGGGGGAATCCATTTGAAGGATTTTTTTAGAGTGCGGAGTGTGTGGAAGCAGGAGGAGGTTAGAGCATTGATTTGCTGTGTCATGGAGAGGGAGGGGTCCAGGATGATGCTGAGGTTGCGTGCGTGGTTTGCGGGGGTGGGTGCGGGACCTAGGGCGGTGGGCCACCAGGAGTCGTCCCATGGGGTTTTGTTGGGACCGAAGATGATGATCTCGGTTTTGTTGGAGTTAATCTTGAGGTGGTTAGTAGTCATCCAGTTGGCGGTGTCGAGGAGAGCAGCGTGTAGGTTGGTTTTGGCGGTGGTGGGGTTGTGGGTGAGGGAGAGGATGAGTTGGGTGTCATCTGTGTAGGAGAGGATAGTGTTTCTGTGTGCTCGGAGGATGTTGGCTAGGGGGATAATGTAGATGTTGAAGAGTGTGGGGCTGAGGGAGGACCCTTGGGGGACTCCGCAGATGATCTTGGTAGCGGTGGAGTGGAAAGGTGGAAGGCGGACTCTCTGGGTCCGGTCGGTGAGGAAGGAGGTGAGCCAGTCTAAGGCTTTGTGGCGAATTCCTATGTTGTGGAGGCGTGTGCGGAGTGTGTGGTGGCAGACGGTATCAAAGGCTGCAGAGAGGTCTAGGAGGATGAGTGCGACGGTCTCGCCTTTGTCGACTTTGGTCCTGATGTCGTCAGTGCAAGCGATGAGGGCGGTTTCCATGCTGTGGTTCTTGCGGAACCCGGATTGTGAGGGGTCAAGAGTGTTGTTTGCTTCGAGGAAGTGGGATAGGAGGGCGTTGACTAGTTTCTCGGCAACCCACTGTGAAATGAATGAGCCCAAATTGAGGGAATGTAATGAAAAACGAAATATGTAGTTTCAGTTGCAGTAATCCCTGAGGTGATTTAAACACTAGTATGTGACTGAATTCCGATGGCCAGGAAGGTATTCCACAGTCATTCAGATGTGATAAAGGAGGCAATATTATCAGAATTGCTTCACTAGCTCTGCTAAGGTTTGAAACCTGCACCTCCGGGGTGGTTGATATATCTCAGTGCAATGAGATTGTCTATTTTATGGAGAATTGAACATTGGCATGATTTTTGGGAAGATATGGATCACAACTGAGCCTGGAAGAAGTTCTAAAAAAATGTATATTCACAGGGAAATCCTTCTGAGACCACGTGCTTCCAGTCAAGAACTGGCTGCAGCAAGAACCCCGCCCTGACAAATGTGTTTCTGATTCTAATAGAATATCTCGTAATTGAATATTGACCTTTCATTCCATGAGTGAAGATGTCCAAGCCACCAATTCACCTTTTCCTGAGTTTCCAGACCTAAAGGAATTAGAACTGAATACCTTAAACCTTATCTCAAATGTTGAATTTTGAGTCACTGCAGGGAATGGTGATGAAGAGGTACAGGGAAGGCTGCCTGTGTGGAAGAGGTTAGAAGGCCAACTATACTAGCTAAAGGACGTAAAGATATGTGTGAAATCAACCGTTGATGTGAAAGTTATTTCCTGAAACTGAAAAGTACGTTCCTTTGAACTCCCCAACAACCCTGGAATTCTATGGATTGAGCCAGTATTAGTAAAGATTTTTGAGCGGTTTATCACAAATGTCTGAAAATGAAAGAATTGCTATTGGGTTTTCAAGAAGCTTATTGAAAACAAACATGTCACTTCAGGTGTGCAACTCACCCAATAGGTTTTAGCAGTTTGCATATTAAATGAAGACACTTTCAGACTTAATTTTTTGTATGGAGTTCAGTATCCTGCAAGGAAGATGGAGTGTGGGGTGTAGGGTGTTAAAGAGCAAACAAAAGTTCTGGTTGGTGAAAGAGGCCTCTCTATGACCAATGATTGATGCATTTAATTGCTTATTTGGCTGGTGTTTTAGTTGAAGGATTCACAGAGCATTCTGCTGATGATGGTAACAGGTAGAGGCTGAATAGAGTTTCAACACATTGATGAGACTTGAGGAGGTAAGGGTTTGTGAGATGGAACAGCTCTGAATGGAGCAAAGTGATATAGAAGGTTGAGGAGGTTTCCTCTTTCCCCAAATGGCGTGCAGGCGGTATCCTAAGGTTGCTTGAACTTCACGGTGAACAGGTCAACAGCAAGAAGGCAAGGCACTATCAGCAAAAAGAGCAGTGTGCTAGCCCTGTGGGCCAATCGGTAACCTCCTCAAGTAGGGAAATTCAATCAGAGAGGGTTTTGATGCATGTGATAGTATCTCTTCTGCTTTTTTGCCTGTGGAGAACACAAATGCCCTCCTGTCCAAAACATACTTCAAGGCTTGCAGGCATAGCATGGCTATTTCCTGTGAAAATCCCTTGAGATAGTGATCCTAGGAATCTAATTTTAAAACTTCTAGTGCACCAATGGTCACCTTTCATTAAAATTACCCAAACCTTTGCTTCTGCAGTGTGTTATTCCACAAATCCTATTCTCCCTGGGTCACATTTGATGTTTTTAGACCATTTTTCGCTCTGCATAGGGACTAAGAAAATGGGCAAATTTCACCCATTTGCATTTCGTGGCCATCATGGCTGTGAGTTTGAGGCCAACTGCTATTTTCAAGAAAAACCTTCTTGAAATACTGCATTCCTAAGTTTCCATGGTGTCTTGTTACATTCCTGCTTCAGCTGACATAGGAAGGGATGAAGAAAGCAATTTATTGCACGCAAGGCTACTCCACGGAGTGTGCCAGTGTGGTATACCAAAATCAAACAAATGAAACAACAAAAGTTAGTCCTGTACATAAAGCCAAGTTTTAAGGTTTTGTTTCTTAAATACTGCTGTGTCATTCACTACACACAGCTCCAGATATAGCTGATTCCATGCAACTGAGCCCAAGTAAGGGAAAGAACTTCCACCTGCTCTTGCATGCTGGATTCCAGGGAACACTGCCAGGAGTTTATTGGCAGATCTCAGATCTCTGGTAGGATTGTAAAATCCAAATCTGACTCTGAGATAAGAAGGACCTGTTTGTACAAAGCATCATGCACTAGAATAAGAGCTTTATATATAAATCTCTTCCTAATGGGAAGACAATGAAAGGTCCATAAGTAGGATGAGATCTGTGTTCCAGCTGGAACATTTAACAGAAGTAGGCTGATGCAATTAGGCCCACTTGCAGCCTGTCCAGCAGCTGTTCCGGTAGTCCAAGGTATGAGACATTGCCATAATCTATTCTGGAAGTTATCAGAGCCTGAACAACCAATTTTGTTTGCTCTGAAACAACAGAAAGGGAAGGATTTGTTTATAGACTGTATGAGGCCAAAACAGGCCAAAACTGGCATCC
This sequence comes from Pleurodeles waltl, assembly GCF_031143425.1. Taxonomy (NCBI): domain Eukaryota; kingdom Metazoa; phylum Chordata; class Amphibia; order Caudata; family Salamandridae; genus Pleurodeles; species Pleurodeles waltl. The sequence goes on along the minus strand of NC_090448.1, from coordinate 286,778,022 downwards.
GAACACTAACAGGCATCCGAGCACTAACTTAAGGTTGATAGGATAGACTATTATCGAATCTAATTCCTAGATTTTTAACTACACCATTCTAGGGTCCTGAGGGGAAAGCATTGTCAGGCTAGAAATGTTGCCAGAAGTCGTATGGAATGTTTCGTGAAGTAAAGAATTTCAGTCTTCTCCATTTTACATTTTAGTTGATGGGTTGCTAGCCAATAGAGGACTGCTGTTAGCCAGGTTTTATTCCGTGTGCCATTCAACCCTTCTCTCTTGCCTTATAAAAATAGCAATTATGTATCATCTGCAGGGGATATCACTTTAGCTCCCAGCTCTTCAGTTAGTTGGGCCAGGGGGGGTAAGAACATGTCAAAAGGGGGTGAGAGTTAAGGCAGAGCCCTGGGTGACTCCGCTAGCCAATTCACGTGGGTTGGCAAGGAAGGGAGGAATCCAAACTTGTTGACTCCTATTTGCCAAAAAGGATGCTAACCAGATACCGGTCTGTCCTGTTACACCAATATCCTGGAGACACCCAAGCAGCATGGCATGAGGAACAGTGACAAATGCTGCCCACAGATCTAACATAATCAGTGCAGCATTACCTCCCGTAACAAGAATGCCTTTGATATGCTCTGAGACTTCCAACAATGCTGTTTCAGTACATTAATGTGGTTTGAAGCCTGACTGGTTAGAATGTAACCGCGTGTTCACTTTCAGACAGTTGGAGAGCTGTTTGTCCACCTGTTTTTCTAATATTTTCAACAGAACTAGCAATAGGGATATTGGCATATAATTCAATGGAATACAAGGATCTGCTGAAGGTTTTTTCACTAACGGTATAATGTTGACCTGTTTCCAAGAGCTGGGAACAATGGCAGATGCTATTGATGCTTTAGGAATCATATTTACTACTATGTTAATGATGGTAGCCCCTGAGGCCAACAGGTTGGGGTGAGGAGTCTGTCGGAGAGTCTGATTTAAGGGCTTTCAAAGTTATCAATGAGCATTCCATCAAAATAGGCTCACAATTAGTCAACTTTTTCAAAGACGCAGTAACCAAACTGACTGGCAGTTTATTTTGTAAGTCTTCATCCAGATATGTACAAGATGATAGCCTCACTTGGATGCTTAAAATCTTTTTTTGAAAAAACTGGCTAGTTGTTCGCACCACTCCTCAGAGGCCTGATCTGAACTGACATATGCTGAAGGCGACATAAAACTCTTAACAATTAAGAAGATTTCTCTGGCCTTATTTCCTGCTTTTTCAATCTTCTCTTCATAATAGATTTTTTTGGCCATTCTTTTTGCAGTATGGCATTGTCTTAATGATATTTTATGGGTCTCTCTGTCCTGTGGGTTATAGTCTCTCCTCCATGTCTTTTCTAGCATCTTACAATGTTTTTACCTGCCTTAAGATCGTCGGAGAACCAAAGGCTAGAATGCTTCCTTCTTTGTATTCTATGCAGAAAAGCCAGTGCTAATTTCTTGGTAGCAGTTCTAATCCAGTTGACAAACCTTAAGATATAGTTCTCAACCATGCCAGACAGGACCGGGGTATTTTCCTCCAACACACATATGAACTCCGAAGACCTTATCTTATGATAGGCTCTTAAACTGCATCAAATTGTGGCAGGGGATGGATATCCTTTAGCTGACACCTGCCAGGAAAATCTGATTAGAAAATGGTCTGACCAGACCAGGGGTAAAGGATCCTCTGATTGTAAAATAATTTTGGAAAATATTTGGTCCAACATATGGTCACCTTCATGGGTCGGTTTAGCTACATATTGAATGAGGCCCGGAGAGGTAATTGTTTCTTAAAGTCTGGAGCCTCTTTATCTTCCGCACACCTCAAAGGATTGGCAACTCCAAACCTTATTCTTATCCATGTTGCATGGGAATCTTCAAAACGTCCTTGTTAGATGTATGAAGTATGCAAGGAAATTGGACAAGTGAAGCTTCTAGTGAGAAGCCCTTTAATTGTGTATTACAACTGAGTTATATGAGTGTACTACAACATGAGTTGTATTACCACACTTCAGCAAATTCTCCAAATGTTACCTATAGGATTTCCTACTGGCAAAACTATTCAAAAATAAGGAAAAAAGTGCGGATGTGAGTGCAATAAAAAGGTACTTCAAGTTATTCACCATTCAGGCTTCATTAAGTCAGAAAGCGTGGTAAAATCACAGTGGTGTAAATGCCCAATGTGTAGTAACAGAATTTCCCTGGGTTAATGTTATTCCACAGCAATTCTGGGAATCTCATAAAGTGAGCCTATGGAGGTTCAGGAGTTCTTGGCAAGGAGACCTGAAATGAGTTATTAAACTGTGCTTTGTGAAGGAAGTTTGCACTATGACAGTGGTTAACTTGTGTACGGTACCTAAATAAATTAATAGATTTGTGCACAAAAATTCACTTTGTGTTTAAGTGTTTGGGCACTTCCAGTTTCAGAAGAACCCTGTCATCTGCAGGGTCCCATTGGTCCATCTTGTCCCTGTCTTCAATCTTAAAGCAGACCCCAATGGGCTCTAATCAACAGTAAAGGCATCAGAATTCAACAATATGCAAACAATACACAATGCTACATCAGTCTCCTCTGCTGCAGGCATCCAATGCCTCAGGCTCTGCCTGATCCTCATCTACATGGACCTCAAACTAACCAAGACAGATTTCCAGTTCTTCCCCCCTAAGAATGAGAAGCAATAACTAATGCAAAACTGGCTCAATGACCTGAACCTTGCCAGTGCCAAACAACCACCTTCAGTTAATGCCAATTTACTTATAGTATCTGTAGACACCAACTACACCCTCATGGAATGCATTGTCAAGAAAACAGATGATTTGGTACCAGCTCTTTCTACTAACAAAAGTGAACCTGTTGCTTCTAGAAAGTGATTTACCAAATTCTCTTCCTCGCACTCCTCCATCTGTATGGGCACTACCCTCCTCCATGGCTTCCCAGCCCTCATTCCACAACTGTTAAGTGCATCCTACATGACACATAAAGTCTCATATAGGGCCTGAAAACATACGACTGTATCACTCCATCCTGATGGACTTCCACTGGCCGCACTCTCCAGCCTGCACCATCTTTAAAAACAGCTGCATCATTTACAAAGACATAGGCCCTGATTCTGACCTTGGCGGACGGCGGAGGCCGTCCGCCAAGGTACCGCCGCCAAATGACCGCACCGCTGGTCAGAAGACCGCGGCGGCCATTCAAACATTTCCTCTGGGCCGGCGGGCGCTCTCCAAAAGAGCGCCCGCCGGCCCAGAGGAAATGCCCCTGCAACGAGGACGCCGGCTCAGAATTGAGCCGGCGTAGTTGCAGGGGTGCGACGGGTGCAGTTGCACCCGTCGCGTATTTCAGTGTCTGCAAAGCAGACACTGAAATACTTTGCGGGGCCCTCTTACGGGGGCCCCTGCAGTGCCCATGCCATTGGCATGGGCACTGCAGGGGCCCCCAGAGCCCTGCAGCACCCCCTACCGCCATCCTGTTCATGGCGGGTTTCCCACCATGAACAGGATGGCGGTAGGGGGTGTCAGAATCCCCATGGCATGGAGGATTCCCCCGAGCAGCGGAAAGTCGGCGGGGGACCACCGACTTTCCGCTTCTGACCGCGGCTGAACCGCCGCGGTCAGAATGCTCGTGGGAGCACCGCCAGCCTGTTGGCGGTGCTCCCGTGGTCGGTGGCCCTGGCGGCCACCGGCTGCCAGGGTCAGAATGACCCCCATAATGATTGACACCCCTGCCTGTCTTGCTAACAAACTCACCATCTTTGGTGGCTCTGTGCACACCCACATATAGGACACCACCAGGTTGGAGGAAAACAAATGTAAAAAAAGATAAAATAAAAAAGCTTTAAAATATGCATCTCCATTTATGCACCCCGGATTTGAAATAACATCCTCATATTCATCAATACTGCCCAAACATGCTCCAGTTAAGGAAAGAACTGAAGACACACCTCTTTTAAAGAACCCATGTGTCTCTCGTATCACTTGTTGACTTATCTTTTTACTCTGTACAGTTCTCCAATCCCTTTCAGATAGGTTTGCAGTACACAAATACTACATGTAAGCATGAATAGGCACAAAATACTATGTATAATTTCTTCATTAAGACAACTGTAGATTCATTATTACATAGCCACCACCATTCATTTATGTTATTTTATTGGTAATTAGATTTTTCAAAACTGAAACTCTCTGCCACTATGTGAAAGAGATTAACAGTGCCGTTGTCCTTGTCATTTTAGAGCATAATTAGCAAAGGCTTGTTTTTTGATAGGGGAAATGTATGGTAATAGTTGGGTGTATTTTTGTATGCTGATCTTAGATGTCCTACAATGAAAATCCCAGGATGAAGAAGCATCTTTAGCTATACCAATATGGTAGCAGGAAGTGGCAAATTAGCAGAAGTAAACTGGAACCTAAGAGGATACAAGATATACCCGCTGTTGACGGCGCTGATGCTGGTGCCGGGTGGCTCGTGGTGAGACGAGGCGGACAGACTGTGCCGCGTCCGTGTGCTGCCACAGCATTGCTGCATCCTGGGCAAGCCGGTCTGGCCCGGGAACCTGCTAGGGAGTGCTGGCGGGCCCATGTCGCTCCTCTCTGCACCAGTGCTGTGCAGCCCCTGAGTTGGTGCCGTTGGTGCGGTTGCTGCTGGTCGCAGATCGTCAGTGCTGAGGGGGGGCCTCGGCTTCACCATTCCTCACCGTTCCTCTTACTCCCGCCATTGATGCTTGGGAATCTGTAGCGGCCCGTGTTCCAGCTGTTTGCCACTTGTCTGACAGTCTGATAGCCCGACTGCCACTTGACTGCAGTTGATTTCAGCCACACAAGCATCCCTAGAAGTCAGGTCCCTGGGGGTGGTCAAGGCCTGTGCGGATCTAGAGCCTCAGGGCACGTGAATACTTCAAGTGTACTTCAAGAGTCACTCTGAGCGCCTAGAGGGAGAAGAGGCGGCAGACAGCAGGAAACAGATGATGGGAGATAAACGCAAGTAAGCAATTAACTATAAGCAAATAAATTGCGTGAGCGACAGTAATAGCAAGGAGAGGAGGAGGAGAGGAGAGGAGAAGGAGAAAGATGTTAATGACGTTAAAGGAATAGTTGCATCTCCATAAAATAAAACTGTTGAAATTATTCTAAGCAATGAGAACCTAACGAAAGTCTTTCGCAGAGAACTGTAAGGAGCTAAGGAGAGGTGACGTTCTTCCCAAAATGTTTGGAACAAGGGGAAAAACAAAGAGGGCTAAGGAGGCGCTAGCTCACTCAACTAAATTCCTATGTACTAAGCAGGAACCTGATTGTGGGCTAGATCGTGGGCTAGATCGGGATCCCTAAACCATACAGCCATTCCTAGGGAAACCCACAAGACGGGTAGATGCTGTGGTAGGGGAGTTCCAATTCAGAACCCTTGGCGATGAAAGTGATTTAGTGGAGAAGAAGGGTGGGATATCCAATTTGGAACTCTCCTTGCCATGCCGTGCTGACCACGATGATACTGAGGATACCGAGGATAAGGGATCTGTTGGGGGGCCAGGCCAGGGCTTGACCTGCAATACTGGGTGTGCAATTCTGAACGCGGGAGAAATTGAGAGGAGCCCTACAATTCCTCCAAGCAGAAAACCACAGAATACACTGTTGTATTCGGAATCAGTTGGGAACAAGGAGATAAGAAAAGCTAAACCAAAAGTAAACACCGTAACTAACTACTACCACTATCTTAATTCAAGCGCTGATTGGCTGCAGATGCAATATTCCGTGATCCCACAGTACAGCTAGTGGGGGAAAAAGGTGACGCTAATATGATGGAGGCTGAACTGGAGCAATTAGAGACCTGGCAGTCGGAAATACTCCCATCTCCACTGCAATCATCCCAACCAATGCATAATTCTTCAAAGGCCGGTGAATTCGAAAAAATTAAGCCATAAGAGTGGGATCATTCCTTAGGAGAGCAAATAAAGAGCCATGAACTATACAGGAATCATTCCCAAGCCCAATCAGGATCACAAAAACCCGGGAATTCCTTAGAAAACCCCCCAACAGAAAGTGTCTAAGTGGAGCCATTAGTACATCAGAATACAAATAAGAATGGACCTGAAACGGAATAACTATCAATTGAGCAGTCCCGTAAGCTCTCAGCGCTGCAGTCCTATTTTGAAGGCCAAGTTGGAAAAAACAATTCCACACTATGCAGACATGATATGAATTCATTTAGTTTAGAGCTCTCCTCATTCAATAACTCTGTAATCGGAAACGTAGAACCCCAATTAGACAGCATAACATCGGAGGACTTAAAGTTTTTGGATGGCAATTTAATAAAGGGCCTCAGGGATAAGGAAGACAAGATTTTGAAAGGCCAAACAATCAGTAAACAAAATGGGCAAAATTGGGAAAACAGAAACGACTTTTCATTAGATCAACCAATTCTCAGCATCATGAAAATTATATGTACAACATTGGACTCAATTGCAAGTGCGATCATGGCCCAGTCTCTTAAACTTGATAATCAACTTGAGCTGACCATGGACTACAGAATGGCCCTGGTAGAGGGTGCTGTAAGGGATAATCTGCCGCAACAGTCTGTTGCCAATATGGCAGATAGGCAAACATGTGGACCACTGTTGGAAAAATTACTGGAAGTTCAAGGTAATTAGCAATATAATTGAAGACTGCAAACATAGCCTCAAAAACTGACATGTGTGCAACCGTGAGCCCACAGAAATAGCGTCAAGAACCCCAATAACGCCAATGGATAGAACAGGCTTGCAAAGCCTAGGACGAGCAGGCTGCCCAGACGTGAGCAACTGCATAGATGAGATACAGGGAAAGAGCGGAATCTCTGCATCAGAAATTGAAGCTTCAAGTATAGTAAGAAATAGGGTTCAGAATAAAAGGCAAGTGGAAAAAAGATGGAGGGAATAAAAAAGCCACAGCAAAAAAGGCACAAAACACGACGCAGCAGTTAAGATCAGGGGGGCAAATTCAAAAAAGTGTACAGCCTTTCCAACAACAGTATGTAGATCAAAATATCATAGCAGAGAGCCCTGGAAAAGCAATGGACAAAGATAGCAACTTCATAAATAAAAATCCAGGTTTGTTGTGTGACAAAAGCTGCACCTATCACTCTCATATAAATCATATACCCACTGGATTTAGGTAAAGTCAAGCATCTAGCCATGGCATAAGGGACAAAAAGAGGTTGGAAACAGATCCAGCAGTAAATCCAGGGATAAACTAGGCAAGCGAGGACTTAGCCAATGGAAAGCTTTTAGGTTCTATTAAAGACAAGCATCCCGTAGTTACGAAAATAGAACATCTAGCCCAAGTACACCATCAAGCATAGTGGGAAATTATAATGGAAATTGTCAACAAAAGCTAAACACCACTATTGAGGGTACACCACAAGTAAATAGTAAAAGAAAAATTAGGAGGCTGAAGAGCTCTGAGGCAGCGGAAAGCGAACAAAGTATAAAACCAACCACTTGTGTGGAAACTGACAACAATCTAATAGCTTCGGCTCCTGCACTCTTGACAAAAACAAAACATCTCCAGGCCTGGCCAGAAAAGCACAGTGGCCAGTTGGGGTATGACAATGTCCTGCCTGCTCTACCACGCTCTGCACTCGACTGGGAAAATAAAGCAAAAATTGAAATCTGGCCCTTAAAAACTCAAATACACGAAGGATGCAGGAACACAGAGATACATCATGGAAGGATAAAGGAACAGGAAGAGCTAGAATCCAAACGACCTGTAGCTAACACCTATAGCAAAGAGAAATATGAAAGTCGACTCCAAGGAAGACGGTTACAGGAAGGCTGCGAGCATATTGAGACCCATTCAGAAACAAATAAAGAGCATGAAGATACAATTGTGTTTACTCCTGAGTATTCCTCAAGAGGGAGGCAAGATACTCTAAACAGGTGTAATATCTTATATCTGGTTAACTCCTTGCCAGGCCTGCATAATGTAACGACTAAAGATTTACGCTCAGTAAGATTCATACAAAGAAAAGGGTCAAATAGCGAGGAATCATCAGAAACAGTCTGGGCTTCGTCACAGATACTAAATCAGATCCTAAATTGGTCCAGTCTGATGAAGACCTGGGGAATAATCACTGTCATTTCGCAAAAGGAACTGTTTCCATCAATATTTCTTGTAAAAGCTCAAAAACAAAACGCGTCAAGCATGTACGAGCCTAAAGATAACTTCGGCTCGATATTGCAGCGAGCAATTAGCTCCAAACAACAACTACCTGAACGAACAAACCTGAGCGACATGAGGTTCCGCTTGCTAGTTAATTCCCCAAGAAACATCACAGGTAATATCTCACAGCCACAGATGTATGAAGAGCAGCCATACAGAAGCTTGTAGCAAAAAATGGACCGCCTGAATATAAAAGATGAACTAGATCATCACTAAAAATCTTAAGCTGGAACATTGCAGGCCTTAAAGCCAAAACCGAGGACAAGGACTGGATAGAATTTATCAAACAACAAGATATCAGCTGCTTCCAGGAAACTTTGTCTATCAATGCCATCAACTTAGATGGGTTTTCCACTTTATACCTACCCGCAACTAAACGCAATAAAGGAACACCAATAGGGGGGGCCTGACCATCTGGGTTAGAACTTCACTACTGGAAAATTCTATAGCAACCCACGTCGTGTTAAGCAAGGATATCCATACACTAGTAGTAAAACCCGAGGTGTGGCCACTTGAAATAGTGAATGTGTACTTCCCACCTATCAGTTGGGTTCAAGTTAAGCCAAGAGTGTGGCTGCTCAAGGAGTATATCCTAAACAAAAGATCTGGAGGCCAGTGGAATTCTGTGACTGGTTACATGAATGGTTGCCCTTCCCAGTTTTGCAATATCTTCCTATTCATATGGGGCGACTTTAACACCAAACCCCATTCTATCCTTGGGGGTGAACAAGTATTAGAAGAAGACTACGCTTGGAATATTCCAATCCTCCCCATCGAACTTTGCCAAGATTCCAAGAAAGAAGAATTAATTTTTGAAGCTCCAATAGAAGGAGGGATTCACATCTTAAATGGAAGTACCAATTCGGACAAAGCATTCAAATCCACCTTTCGAGTTGGAAAAAGGCAAAGTATTATTGACTGTATGGCAATAAACATTGAAGTCTGGTATTACATTATAGATATGGAAATAGGGGACAGGATTGAGAGTGACCACGACCCGCTGTTAATGGAGTTGGTCCACCCCGACATGAGCTCCTGGAAACCAGTTCCTTCATATAAAGAAAACTGTCCAACAATAGCTCTGAGACCAAACAGGAAAAATATTGTATGGACAGATGTGGTGGAACCTTTTATGGGTGTAATACCTGGATGACATCACTCTCCATGTTACTTAATCTGCCAGGTAATGAGGCCTCTCTCCTTCTGCAAAAATTCAATAATCTTCTATTGCAAACTTCAAAGGAAAGAACTAGGTATTTTAAAATCATCCTTAAAGAGATTGAGGGTTGGTTCGATGATGAGTGCTTAAAATTTTAAAAGGCGCTATCACAAGCATTAAAGAACTGGCATCTGAATAACTTTAATGAGCAACAATTTCTCAAATGCAGGCAACAATACAAGAAACTACTGCGAAACAAGAAGAAGACTTTTTCACACAAGCTCTGGAGAGATCTCTTGCAAGCAATCTCGGTTGGAAATTCAATAAGGTTTTGGGAGATAATCAGGTGGGGATGTGAAGGCCCTCCAAAAAACTTAGAGCTGAACAGCAACCCACAACTCTGGGTGGAGCACTTCACTCCCTTGTATCAAGAAGAGGATAAGATCATACCTGGAAGTATTAATAGTTCAATAGGCCACAGCCAAGTGTCGGATGGTAGCGACGGTAAACTAAGTAAGAGACTGTTACAACCTGAGAATCTTGTGGTAGCAACTAAGTGGCCCATTGTGCCTGAACATGAAACATTGGATGAATCAGCCCTCAACAATCCTCCTTGTGCAAACTCCATGCAAACAATCTATGCTGCACCACCCGCCATGGAGCTAGCATAAGGCTGCAGGCCCAGATGGTATACCCTCAGATGTCTATCGTAATCAACTATCCTTATGGTTACCAGCTCTAACTCGCCTATATTATAGTGTTTGGTACTTTGAGGTAATCCCGCCTTCATGGAGGAAAACAATAATTGTTCTAATACACAAAAAGGGGGCACGGGATATGGTGTGTAATTGCTTGACAGTGTTGGGAAAATTTTCGCTAAACTGATTCATTCGTGCCTAGGCCAGTGGCTAGAGGAAGGAGACCTATCACTGTTTCATCAAGCTGGTTTTAGGAGGGGCCAACGTACGACAGATCAGCTCTTTAAGCTGAACATGATTTGCTCCAAATAGGTTTCCTTAAAGGAATCCCCACTGTACTTGGTATTTGTTGACCTTCAAACCGCATTTGACAGTGTGGATCGCCAAATATTATGGCAACTACTGTCAGAAACGAGAATCCCAGGAAAGATCTTAAGGCTGTTAATCTTATTACACACAGGAAACACTACCAGGGTCAGATACAGCTTGAGAAATGACTATACAGCAGAGATTCCAATCCAGCGAGGTGTCAAACAAGGGTGTGTCTTGGACCCAACCCTATTTAATTGCTTTCTAAATGAAGTAGGCCAAAAACTGAAGAATTTAAATTTGGATGTGAAGAAATTACCTAACGAAAGCATACCTATTTTGCTTTTCGCAGATGATGCTGTATTATTGCCAAGAACAGAGATTTCTATGCATCGTCTGCTAAACAGCTTCAAATCATTCTGCACCTTGAGGAATATGACAATTAATTAGGGTAAAACAAACTTTATGATTCTCAATCAAAAAGAGAAGATGTGAGCTACCTTTAAGGTAAATAAAAAGTCTTTGGACCAAGTGGCGACTTATGATTACCTGGGCTGCCGGGTGGATGATAAATTGACATGGAATCCGTAAGTTTATAAAAGTAACATCTCCCTGGCCCAACAAGCTGGAGCTGTACTCAGATTCGCAAAAGCCACGAGGAATCACTCTGTGAGTTCTGTACTGCTTGCTTATAAAACGAAAGCGAGGGCTGCTTCCCTTTACGGTGCGGAGATCTGGAAATTCAAAAAGACTCCACCAATACAAGTAACTGAAAATTAATTTATACAACAATTACTTTGTCTAGGTAATGGCACACCGATGAAAGTGATAAGAATAGACTTAAAAATGAGGAAAATTGAGGACTGTATTGCGTTGGCTCCAATAAGATACTGGATTTGCATTTGGCCAAGGGAGGAACTTAAATCATATAAAGATATAATAATTGACATCATGAACTTACAAAATCATTGGAAATTGCCCTGGTTTAAACATATTTCAACCACCTTGGCTGCAATAGGCTTGGATGAACTCTGGCTCCATCCAGGGAAAATCACAAAGCTTAGCCTAGCTGCTGTTAAAAAGGCATATTGGGACCACAAGACACAGAACATTTGTCACTCACTTAGTCCTTTATTCAAGCGATATATTTTATTTAAACAAGAACTTAAACCAGCTATCTTCATGGACAGTATTTACTCGGAGGAAAAAAAGAGTTATTTGTTTTAAAATTCGCATGGGTACGCTACCGGTGATTTCAGTGATTAATAAATGGCAGCCTGTTCCCTCAGGAGACCTGATTGCTGCCCTTGCCTTTATGGTGGTCAAGAAACATTATCTCATTTCCTCTTAATATGTCACTTTACGCTTGAACTTCGAAAACTGTACTTATGACCACTTTTTAAAAAGTATGGTGTCAGGAAGTGTAAGGAAGCTGAAGTGTTGTATATGCGTTCAGATAAAAAACATATCGTGATGACTGTTTCAACATACATCTTGGAGGCATGGAAGTTACGATTATCAATGCACCCACAGCTTTCAGCATAATAATAACTGCTCAGTGGTGTCCCATACGTGTTTATTGCCTGGGGGAAAATGGTGCAGGACGAGGCATGACAGGGATAGTTTCCTGGGACGTTATTAAGCTGGAGGGTCGTATCAAACGGCCCCACACGATTAGTTCCAGGATAATACCATCTAATTTTCAAGTTTTATCATGCCTCTACTGAAATGCTTAGTGTGTTATGCAAACAAACAACGCTGTGATCAGTTAGCCATTGTCGCAAAGGATTTACATGAAAATTTAAGGTAGTCTTGGCATCGTGCGATGGCGCACGTGAAAAATTGATTGTTAAGTATAGTTTTTATCGCTGAGTTTGCATTTTTATTATGTGATTTTTAATGTGTTATGTGGTGTTGGTAATTGCAAGTGCGAAATTGTTATGGCCGGGCAGGCTGACAACAATAAAATGGTAAATGGTAAATGGTAAATGGTAAATGGTAAATGGTAAATGGAACCTGAGAGGAGTGAGAGGAAAGGGAGTTTGAAGATGAGGTTGCCTTGGAAATGGTGACCTTAAAAGGCTTACACAGCAACATTTTGTATAGTAGATAATGTTTGACAAATGGTCTATAATTTTGTCCCATCTTTCAAAATGTGTATGTTTGCAAAAGTCTGCTATGTGAATATAAGTTAAAAATCCGACAACATGTTATCATAACCACCAAGTAAAACAAATGCGCAAGGGCAATAGTAGGACTGGCAAAGACATTTCAACAGCATGCTCTTCTTGAACAAACCATAGATTTAAAAATGGTGTTGTATCAGCAAAGTAAAAACATCAAGAAATCCACGCTGGAATTTGATTATAATCTTCATGTCATGATGTATCTGCAATGAAATAAAGGGACTACTTGAATCCCACTATCAAAATATAAAGGAAACACAAAAGGGACAATGTACCGCTCCATTAAATGCCTTGGCCTTGATGGATAACCCATCCAAGCAATGGCCAGCCATGAATAATACATTTAAAGCCGATAACTGACGGGAACTCGCTCAAAGCACACTGTCTCTTTGTACTTGTTTTTGTAATTGTTCGAAGAACTGATGACATTAGACTTTTCATTCATACAGCGCTGTCTTTAACCAGAGTTTGAGCACTTAAAAGCAAATAACCGGACCTTCGGATCCTCTGCATTACCTCTGGAGTATTGAGAATGAAAACAATTCTTCATTCACATTCAACGAGTAAATCTTTCTAGTGCTCACATCAGAAAGATTTTCTTAAACAACTGTTGGGGTGTGATGGGAACGTTTCCCACACGTTCTGATTGGGTTTTTACTTTAATCAGTGTGATGTGACCTGTGCTGAGGTCACACTGATTTAAAGTTAAACCAGTCAGTCTCACTAATACCGACTGGTTTCACTTTGATCAGTGTTCAAGGAGGGCATATCTCAGCCCCTCAAGCACAGATCTTACTGGTAGAGTTACTGCTGGAAAATGGGGGTACTGTTTGAGGGTCGCTGCAGGACCACAATCCCCAAGGACAGATCCTCCCATTATGCAACTAGGAGGGGGAGTGACCCCCCAAGCATGGGCAAGTGCCCCAACTATAAAAAAAAGTATTTCTGCCACAGTGGGAGAATTGGGGAACCCCCACCCCCAACAGCCCCCTAGGTGAGCATAAAACCCACTAGGCGCCAGAAAATACATTTTGTAAAAAGTGGGATAGTCACCCTGTCATCAAGCTCTAACCCCACCCCAAAATGGCCCCAACAGTCTTTCAGCCCTGGGGGCAGGGGGTGAGAGTGACTGGGGTGTGTAGACTTAATCTACCCTCTCAGAAGTGCTGCATGCCCACTACACCCACAGATGTGTTTTTTTTAAAGAAGGAGATTGGGTACATACCCCTCATCCCTAAAGCTAACATAGTTTTTCTGCCCCTCCCCCCGGGACATTGGGGGAAGAATTGAGGCTTTACCCCTAACGTGTCCCCAGGGGAGCTCATAACCTGCTGTATGTAAGGAAGATTTAAAACAAAATGGGGTAGGGCCAGCCTGATTACACAAGACACAAACAGATGAAACCAGGGACCACGTGAAGACTACATTGGCTTTATTGACTCGTTTTCAGCCGTTCCTGTCATGGGCGATAGGTCCTGCTACACAACTGGGGTGCATTGTTTTTGATTGGGGATGATAGACATCTTTGATCATTCCCTCCGATATATCAAGTTTACCTCACAGAAAATATTTTAGCCAGACTTTGATGTTCGCATGGTATTCCGGATAAGAAAACTTTGTGAACCCAAACAAGTACGAATACTGTGGCATCCAATGGGTGAATAGTTTTCAGAAATGCCAGAGTGAGCTTTCATGGTTGGCATCTGAGTCCAGGCACAACTATGGCAGCCACCGACTTTGCTAAAATGGGTCAATCTTGAAAGCTACATAAAGGTTTTTTGGGTATTTCCTATCCCAGAGGATACACCCAAACCTCTCAAGTAGATTACTGTTTTTATCAAAAGATATGGTGGGATACAGAATAGTAGAACAAATATTATCAATGCAATTTCTCTTCAGGTTTGGCTTCAAATGTAAGCTTCTGTACATTAAATCACTTATTTCTCAAGGTCCCTCTCAATCATATGATAGCATGAATAACCACGAATTAAGAAGTTTACAAATAACCACTATTCCTATATTCCGTATCTTGGGCAAATTAAAAAAATGCATAATTTCTTTCACACCCATTTTTCATTCATTACATTTTACCATGTGAATTGCTGTATGGTGGATGCACAATAAAATGTTGTAAGCTGCTACTCAGTTGTTGGCTCTGTGTATCACATGTTTTGGACAACCAACAAACCCTTAATAAGCCAAGACCAGATAGGTCTGATGAAAGTAACAGTCACTAATTTCTATTTTTTCCTGTGTATTTCATTAGTTTTTGATCTCAGCAATTCGTTTCTTTGGGAAACTCATGAGTGATCTACACAAATGACCCATTCCTGGATTCAGAATTGTGTCTAGTTGTCACAAATGAATAGCTTTCGGACTTTAGCAGGGGGCTTCAAACTTTTTTCCTCCATAAACAGTAAGTAATTAGTAAACAAAAATAGGAAAAATCCAACACTACTATGAAGTATGCAACAACTGCTGTGAAACAGTTTTTTTACAACTCTGCATGCTCCTGAGAGCGTAGGTGACTGTAGCACACCAAACCAAACATGCCTTGATGCAATTTCTATTTTAAAAACTATGCTTTCTTGCACAACACGTTTTCCTTTTTTTTTAAAGGCTATGTTACTATGATTTGATTCTTTGCTCGGTTCAGTCCAGAGGAATCCACAAACTCATTGTGTCTTTTAGAATGTTCAATATGTAGGGAAAAGTCGCAAATCTGACCTGAATACAGCTTGTTGAGAGGAATGATTAAGCACGAACTATCACAAACACCAACAAGAATTTGCAATGCAACGGGTCTCGCGTTTGCTCATGTTAGAGCTGATAGCTTTGTAAACTCCTAACCCGACTTTTCACCTATCGGCAAACGTGCATTTATGTACATAACCTGAAAAAGTGCAATTAACTATGTAAAGCGCTCGACTTCTGCCAAGCGAAATTGCGCTAGTGAATTAGAGAAAAAGTAGTCCACGAGCCGGACAGAAAACAGCGAGCCTCGCATGTTTTCTGTACTTGGTCAATGCGCTTGAGGAGGGCTAGCCACCGGAAAAGGCAAGACTTATGCATGCCTTCGACTAATGAAAGCAAGCAGATTTTATTAGGCAAGCCCACGAACCAATGAAAAACCTTAAAGCGTCTCGCTGCAATACGCAAGCGTGAGCGCATGCAACTCAGGCTCGACCCTAAAAAGTGGAGTGGGGTGGGGTGGGTGCCTCAGCAGCTAATGGGTTAAAAAAGTTGGTACAAACGTCTATCTGATCTTACAACTCCACATGTTACATTTCCAAATAACAGATGAATAGCAAAGTATTACGTTGACTGTAATTCTGCTGATGTTAGTTACTATGTAAAGTTCAAGATTCCCTTCCAGCTGCTTGTGTAGCCCTATGTGATCGGACCAATGCACTTGAAGGACTCTTAGGCCCATATTTATTCTTTTTTAGCACCGCATTTGCGCCGCTTTTCGCTTTTTGACACAAAAGTGGCGCAAACTTACAATACAGTTGTATTTTGTAAGTTTGCGCAGCTTTTGCGTAAACAAATTATGCAAATGAGGCGCTAAAAAAGTATAAATATGGGCCTTAATCTGTAGACTGCCGGTCAAATCACCATTTTCATCTGTGGCACTTTATGAAGTATGTATCAACATCTTGCATTGGACTGAGTGGCATAGCTTCCTTTTTTGTTAATTACAGTTGTAATTTAAATCTGGAACAATTTGACTTTTTACATTATTTTATATTCCTGTTTAACATTTTAGCGTTCCCCTCCTTAATTCGAGATCCAGTTCTTTTTGGATGTCAATTTTATTATACTGACCCTAACAACATCTGAAACCAAGCGATAGGATTTAATTGCACATGCATTTGATTTTAGTTACTTTATTACACATATTGTTTTTCAGCTCCTATTAAGTGCACTAAACATTTCCTCTTTAATCATCTAGACAGTTGATTACAATGTTATCTTTGTCATTGTACAAAATTTTTTGCACTTGAGCAAAACAGTTCATCTTTAGTACCTCCAAAGTAAGAATATTATGTTTAACCATTGTAGGAGTAAGGATTCGTATCATTTAACCCTATCTGTTGAATGTAACCTGTACTTTCTGGAAACTTTGTATGTGAATTTACAATACAATAGTTATTGGGAAAAAATGTAAAAAAAAAAAATTGCAAAATCAAATAAACTTGTTGTGCTCGTTAGTTTTCAAAAGCTCTAAGCAATATTTTGCCCATTGGTGGTTCTGAGTGGCTGAGATTAAATCAAGCATTTCTTCTTTCTTCTCTTTGTTTCAATAGACTCCCTTTGTCAGCCTGGTTTACTCAGGAACAGGTTTCATGCTCTCTCTACCATAGGACCTCACTTATGGAGCCCAATTTGCCTGAAACATGTCAGCAGTTGCTTCGTCTTGTGTGGAGGGGGCCTGGCCTGGCAGTTTAGGCTGCACTGTTCACATAGGAGCATGACCAAGAACCATTTGCATGGGTGTGGTATAGGTCTGAAGTGATAGTCTGGAATGAGGCCCGTAGCAGTCGCCATTGGATGAGAATAATTCCAGACATAGCTTTATTGTTTGTAGTGATCTAATTAAGGGAGCAGTCATTTTTGATCTGACTTTGACCATGTATGTGATAGTGTGTCAAGTTTGGAAACAAACAATTCTTTGAGGCATTGAAGAAATGCAGCATCAAAGTCTTCCTGGAGGAACCAGTGTGCCTGAAGATCATTTGCATTGGCAGAAAGCAGTTCTGCTCAACCAAGAAGCTGCTCCGGGAAAGCTGACTGAGTTCCACACAACTAGGTCTTTACATTTTATCAGAAGTAGAATGATACATGCAGATTGATTCCTAGACATTGAGCTCAGTACAAGTACCTAGGAATAATTCCGCCGCGTTGTAATTAACATTATTGGAGGTGCTGGTAATTCTGAAATAGGGAAATAACAGGCATGACGTGTTTTTGATTTATAACATACTTCCCACGTTATTTCCCAGAGTTTCACACAAAGTTGTGCACTGCTCAAGCAGCCAAAATATATGTGTGGAAAATGCCTGCAAATTGGGTTACCAGCTTTTTCAGGATAACCAGAGCATTCATAATGAGGTTGTGTATCTTTTTTGCTATTCATTATAGCAGTGATGGTATGCCCGATCTTCTGTTTTCACTGATAAACACAGATGCCATGTATACCACGGTTGAACTTGGTAGGGAGGTTTCTTTAGTCCTACCTTTTTTCTCTTCAAGCTTTAAGCACTTAGGTCATCAATGTGCCATAACTCTATATCTTTGATCTCTGATTACCACTGACTATGCCACCATCAGTGTGATGCCCAGGACAATATATTTCCTGCAGCCAATGTTTGCTGGTTTTAGGACTCTGTGCTTGGGACACTGCCATTCAGTGCCATAGGTCATGTTGTTTGCCCCTAGATTGAGACTGTAAAATTGGTTTAAAGTTGAATTAAATCAAATGTGAGATGTAGTGTGTATTTCTATCACCTATACAACAACAAAATGGCTGCCAAGAACAGCATTGGTATTTAGCCTGTGTAGTTTAAAACACCAGTAACATTTAGGAGACAAAAGTGCATTTGTCATTTGAAAACATTTGAATATATATATGTATACCACCCCCAATGTGTGCCTTGGAAGCCCACAAGGATGGGTTTTAGGGCCAGATATAGCAAAATGCAAAATTGCGACTTGCAATTTGCGAGTCCATCCGACTCGCAAATTGCAAGTCGCAATTTGCTATGCAGTACGGTGTCTCAGACACCGACTGCGACTCGCAATGGGGTCGCAATGACCCACCTCATCAATATTCATGAGGTGGGTCGCAAATTGCGGCCCCATTGCGAGTATAGGCACTCGCTAACATGGAGGCCTGGTGACGTCAGCAGACCTCCATGTTCGTGACTTGCTTTTAAATAAAGCAGTTTTTTTTTTTTTAAGTGTAGCCCGTTTTCCTTACTGGAAAACGAGCTGCACTTAAAAAAAAAACGAAACGTTTAGTTTCGGTATTTTTTATGGGCAGGGAGTGGTCCCTTGGACCACTCCCTGCCCTGAAAAAATATTTTTGGGTCCAGTCACAAACTGGAAGGGGTCCATAGGGACCCCTTCCAATTTGCGAGTGGGTTACCATCCACTTGAAGTGGATGGTAACTGCGATGCCATTTGCGACCGCGTACGCGGTCGCAAATGGTATTGCATCCCACAGCGACTCGCAAATAGGGAGGGAACACCCCTTCCTATTTGCGAGTCAGAAATGCATATTGCGAGTCGGTAACGACTCGCAATATGCATTTCTGCATGGCAAACCCACGTTTGCGACTCACAAACGGCGATTTTCACCGTTTGCGACTCGCAAACGGTTTGCTACATCTGGCCCTTAGAATGGAAAAATGTGGCATACTATATATTGGGAATAGTATGCCATCACAGTGAACAACTGTCTAAAAGTTGTTTCACTGTGTAGGTAAAGGTTCATTAGACGGGAACAAGCTTAGGTATAAATAAAATTATTATATATATCTGCCTGTGACAGTACTAGATAAAGGATTCACAAGTGTGTTTTCACTTAGTTAAAAAAAAAAATATCCAATATTGAATGTATAATTTTACTCCAAAATTAACTTTACGTGTACTTTGTGCTGTCTGAGCGAAAATTTATTTAGAACCCGTTTGCCTCTGGGCCCTACTACAGAAGGCTCAGTAGACATTTCTGGTTATTAATAACCCTATTCCCAACTCGACCTCTGGGCCCATGAAGGCAAGGGTGTTGTCAACAACTGAACCCTTAACCAGAGTTAGCTTTCTGGAAAGGGTGGGAACAGCTAACAACAGACTGCCCTAACACTTCTTCTTTTGACTTTGTGATGCCAAATGGGGCTGGCAGAAATTGCTCCCATTCACTCCTAGGGCCATCATCCACTTTCCGGCCCCAAGCCCCAAAAGAGGCAAAACTAGTTTGGACCCTGAGAGAGAATAGGGCATCTAATCTGAACAGGGGAGAGGCTTGGGAAGGACCAGAGCCCCTTCTGATGTCAGAATGGGATTGCCATCATGAATTTAGAGCTTGTGTAACATTTTGCAGTAAATAAGGGAAGCAATGAAAAAGGAGTTTTTAGGGAATCTGTAGTCAAAATTTGGTGTAAGAAGTTCTCCAAACACAGACCAGTATACAGCATAAAACTAGCACCTCAGCACCACCTCCTCAGAACATTCTTGGACCTGAGGAGACAACATTTGAAGAAAATACCTTGCTGAAAGAAAAGGATTCTTCTTTTACCTAGAGCTGGAACTGCTCTCCAAGGACCAAGTGGTTGGCCTCCTGAGTACCAGAGATGCAAAAAAACAGAAGGCCTCTTGACACTAGCAAGGCCCAGCTGACCTCTGAGGACTGTGCTCTCCATAAGGCCTGGATTTAGAGAGACCAGCCTATAAACCTGCCCTGAGTGCTGCTGAAGTGACTAGTAGTAGTTTTTTTAGAAAAGCAGGACAAGCTGAGTTTGCTGACCTGATCTCTAAAAGTAAGGTTGGAATCAAACTTGATCCCTAGGTTCCTAACTTTTAACACCAGACCGGGCAGGGTGCCAAGGGACGGGGGGCCACCAGGAAGAGTTCCAAAATGAGGTGTTCTTTCCAAAGAGGAAGACCTCGGTTTTGTCAGAATTTAGCTTTAGACAACTATATCTCATCCAATTGGCAACCTCACGCATAAAATTGCTGAAGCATTGACAGACCTATCCTGCATTTCTCGAAATGGGTATAATAATTTATGTGTCATCTGGTACGCTATTGTGAAAAAGCCAAAAGATTTCATGAGATTCACTAAAGGGACATCATAAATGTTAAAGAGCGTGAGGCTCGATAACGAGCCTTTGGGGACACCGCAAGGTAAGGAGAAGGATTTTGACCTCAAACCCCCAAAGCATACCGACTGTTCTATGTTCTATGTTCTATGTATTAGATATGAGCTGAGAAATATTTATGCAACGGTCCTGATGATAACGCTTTTGATGAACTAAGAAGCAATTGTCTTGTGTTCCTTTCATGCTGCCTAGATGCTTATTATTTAGATGAAGCAACATTATAGTCTATTAAATCAAATGCAGTGGAGGGTTTTGTACAGCACACTTCCTGAACTCATGTAGTTTAATGTGCCCTCATATGTGATAACAGACACAAAGGAGGTATGCTGAAATAAAGTATTTGCCTAGGATCAAACAATTTGGTCAAGCAGGGAATCCAGGACAGATCTCAGATTTTCCAGTTTCATACTGCACAATTCAGCCCCTCAATAATCATCTCTTTCTGTCTTCCAAATCAAATCAAAAATTCTTTATAAGGCCAAATTGGTGGCCATAAAAGAACAGTAATAAATACAATATTTACAATAATAAAAACATAACTGCATTACCATTTTAGACAGTGCAACATTTAACACGCTGTGCTTAAAATACCTGACTTGTCCCTTTTTCTTATTATAATACATAATCGTTAAACTCCTGCATACACAGTCCATTAAAACACCAAAATATAAAATTCAGCTGCATAGTTTTTCCTTGACATTATACCTCCCTTTATGTAGCTCAGTACAGAGAAATAGATTTCAGGTGTAGACAGGGATTACAAATACCCCCAACGGCCCTGGTATGATTTAAAGTGCGTGTGCATCAAAATGGGGCGTAAACACTGGACTCTTAATGGATGATACCATCTACAGAATAGCATAAAATTCGCTGTTGATTGTGAAGAAGTAGCATCACATGGGCAATGAGAAAAAAAGGTAACCCAAGAACCAGCAAAGGGAAAAGCAACTAAATGATGGACCACACATATCCTGGTTAAATAAAATCTGTACTGAGGGTTATTTATCCATGTTAGACACGATTTCATACTGGAAATATTAGGGATTTGGATATAGCTTATAATGGTACCCTTGCTGAGGGACCATTCAATTCAGCTCTCCTATCTAGATGAAGCAAATATCTTTTTAACCCTATCTATTGTTTCAGGGGGATCTAAGGTAATACTCAATCCTAAGCTATAAAGGATATTTTTGACGTAGGCCAACCATGGAATTGCAGACATATTATCAAGATGTAGGGAATCCTCCAGGAGTTCGTGTGCAAAATTGGCTTTGAGGGTGCTCCAGATCTTCAACCATAATAGTAGGGGCGCTACCTCAACAAAATCCTCCAAAAAGCCCATTCCAAATGTATTGGTGTGTAATAAAGCTTGTGGTAGTTTGGTGTATTGCTAATAGTCTACACAGGAGTTTATTTTCCGCTATCTGTAACTTTCTTGGGACAACACCTTACCACACTCCAGCTCCATAAACACCAAGTGGCAATCACTTGCTTCTGTAAAGCTGAATCATCTACTTTATTGGTTTATATCCTATTCTTTCAGCAAATCTCAATATTCACAAGCGGCCTCAATCTTTTGTGTTCTCTGATTACTTAGCCTCTCCTAGGACCCACTAGTACCCAACAAAATATGCAAATAATAAAACTACTTTCTCTATAGGCGTTCTCCCAATGTTAAAACATCTGGACAGTCCATTTAGGCCTACAGGTCATTACAAATGATTTTTGGTGGCTCAACCTTAAATTTAGTTTTATCATAAAATTATTAACACCATTTAAAAGATTATGGATTACATTAGCTGTTAAAGCTAAAAGAACGGCATTGTCTGCATACAAAAGTACCGGAACTGCTCGGGAGCCAATTCTGGGGTCGCCTTTCCTACATGCCTTTAAAAAGGCGTCTAGGGATTTGATATAAAATAAAAGCAGGAAAGGGGCTAAAATACATCCCTGTCTAACTCCTCTGGTGACTCTTTTTAGTTTAATACAGTCCCCAGATTGCATGTACCATACTTTGGCAACAGTGTAGATGCCTTACCAGGTCCAACAAGGAATGATTGATGCCTGCCTGCTCCATTAGATCGCACAAGATCGCTCTAGCCACTAAATCAAAAGCACAGGAAAGGGCCAAGAATGTCATATGAAGGGCACCTCTCCTGGCCTTGACATACTTCCCCCAAATTAGAGTTAAATTATTAGCCTGCTCTATGGTCTCTACATTGGATCTAAAACCATATTGAAATGATGAAAAAAACGTGGTAGACTCTGCCCAATCCTCCAATTTGCCCAGGATAACACTTCCAAGAACTTTTGCAGTTGAGTTAATTAGCAGAATTTGGCAGTAACATGTTGGCGAGTTCCGGTCACCCTTTTTATAGATGTGCACTATCATGGCCTCTTTCCAAGACTCAATTAAATTGCCTTTAATTGCTGCCTTTAAGATCGGGGGGGGGGGCAGAAATCTACATTGTGCTTGTGTAAATCATGGGAAACCCCATCAGGGCCTGGAGCCTTGCGGTTAGCTGCACTCTGAATAGCTTTAGAGACAGAAGCTATATCTATAAGATCTATAAGATCTGTTACCTGATCCTCACCTACAATTGCAGAATCGGGAATAAAAGCCATATCACAGCTGTCTCCCCCACCATCCGAATTAAAGTCAAGGGTAAAATGGTCAATTCAGCCCTGTTCTGAAATATGGCACTCAATGCCGGTGGCTGGCTTATCTGTAAAAAAAGCTGATTTACTGTTTCCCAGAAGAGTCTGTTGTCCTTCAAGCAAGCAGCTTTTCCTAGGTCCTCTCAAGCCTCATTTCTAATTTCTTGCTTCCTGTACTCAAGGACTTGCTTATCGTAATTTCTGGCTTCTCCAATAATCTCTGTATTACGTGGGACCTGATTCATAGCCATTTTTAGCATCTTAAGTGCAGCTGTACACTCAGGACTAAACCACGATTTGGCGGGAACTATCTCAATGGCTTAATTGTATGTAAATTACATGCCATGATTCTACTAATCATAGAAAAGCTTGACAAAATATTGTCAGGGGCTCTGTATAGCGAAAGACAACACATGATATCATCAGTGGCAACAGTGATAAAGTCATTGAAAAAATTGCTTGGTTCAACATTACTCTAATTTATTCGAGCCCCTTTATTAGCAGAGTAACTGACAATCAACTTTATTGTGTCTAATGTCTCTGAGCGTAAGTTAATAGCAAAACGCAAATAAATAGAGTTCTGATCACTATGGGGAAAAGCACAAAATCAATCGTACTCCCCTTGCCTCTTCCTGTAAATGTGAGGGGATTTGGATTACCCTGGTCACGAAGGTCCAAAGAATAGACCAGGTTGTGTGTTAAAATTATCTGATTTAACGTCTCACCATAGGCTGAATGCGTGAAGTGGCTGATGTTAACCCCTGAGTATTAACAAACCCACAAATATGTTCCCTACTATATGGACAATTGGTAATATGTAAATCGCTTGCCCATATGTCTGCAATATTTCTATCTCCCTGTCTGTTACTAAAGTACAAAAGTGACCTCCCAAATTCCTGAACAATCTCTACAGGGTGTGAAGAAAATAAATTAAAATAAAAGTTTAATAAAATCACATTCAGATTATTGAATGGTAGGTATAAATATTGATAACCTAGGGTGGATGCTATGGTATTACCTTCAGATTTATAATGACACATGACACACAAATAACAAAGACCCATCCTTTCCTCTCCCTGACAACAATGGTATTGTCCAGAAGCAATAAGATTTGAACCTATTTCAGGCGATAGTTTCGATGGCCCAAGTTTCCTGACAACATACTTTGAATAAAGGCCATCCAATTCTCATTATTGAGTTTATCCCACATCCCCGCAATATTCCAGGAAAGGAGCTGCATGCCTTTGACACAATCACCTTTGGACATATCAATAATTACATTACATAATAGCTGAGAAGAAGGAGGGGAATTATTCAGAACCTCCGCTATATGGATAAAGCTAGTAATGCCTTCACTTGAAAAGCTTCAAATTGGTTAGGATGGACGGTTAATGTTGTTGTGGGTGGCCTTGGCAAAAGCCTCTGTGTCTGACTACGTAGCCAATAAAATTTGCAACCTGGAGAGGGGGTAGGTAAAGGTATACTAATAGGCATGATTGTATTCTACCAAAGCGTGAACTCACAAAGCTCTGGTGTGACAATAAGAAGCAAACACACTCAGGATCTTTAAAGTTTAAACCAGCACAATCCCCCTTAATATTTTCTCTGTGGGGCCAACCCAATTTACTCCATGTGCCATGATTAATTTATCAGTAATTGTTGGTAACCAATCAGTACTTCTCCTATACCAATGCACAGCTTTGTTTATCAAACTTGGGCAATTCTCATATGTGCCTTCTTCCAAGGGCGGAACCCCCCCAGGATCCATCGCATATGGAGTACTGTCAGGTGGTAAGTTTAAGCTTTCAGGGGCACATCTATTTTGAGGAGAAAAAATAAAAGTAGACTGCTACCAGTTTGCTACATTCTCAAACCGAGGTGCAAGATTTCGTTGTGACTTCTGGGCTAAATTTACTGAATCCTTACCCCTGCATTTCTGCACACTTTGTTTAGTGGTAGACATGGAGGTAACAACTGAATTGAGATAAACTTAGTGGGACTCTGCTGTGGCATTGGGTGGCAAACCGGGGGAGAGAGCGTCTTTTTTGAAGCGCCTCTGGGTGCAATGATGTCACTGGCGGTCCCTCCCACTGCAGGTCAGGCTGGGGGATGTAGGCGAGAGCCACCCTGGCTTGCTGACAATACCTCCTGCGCTGCTGGGGAACAGCGTCTTTTTGGAAGCACCTCTGGGTGCAATGATGTCGATGGTGGCCCGTCCTACTGCAGGTCAGGCTGGGGGATGTAGGTGAGAGCCCCTCTGGTCGCTGGCAATACACCCCGTGCTGTGGGGAGAGCACATCTTTTTTTTTTATCACCTCTGGCCGCAATGATGTCACTGGCGGCCCCTCCCACTGCATGTCAGGCTTGAGAATGTAGGGGAGAATCCCCCCCTATCTGCTGGCAATGCACCCCGTGCTGCGGGGAGAAAGCATCTTTTTTGAAGCGACTCCGGTCGCAATTATGTCACTGGTGGCCCCTCCCACTGCAGGTCAGAATGGGAGATGTAGGCGAGAGCCCCCCCTGGTCTGCTGGCAATGAGTCCTGCGGGGAGAGAGTGCTTTTTTTGAAGCATCTCCAGGCA
This sequence comes from Pleurodeles waltl, assembly GCF_031143425.1. NCBI lineage: Eukaryota > Metazoa > Chordata > Amphibia > Caudata > Salamandridae > Pleurodeles > Pleurodeles waltl. The sequence goes on along the minus strand of NC_090448.1, from coordinate 286,752,337 downwards.
CACTGGTGTCACTGGTGGCCCCTTCCACTGCAGGTCAGGATGGGGGGTGTAGGCGAGAGGCCACCAGGTCTACTGGCAATGTGTTCCATGCTGTGTGGAAAGAGCGTCTTTTTTTAAGTGCCTCTGGGTGCTATGATGTCACTGGTAGCTCCTCCCACTGCAGGTCAGACAGGGTGATTTATGTGAGAGCCCCCCCTGGCTTGCTGGCAATGCCTCCTTCGCTACAGGGAGAGAACGCCTTTATTGAAGCGCCTTCTGGTGCAATGATGTTGATGGTGGCCCCTCCTACTGCAGGTTAGGCTGGAGGATGTAGGCGAGAGCCCCCTTGGTCTGCTGCCAATGACATTCAAAAGTAATAATATCGGGGTCATTACAACATCGGCGGTAAAAGCCGCTTACCGCCGTGCAGAAGACCGCCAACACACCGCCGCAGCCGCGGAATTCCGCCACAGCTATTATGACCCACATCTCGAAATCCGACAAAATTCAGACACCCACACAAGTCCACCACACCAAAGGTCAGTGATAAACTGGCGAAGACAAAACCTCCACCGTCACGCCAACAGAAATACACCCATGCTATCACGACCCACGAATCCACGCGGTGGTCTTTCAAATGCGGTATTCCATTGGCGGTACACAGCGCCGTGCTCAAAATACACACACATCTCCAAAACACCACCACATTGGACAATTTGAAAGACACACACCTGAGACACATACACACACCACTCCCACACACTCAATACTATATAAAACACACACCTACATCACCCACAAACCCCTACAACAACAATTGAGAACGAAGCACAGAGAGAGACACCACCATCCACAAACTAGCAGCCACAGACACTCAACACCATCACCCACACAACTTCCACGCACAAAACACCACACACCACTACATATCACCACACTTATCACCACATACACCACCCCACACATCACCTACGCCACCCCATGGCACGGAAAAGACACCCCAGGTTCTCGGAGGAGGAGCTCAGGGTCATGGTGGAGGAAATCGTACGGGTAGAGCCACAGCTATTTGGCTTACAGGTGCAGCACACCTCCATAGCTAGGAAGATGGAGCTATGGCGGAGAATAGTCGACAGGGTCAACGCAGTGGGACAGCACCCAAGAAATCGGGACGACATCAGTAAGAGGTGGAACGACCTACGGGGGAAGGTGCGTTCCGTGGTCTCCAGACACAACATCGCGGTACAGAGGACTGGCGGCGGACCCTCACCTCCTCCCCCACAACTAACAACATGGGAGGAGCAGGTCTTGACTATTCTGCATCCTGAGGGCCTCACAGGAGTCGGTGGAGGAATGGACTCTGGTAAGTCAAATCTTAACTATCATATCCCCCACCCTACCTGCATGCTATCACATACCGCCACCCTCGCCCCCATCCCTATCACTCCAACTCCTCACAAATGTACCAATATCACAAACCACCCATCCCAACACCAAGCCCTGCATGCAAAAACAAAGCATGGACACCATCACTAAAGCATGCACACTGCACATACCCATAACACCCCCCTCAACCATCATCACACAAGCCCACACACAGGAATGCTAGCACTGGGGTACACGGTCACCCACCCATTGCACACCATGAAACACACAGATGCAATAATCATGCCTTTCCACCCCTGCAGGACCACTACCCAACGTCACCAGACAGGAGGGTCCAGACATCTCCACCCCACCCACAGAAGAGGCCCACAGTGATGACAGCAGCTCTGTCCACCTGGATCTAGATGACCAGCCAGGACCATCATGGGCCTCGGGACAGTCGGTTCCCCTCACACAGGCACAGCCCACCACAGACCTTCCCCCCTCTGGTAACACCAGCAGAGCCCCCACCCAGCGGGCCCATACCTCCGTCCCCAGGACACATCAATCAGCTGTGTGTCCACCACTACAGGGAACCCAGGATAACCTACCACCCCAACAACAACAGGGACCTGGGGGCAGTGGTCACACGGTCCAGGGGACGGAGGCACAGGAACACAGGGGAACTGGGAGGGCTGTTGTGCGACAGGGGGCGGACAGGCCTAGGGAACCCACTCTCCACGAGGCCCTCTCCTCCATCATGGGAGCATACCACCACTCCCAGGAGACGATGGCAACTGTACTGGCCAAGTTTCAGGAGACCCAGCGCCTGCAGGAGGAACAGTATTTGGGCTTCAGGGAGGAACTCAGAACCATCAGCTCCGCCCTGGGCACCATCGTAGGGGTGCTGAAGGAGATACTGAACACCAGGAGGGACACTGTGGTACTCCAAGGGGCCCCTGACACTAGCATGGACGATGAACTGCACACCACTTCCGCCGGCGCTAGTGGACAGGAGGCACCGCCACACGACCACCACACCAGCACCCCCCCTGCAGACGGAGAACCACCCCGCAAGCGGTCCCTGAGAACCAGGAACAAGACAGAGCACGATGCCAAGACCCCCACCAAGAAATAAGACCACCCTGATTGTCACCCTACTGTCCCACTTTGTAACCCTGTCCATATTGGAACTGCCCCAGCTCCACTTCCTATGCCCATATGGGCAATGCACCTGTGAGACTAATAGACTGGACTCTGCCATGGACATTCCTCCACCATCACCCCTCACCGTTTTACAACCCCCCTCCAATATTTAGCACTGCAATAAACACCCTTGAAGCACAAAACAATCTGGAGTCAGTCTGTGATTTTGAAAATGTGTATTAGCAATGACAGTGACAAAAAGCGTTCTCAAATGTAATGTCAACATACCTATGTCACACATCTCAAGTCCATGAGGAATCTAAGCAGATGACACACGTTGGAAACCACACCTGTGAAACCGTAATGGAAATGTACAACTCAGTTACCATATACTGGTTGAAATCGACATACAGGATAGAGGATAGAAGTGTGAAAGTACTTGTAGTAGGCAGGAATGTATTCTCACCTGTGTGTCACTGGAAATATTGCTGGATAACTGAGTCCCTGTTGTCAATGTCTTCTTCCTCTGCTTTCTCCTCATCACTGTCCACAGGCTCCACAGCTGCCACAACACTGTCATCTGGACCATCCTCCTGCAGAAAAGGCACCTGTCGTCGCAAAGCCAAATTGTGAAGCATCCAGCAGGCCACGATGATCCGGCACACCTTCCTTGGTGAGTAGAATAGGGAACCACCTGTCATATGGAGGCACCTGAACTTAGCCTTCAGGAGGCGGAAAGGTGCGTTCGATCACCCTCTTAGTCCGCCCATGGGCCTCATTGTAGCGTTCCTCTGCCCTGGTCCTGGGTTTCCTCACTGGGGTCAGTAGCCATGACAGGTTGGGGTAACCAGAGTCCCCTAATAGCCACACCCGGTGCCTCTGGAGTTGACCCATCACATAAGGGATGCTGCAATTCCGCAGGATGTAGGCGTCATGAACTGAGCCAGGGAACATAGCATTTACCTGGGAGATGTACTGGTCTGCCAAACATACCATCTGTACATTCATCGAATGATAACTCTTCCGGTTCCTGTACACCTGTTCACTCCTGTGGGGGGGGGGGCAGAGCTACATGGGTCCCATCAATGGCACCTATGATGTTGGGGATATGTCCAAGGGCATAGAAGTCACCTTTCAGTGTAGGCAAATCCTCCACCTGAGGGAAAACGATGTAGCTCTGCATGTGTTTCAGCAGGGCAGACAACACTCTGGTCAACACGTTTGAAAACATAGGCTGGGACATCCCTGATGCCATGGCCACAGTTGTTTGAAATGACCCACTTGCAAGGAAATGGAGCACTGATAGCACCTGCACTTGAGGGGGGATTCCTGTGGGATGGCGGATTGCTGACATCAGGTCAGGCTCCAACTGGGTACACAGTTCCTGGATTGTGGCACGGTCAAACCTGTAGGTGATGATCAAATGTCGCTCCTCCATTGTCATCAGGTCCACCAGCTGTCGGTACACCGGAGGATTCTGCCATCTCCTCACATGTCCCAGCGGACGGTGCCTAGGAAGGACAACAGCGACACAGAGTCAAACAACTCAGAGGTATGTACCCACAGTCTACACAGAACACAAATCATAATCCAAAAAGTTGCCTGTATGTGTATTGAGTCTAGACCTAGGTCTGTGTGACACACTTAAAAATGAAGCCATGTGGGCCCCTGTAATGGCGGCTGCCTGACCTCTAAAGTGGGACAATGGGATGTGAGGTAACTGCGCTGACGTTGTACACTGTCGTGGTAGGCGGTCGAAGACCGCGGCACAATGCTGCATTGGTTAACATTGGACGTTATGGGTCCCAGGAGCCAATGACGAATTGCGCCGGTGGTGATGGTACGCACCGCCGCGGACGTCACCGCCGCGGACGTCACCGCCATTTTCTATCTGTTCAGTCACTCGATACCTGATCTTCGACAGGAGAGGACCTACACTGCAAGTGCTGCTGTGACCTCGGTCTGGAAGAGACAATGGCTTGTGCGTCTGGGGAAAGGGCCCCTGCCTTCACTGCAGAGGAGTTGGAGAAGCTCGTGGACGGGGTCCTCCCCCAGTACACGCTACTCTACGGTCCTCCAGACCAACAGGTAAGTACACAGGGAGCACGTTGTATGGGCTATGCCTGAGTGGAGAGGTCTGTTTGTAAGAATGAAGGGGGCACAGTTCTGCGTGCATGAAGTACTGTGAATGCATGTGCCACATGGCAAGGGTAGGGATGTGGGCCACTCACTTCGACGGTGCAGTTGGTAATGGCTTCTCTTCTTCCCCTGTACATTTCATTTAGGTCAGCGCCCACCAGAAGAAAGATATTTGGCGTGCCATCGCCAAGGACGTCCGGACCCTGGGGGTCCACCACAGACGGAGCACCCACTGCCGTAAAAGATGGGAGGACATTCGCCGCTGGAGCAAGAAGACGGCGGAGGCTCAGTTGGCGATGGCCACCCAACGTGGGAGGGGTGCCTGTCGCACCATGACCCCCCTGATGTTCCGGATCCTGCCGGTGGCCTACCCTGAGTTGGATGGGCGCTTGAGGGCATCACAGCAGACACAAGGGGGTGAGTACAACATAATTCTGCGTACTTTGCGCGCAGTGAAGGTGTCTGGGTGGGGGAGGAGGGCTGTGGATTTCCCTAGGCCAGAGCGAGTTCCGTAGGCTAGGCCCCTCCGTAATGCAGGCCATGTGGCACTATACCCCACCTCTGTAGAGTGCCAAGTACAGGTATACATGCCCCTGTGTCATCTATGTGTGCAGATGTCGACCATAGCCATGTAGGCCATATCCCAGGAACTGCATCTGTAGAGCCCAACAGCGCGGCGTAGTGCAGGGGGCTGCTGTGTCTGTATTGTCCGCCAACAGTAGCGGTAAGCCATGCACTCAACCTGTCTTTCTTCTGTTGTCCCACCCCTTTTTGTGGTCTCCCTGTTCTTGTGTACATCAGCATCATCAGGCGGAGGTACAGTGGCACCGGAGCACGAGGGAGCTGCATCCCACATGGCCATGGAGGGCCACACCATGGACTCAGAATACACCAGTGGGACGGAGGGCGAGGGGAGCACCACGGCGGTAACAGGATCTACAACCAGCGACACGGACTCGTCCTCCGATGGGAGCTCCCTTGTGGTGGTGGCAAAATCTGTGCCCCCCACTTCTACAGGTACAGCCGCTACCCCCCCTACCAGCACCGCCCTCCCAGCAGCCCCTCAGCCTTCGCCCGTGCCCGCTCACCCAGGAGGATGGGCATCACCTTCGCCCCAGGCACCTCAGCCCCTGTCACCTCTGCTGCCCTCAGTGAGGAGGCCATTGACCTCCTCAGGTCCCTCACTGTTGGGCATTCTACCATTTTGAATGCCATCCAGGGTGTAGAAAGGGAATTTCAACATACAAATGCATTCCTGGAGGGCATTCATTCTGGTCAGGCTGCCTTTCATCGAACCCTGCAAACTCTGGCCTCAGCACTGATGGCAGCCATTGTCCCTGTCTCTAGCCTCCCCCCTCCAACTTCCTCCACCCAGACCCAATCCCCTGTTCCCCAGCCTATCCCAAACACACCATCAGACCAGCATGCACACACCTCACCACACAAGGGAAGCTCAGGCAAACATAAGCACCACACATCCCACAGGCACTCACGCAAGCATCACACACATACAGACACACCAACATGCACTGCCTCCACTGTGTCCCCTTCCTCATCGTCTCCCTCCTCCCTCCCAGTCTCGTCTACACTCTCACCTGCATGCACTACCACTATAGCCACTAGGTCCCGCACCAGCACACCCACCACCACACCCCGCTCACGTGCAGTCACCACCCCCACTACCATTTACACGTCCCCTGTGTCCTCTCCCAGTGTGTCTGTGACGCCCCCTCCCAAAGTACACAAACGCAGGCACACACCCACCCAACATACATCCACCTCACGACAGCCTCCAGCGCATGCACCTGCACCGAAAGCCACAAAAGTTACACCTCCTACAACCACCTCCTCTTCCTCCACTCCCAAACCCCCTCCAGCTACCCGTCCCAGTGTTGCTAAAAAACTTTTCCTGACCAAGCTTGACCTCTTCCCCCCCCCCTCCAATTCATAGGTCCCGTACTAGCACCTCAGCCAAAAAATCTCCGGGACCAGTGGTGCCTGTTGTTACAGGTATGTGGAGTGCACCGGGCACCAGGGCAGCCAGTGTGACACGGAGTCACAGCACAGCCAGTCCCCCCCTGTGAAGCACCAGAAGTTGGACAGTGCCCGGCGGGAGAGGGGGAAGACTCCAGCCAGCAAAGCCGCTCACAAGGGTCCCGGGGGGAGTGTCGACTCAGCAGGGACTCCTCCCAAGGTGGGGAAGGAGCAGAAGAAATCACCAAAGTCTGGGAGGAGCAGCACGGCGGAGAAGACCGCCATCATCCCCGCTGCCCAGGAGGCCACCGCCAGAGTCAGTGCCCAGGAGGGCAGCCCGATCGTCAGTGGCCAGGAGGCCACCGCCAAAGTCAGTGCCCAGGAGGGCAGCCCGATCGTCACTGGCCAGGAGGCCACCGCCAGAGTCAGTGCCCAGGAGGGCAGCCCGATCGTCACTGGCCAGGAGGCCACCGCCAGAGTCAGTGGCCAGGAGGCCACCGCCAGCCACAGCCCAGCTGCCCAGGAGGGACCCGGCACCCACAGCCCAGCTGCCTAATGAAGGGCCACCAGCCCCAGCCCAGCTGGGCAATGAAGGACCGCCATGGCAAGCACCGCTGAACAGGGAAAGCACAGCTGAACAGGTCAGAAACTGCAAACTCAAGCACCGCTGAACAGGGCAAAGACCGCCATGGCAAGCTCCACTGAACAGGGCAAGCACCGCTGAACAGGCCAGAAACTGCAAACTCAAGCACCGCTGAACAGGGCAAGCACCGCTGAATAGGTCAGAAACTGCAAACTCAAGCACCGCTGAACAGGGCAAGCACCGCCAAGTAAAGCACCGCTGAACAGGGCAAGCACCGCTGAACAGGTCAGAAACTGCAAACTCAAGCACCGCTGAACAGGGCAAGCACCGCCAAGTCAAGCACCGCTGAACAGGGCAAGCAACGCTGAACAGGGCAGAAACTGCAAACTCAAGCACCGCTGAACAGGGCAAAGACCGCCATGGCAAGCTCCGCTGAACAGAGCAAGCACCGCTGAACAGGGCAAGCACCGCCGAACAGGGCAAGGACCGCCAACTTAAGCACCGCTAGCCCATGAGCGGCAGGGGCAGTGACGCAACTGGGACCGTCACGGGGTGAGTGATGCACTCTGGGCACCAGTCCCCCTCCAGAACCAGTGGAGACATGCATCCACTCCGTCTGTCCTGCACAGGATGAAGCACTCTGGGCACCAGTCCCCCTCTAGAACCAGTAGAGAGATACATCCACTACCTCAGTCCTTGGCAGGATGAAGCACTCTGGGCACCAGGCCCCCTCCAGAACCAGTGGAGACTCTTATCCACTTGAGAGACTGTAGCTTTGCACTCCCCATGATAAAGCAGTGGGCAACCCACCCACTGTAGAGACTTAAGAGACTGTGGCTTTGCACTCCCCAGGATGGTACAGTGGGCAACCCACCCACTGTAGAGACTTGAGAGACTGTGGCTTTGCACTCCCCAGGATGGTACAGTGGGCAACCCACCCACTGTAGAGACTTGAGAGACTGTGGCTTTGCACTCCCCAGGATGGTCCAGTGGTCAACCCACCCACTGTAGAGGCTTGAGAGACTGTGGCTTTGCACTCCCCAGGATGGTCCAGTGGGCAACCCACCCACTGTAGAGACTTGAGAGACTGTGGCTTTGCACTCCCCAGGATGGTACAGTGGGCAACCCACCCACTGTAGAGACTTGAAAGACTGTGGCTTTACACTCCCCAGGATACATCAATGGGCATGGAGCCCCCTCATGGATCTGGCGTGGTGCACTCCTCTGGCTGAGGTGCCCCCCCTTCCCCCTGAGGTGCCTGTTGTATTTCTATCTGATGCCCCAGCAGTGTTTTCTCCGTTTTTATCAGGTATCGTGTGTGGGCCTCGCCCATGCATTTGGGCCCAGTGGTCCACGGACAATGACTTGTGCATTACCTGCACTACTAATCGTGGTGCATATTTTGTTTTATGTGTATATATTATATGTAGATATTTGGTTACTGTATTTTGATATATTACAATGGTTCCACTCATTTCCTTTGGTCTTTGCATTCTTCCGGGAGTGTTGGGGGTTGTTACTGTGATGTTTGGATATGCACTGGTGTGTGTGTTGTAGTGGGTGAGAGTCAGGGTGGGGGTGGGGGTGTTGCGTGTGTGTGTCCCTGTCTTTTGCCTCCCCTATGTCGTAGGTGCAGTACTCACCGTTGTCTTCGCCGCCGGCGTTGATGATCGTCGTATAGGAGCAGGAAGACTAGTGCAGGAAGAATATGGAGTTGCCTCCTTCCTCGTGGAGTGTGTAGAGGTGAGCGTTTTCCCTTTGAAATGGCTGTTTCCGCCGTGTTTTTATCCGCAGTGAATTCGCCCCGGAAAAGGTGGCGGATTGGTAGCTTGTGATACTGTGGGCGGTACTTTGTCTCCCGCCTGTCTGTTTGTCTGTATCGCCGTGGAGTGATAAAGTGGCTGTCTTTGTTATCGGTTTCCGCCACGGTCATAATTCCCATTTTTTTACCGCCGGCCTGTTGGCGGTCTTACCGCCGCTTTAACACCGTCCGCCTGGGTTTTAATGACCACCTATGTCTTTAACTGTTGCTGTATGATATGTGTGGGTGAAATAGAGCAGTTTTACATAGCGTGAACCTTGCCGAAAGATATAAGAGCTATTCAGACACATACTGCGCTATACATTTGTTTTCTGCACGTGGAGATTTACCAGGATTCACAGGGTGCTGAGCCAGGAACAAGATTCAAACCTTGAGATGGGTCCTCCCCAGCCTGGGAGTAGGTAACTGAATATGCCGCAGATGGAATTCTGTAAGAGACGTCTTTATTTTTCAACATATTATTGTGCTCTGCTCACACTGTGTCATAGCTTTTTGCTACCACACCTTAACACCTCCGATCCCCCTACGTAATTCATGTCTAGAGTCTACCCAGGACCTCGAGGGTCCTAACCCGCATGATCTCAAAGGGACTACATCCCCACCTTGTTAAATAAAAAGTACAAACAACTTCATATTTCTTCAATGAGTCGCACAGGTGCTATCACTGGTCTACCAGTTTGGGTGGTATGAGGTAGTTGAGATGTACAGTCATCATGCATCGATGACATACGTTCAGATGTGTGATATGGACGTTCAGTGTTGCCTCGCTTGTGATCTCCGGAGCTGACTGATATTCAGGTAAGTGTTTAAAGTATGACGAATCCCATGTGATGGAGTTTCCAGGACGATGCGCTGTCCTCATGTATCCTTTGCATGTCACTGCCGTCAAAGGGTCAACAGCAAACTGAGTGTCTGTTTTCCGCTTTTGTTTGTTTGACCAGTATCAAGTCCTCTTTTTCAAAGACTGTTTCCTGGGCACACTGGCACTGATAAGCTTGCATTTTCACTTTGTGCTTCTGAGAAGTATCTTTGTCATGAACCTTATTGGTATTTATTGATCGTCCGATGTCCATTGTGGTAGCTTGGTTCCAATGGCTCTCCCAAATAGGAAAGTGCCAGGGCTCTCACCAGCTGTGGAGTAGATCAATAGCCATGAAGTGTTGGGCACAGGGCTTGATTTAGATTTATTCCCTCCATCGATGCTCACTGAATTACTCTCTTTAGTGTGCCGATAAATCATTCAACCACACCATTGGCTTGGGGCCAGAGAGCATTGGTGGCCGGAGACCTTTAAAACTGGTGGGGCATAATCCTTGGTTCAAATTCCAATGAGTTTCTTCTTTAAGGGTTCTCTCACACTTTCTTGCACTGAGGGCCTCATTTACTAAGATTTGGTATTGGGCAGCAGCGTAAGTCTTTTTGCTGTGCTCCCTTACACCAAATCGAAAGGGCAGGAATTCAGCGTATCTACGAGCTAAGGTGCATTCCTGTCCTTTCAGCCAGTGCACAATTTGGTGTCTAGCTCCATCACAGGCACTCTTTTTCTGGGTTGTTGGCAGGATTTTTTTGTGCAGGAAGGGAAATCTTTCTGCACAAACTTAACGTGTTTCCTTGTTCTATGGGTGCTGCAGAGTGCAGCACTCATGGAAAGAGGAGTTACGCCTGCTTCTGGGAGGTGTAAGGCTTTGGCCGTGCCCCAGGTTTATGTGAGTTTGTAAATCTGAGGCAGCATCAAAATCCATGGGTGTTGCGTGGGAACACCCACCGTAATGCCCATGGAACACCACCTTGAAACAGAGTAAGGCACTTACTCCGTATCAATTAAGCTGTGCAAAGCCATGCAGGGTGGCTTTGTGTCGCCTCATAGATATGATGGGGAGAACTACACTACCATAGCACCAAAAAAAGTGATGCTCCGGCAGCACAGGCCTATTGTAAATAACCCCCTAAGTTTACTGTCTCACTTTTACTCACGCTGTCTCACTAATTCAGGCAGTCTCACTCATTCTACTCTGACCCACTTGGTCTCACTGAGTCCCACTGATTCTCACTCATTCTGAATTAATCAGTCTTATTGTGCCTCACACACAGTAGCATTCAGTAAGGACAAGTATATGTGAGAATGAATGTGAGTGAGTGAGGGAGAATGGCACTGTAACTGTCACTCATTCTCACTCACTCTGACTTACTTCTTCACCGACTCTCTCTCACTTTAACTCACACACATAGGCCCTGATTATGACCTTGGCGGACGGCAGAGGCCGTCCGCCAAGGTACCGCCGCCAAATGACCGCACCGCGGTCAGAAGACCGCGGCGGCCATTCAGACATTTCCTCTGGGCCGGCGGGCGCTCTCCAAAAGAGCGCCCGCCGGCCCAGAGGAAATGCCCCTGCAACGAGGACGACGGCTCAGAATTGAGCCGGCGTAGTTGCAGGGGTGCGACGGGTGAAGTTGCACCCGTCGCGTATTTCAGTCACTGCTTTGCAGACACTGAAATACTTTGCGGGGCCCTCTTACGGGGGCCCCTGCAGTGCCCATGCCATGGGCATGGGCATGGGCACAGCAGGGGCCCCCAGGGGCCCCGCGGCACCCCCTACTGCCATCCTGTTCCTGGCGGGAGACCCGCCAGGAACAGGATGGCGGTAGGGGGTGTCAGAATCCCCATGGCTGCGGAGCGCGCTCCGCAGCCAAGGAGGATTCTGTTGGGCAGTGGTAAACCGGCGGGAGACCGCCGGTTTACCCTTTCAGACCGCGGCTGAACCGCCGCGGTCAGAATGCCCTCGGGAGCACCTCCAGCCTGTTGGCGGTGCTCCCGTGGTCGGTGACCCTGGCAGTCACCGGCCGCCAGGGTCAGAATGACCCCCATAGTCCCGAAGACATGCTCACAGTGTTGGAATGAAGCAGGCACATTCATACACCTGTGTCAGCAATCAAACAATGTCACTAGCTACCTCTGTTTGTTGCTGGACCTGAAGCGGGCCTGCATTATTTTTTTGTACCAAGAGTGGATAATTATTCACTCTTCATACAATAAAAAAGGACTACAAAACAAGGACGATGTATAGTAGCTGTGGAGCCCATAAGGGACAGCTGCCACTGGTCCAGGGACACCCATCCATCAAATCAATCCATCCACTCAATCATCCATCCTTTCACTTATCCGGCCCCTTTTTATCCATCCATTCACCCACCCTTGCAATCATCCATCCTTTTGCTCATCTATCCACCCTTTTGCTCCATCTATCTATCCTTTTACTCCATCCATCATCCTCACTTTGTCTCATCCATCTACCCACCCTTTCAGTTCTCCATCCATACTTACACCCATCCATCCACCCTTCGTTCCATCCATCCCTTTACCCTTTCACTTAGCCATCTATCCTTTCACTCACTCATCCATCTATTCATCCATCCACTAATTCACCCTTTCACTCATCCATACATCCTCTCATCCAGACATCCAGCTACCCTGCCTTTCATTCATCCATCCATTGTTTTACTCATCCATCTTTACATACATCCTTTCACTAATCCATCCTTTTGCTCATCCATCCATATTTTCACTCCATCCTTTCATTCATCCACCCTTTTACACTTCCACTCATCCATTCATCCTTTCACTCATTCTTTCATCCATCCTTTCTCTCATTATCCATCAATCCATCCTTTTACTCCTCCATCCATTCATCTTTTCATCCATCCGTCCTCCCTTTCACTCACAAACCCTATCTCCCTTTCACTCGCCCATTCTTACACCCATCGTTTCATTCATCCATGCATCTAGCCATCCACCATTTCATCCATCCACCCACCCTTCCTTTCACTCACTCACCCTCCCAAGTTCATTATGAGCCTTTGTCTGCCAAGCTGCAAGCAGAAGAGGCTAATCAAGAATCCCAACTCCTTGTAGCTGCTAAAGCAGGGAGTGGGGTTGTAATGACAATGCCCCTGATGCAGAAACTTAACTGCACACTTTCCTCTTAGTCCACAAGTGCAATTGTTGCACGCAGCTGGCTCCTTCCTCCCTTCTCTTGGGCCTCTACATCAAGATAAGGAGCACCCTGTCATGCTCAGCTCCATAATGTTTTTTTCTCAAAGTGAAACCAAATGCAGTACTAAGCACACGTTATTGCCAGAAGAGCAGCCCCTTGCTCCACACCTACAGCCTGCCCCTCTGTGACATTGTTGCCGCCCACTCGCTCCTTGTCCCCAACAGCCTGCCCCACCCCCACTCCCTGAAGTGAACGGAGTTTTGTAACTCCTCCCAGGGCCACTATTTTTGCACCCCAAAGAACCGGATCACTTAATTTCTAATTCAGCACTCCCTCTCCTGTGATCTCACTGCTGTAGCTTGGGCCTGCAGTTAGGAGAAAACTTTGCTTGGTTGGCACTTGCTTAGTAGGACATCTACAAAGTTCACTAGATTTCACCCAGGAGATTCAGTACACTGCCTTGGAGCAGTAACTTCCTTTCAGCGGCTCTCTGTGTGATTCTCTGTTGTTGTCTCTCCCCTGAGGGTGGCAGGGCAACACACTTTTTTGCCCATGAACACGAGTGGCCCCTGCCAGACAGTTGTACTCTTTTGATGCTTAACATTGAGTCGATCAAGAAACTTCTTGATTTCTTTGCTATTGAAAGGCAGGACATTGTCAAATTTGAGACTAGCGGAGATGTTCCACACTGAAAGATGTCATCAAGCAGCAATGTGTCTCTGGGCATTCTGATGCCTGTTGTGTTGAGCAAGAAGTGCCCCCCACCCCATCGGGCTTGCATCTACTGTGATCTCAGTATTTAACTTGGGGTCAAAATAGGCCGTTTCTGTAGCATTCTCAATCATATGTTTTATTTCTTTGAAACTGATAGCATTCAGGAGATCACTGGAATGGGAATTGTGTTTTTTTAAAGTCTCTCATTGGGGCATTCACTGTAGCAAAGTCATGAATGTACCTTGAGCAATAACTGGCCACGCCTAAGGCGGATTGTAGTTCTTGCACCTTATCCGGGTCAGGAGTCACTCCCCCATCAGATATATGTGCCCAAAGAATTTTGTGAAACTCACACTTTGCTGCACTCAGAGTGAAACCTGCATCAGCAAGTAATTGACACGCTTGTGTAAGAGCCTTATTGTGCTCCTTTTTGTGTTGCCCCAAATACCAGTACATCAACACTGTAATTAAAAGCACACGTAACAGGTTGAATAATTCGGCGAACAATATCCAGAAATATCCCTGCAGCCAAAGATACTCCAAAACTCAGTCTTTTGCGCCAGAACAAACCAACATGAGCTGAAAAAGTAGTAATGTACCTACAGCTCTCTTCCTGCTCGAGTTGATGATATTCTTTGTTCAGGTCAAGATGGGAGAAGATTTTAGCTCTGTTCAGCTGCATGATCATGTCCGCTATGTAGGGATCAGGATGTTTTTCCCTCTCAATTGCTTTGTCAGCTTGGCGCATGTCAACACAAATTGGCACTGCACCTCCACTGTCCTTTTTTGTGAACACAACTATGGGCAAAACCCATGGGGTAGGGTCAGTGGAGTGTTCAATTATGTCATGTTTTAACAGTGCGTCTAGTTCTTTCTCAACAGCTGCTTGTAAGTGAGAAGAGACTCTGCAGTGCCTTTGGGCAACAGAGTAAATGTCCCCATTAATATGAAGTTGCACTTTCATCTGTTTGAGTCTTCTTAGGCTGTGAAATAATGACAGGAACTGACTCACAGTTTCAGCCTGAGAATGGGTGTTGTATTCAAGAGATATCAGCATCATGCCAGAATCAATGCCAAAGCTAAGTAAGCATTCACCAGAGGAAGTTCTTTGAAGGACATGAATTGGTGCTTGCACTGACGCAGTTTTGGGTCACAAAGTCACCGTAAATGATCCTTGACTATATGACGTTTGAGAGGCAGCCAATGTGGATACCTTGTTCTTTTAGGAATAAGACGTGTCACAGGAGACAAGCAATTGAACTTTTCTACTGGCATGATGTTAATCCACGCACCACTGTCTACAATGAAGGTTATGGGGCAACAATTCACCTTTAATGTAATTTTAGGACAGTGTCTAAATGAATTTTGTTGCTTTGTTTGGTGATTTTCTTTTGACTTTTGATCTTGCAAGCAGCTAATCCTACATGTGCATGTCGTTCCTTAGTCCATATCATCAACTCACATCACATTTCTTTTGCTTTTCTGACCGCTATGAAGTGTTTTTCTTTCTCGCAACCTGTGCACGTCTGTCCTAAGGCTGGACAGTTACCTTCATGAGGAAATGAAAACTCACATTGGAAGCAATACTTTTTTAATCTTTGGAGACGTCGACTGATGTGAATCTGTTTTTTGCTTTTGTTTGCTTTCATCTGTTCATGCTTCCATATCAGCAGCGTATCAATCTGCTCATTATTTTGCCTTTGCAGCCATTTGCATTTTTCAAACTGAGTGTCTCTCTCAATGTGTCATCTGAAGGAATCTGAAAGGCACCACTCAATGACTTGGAGGCGCATGGCTTCTTCATCTTCAAAGTCACAGAATTTGCAGTGTTTGAGAAGTGCATCAAGTGTCTCAAAAAATTCATCCATTGTTTCACCAGTCTGTTGTTGCGCTTGGTTGAAGATGTATCTTTTGTAGTCTACATTTGGCATCAGATTGAATTTAGCATCCAACGCTTCTTTAATCTTTTGGTATGGTATTGCATCAGCTTGTAAGACTTTCTTTAGTACTGTCACTCTGTCATCAGCAAGGCTTTTTAAATATTTAATGATGTTCTTATTTCCTTCTTCTAGTGTATCTATAAAGTCATCAAATGTTTTGATCCATGCAGTCCACCTGTCACCAATGATTTGTTTCTTTATTGTATCAAACGAGAGTGGCGGCTTCAGGAATGTAGCTACAGTATATTTTGAGCTCCTTTCTACTGCAGTTAAGAGTGTGTGCTGTTCTGGCAGCATTTGTTGCACAGGATGTCACCTGCAACTGCTGCACGCATCTGTCTCTCATCTGAACCTTGATCATTATGCCTGATTCACTGTTGTGTGGAGCTTTACTCATGTGCTCGGTAAGTTTCTGTTCTCGTACCTTTTTGTCACTGCTTTTAGCATTTGCTTCATATTGAAGATGTCTCTGTGTTCTGGCACAGTGCAGTATCACTTCTTTCAGCCTCATCAATGGTTTTTGGTGGGCTTTTGAATGTGCTCCTTTGCAGGGCCTTCTACTTCTTGGTTGGCTGCATATGGGTTTGACGTCACATGCCCCAACCGCAGACCGCCTTAGCATCGATTTTTGGGGTACTCCTAGCATGCATAAGCAGCTTGCTGCACCTTGGCAAACTCCCACGAGAGCAGCTTTGTTTCTTTGGGGCACGTGTCCCACCTTCATCGCTCTGTAACAGATATCTTTATTGTTCAACATACTATTGTGCTCTGCCTTGTTTCTTAACTTTTATAACCACATCTTAAAACCTCCCATCCCATTACATAATTCCTATCTAGAATCCACCCAGGACTGCGAGGGCCCTAGCCACGCATGATCTCAAAAGCACTACATCTTGTTCACCTTGGTATGTGCTTATCAGCTGAAGCCGTTAAGCTACATGGTCTCCAATGAAAGCTCAACTTGTTTTGGGCTCGATGTTCCAAGAGCACCTCGAGCTGAGGCATCAGGCTCAAGCTTTCAGTGTCTCGCCCACCTCTATTTATAAATACTTGCCATAGGCCGATTTATAGAATACTGTTTTGATGAAAGCTGCCCTGGCTGGAGATGGCTCTGTTGACAGGGCCAGCAGGTTCATTATTTTGATAACTGGTTCCTTCAGAATTTGCTGTCAAAGCTTTGATGAGCAACAATCTATTATGATCTGCAGCGTTAATTCTTCTTCATCGTTAAGGGTGGTACATTTATGGCCAGGTGAGCTCTAATAGCCTGTCAAAAATGCACCCAGCAATTTGTTCTTTCCTTGACAGGCTTCAAAACAGCTCTTTATATTCACCACTCACCAACGGTGCTAGCTCCGAAAGAGCTTCTCAGAGTCTGCACTGATTAGTGTCACAAGTTTAGCGTGGATTGCTGGGAGGTCTTTGCCTGTCCCAGTAATAATGTGAAGAATAGTTTTAACACATTTTCACTGACACAATATAGTAGTAGCTAAATATACTTATTAACAAACACCGAGGCATTGCTAAAAACATTTCTCTCAGAATGGATGTCATGGGAGTTGTGCACGCCTAGTCTCCCTCTGAGCATTCCGGGTCACTGCCATCTTTCAGTGATCCTCTGTCCTAATTGGCTGGTGGAGATGGATGGGAGTTTCACATAGGCATTTTAGTTCTGAGTTTGTTGTGGAACAATCTCTCTGACCAGCACCACACCCAGGGGCTGGTTAGTTTTTCGTGTCTTGATAAGGATAGGCCAAGGGGAGGGTTTTCCTCTGAAGTAGGCAGTGTTTTTTTGTAGATGTTGTATTAGCTTTTTGGTCAATATGGCAGGGGGTAATGTACTAACTGCGGCTCTTAAAGTGCTCCAGGATATGGATGGGAAGGATCTATTGAAGGTGTGGGTGCTGGAGCAAGCTTCCAGTGCCAAAAACGGGATGACTAAAAAAGTGTCTGCGGCAGTGATCCCATGTTCACTGTTGCAGATCAAGTCAGGGAAGTCTAGGCAAAAAGGTCTGCTATATCTCAGAGTGCGTAGAGAGGCACATTTTAACACCAATAGTTTGGGGGTATTTAGACCAGGAGGCAGACTTACCTACTTCTCCTGGTGTTACCATGCCAGTTGAGTGTGGCACAGTAAGGATGTCACGGAGGTAGGCATTTCATTGAGGAAACAAGTGTGCGTAAACGGGCGGGGGTTTGTGATGATGCACCATGAGGGCACAGTGTTGCTGCATCACCAGGAGAGCAATTGCACTGCCAACTGTGGAGATCACGCACCACTTAATAGGGAAAAAGGCCATTGGCAACTTTAAACAATGGAGTACCCAGAGTCACAGTTTACGTGATAATATTAGACTATGAGGGCAAAAAGGGTTTGGTAGCAGCAGGCCAGAGTGCCCACAGGCATATTCACATGCTGAGGGAGATTTTAGGCGGGAGATGGCACTCAGGAAGTGGGCAGCAGGAATCTGTGAAAAGCAAATACCTTTGGTTGGAGTTACCATCACCATATGATGAATAAGGTACAAAGGTGGGAGGTGGAGAATAGAGTAGCTCCTCCAACCAAGATGAGCAGTTTACCACCAGCTGGGCACTTACCAGTAGTAATACCACAAACACATCTATTTGGGCAAGCAGGTCAGGGTAGTGTAGTGGTGTCAGGCAAGTGGGTTTCAGATGATGAAGGCAATGTAGGTCAGGGATGTTTTGTGTGGTTGTAGGAACTGCTGGGTGGGATGTGACGCTCAGGTAGGGCAAGGAGAGCGGAAAGGCATTGACAGTGCTAGAGCAGGAGTTCAGAAATTGGGTGCTATCACCAATCACAATCCCATCCAAATCAAGCGAAGTGCACCAGTCTGAAGGGAGGGGAAATGAAGATGATAACGCGTCCTTTTATGATATTTTATTACACATCAGGACTCGTTTTAGGCCAATGAATCTTTTCACCCAGTTGAGAGACACCGTAGGAAGAGATAGCTAATCAATATATCAATCAATACATCAATAATGTCATCAATATTTATCACAACAATGCATTTCACTTTAGTCAAAGTCATTAATCAATTCAGAGACGCTACCATGACCTTTCAGCCATGAATAACCACACCTTGTTTAGCAGAATTTTATGAATTTTATTCCCTATTAATTACAGTCTAATAGCAAATGCGTTAATCTCAACACCAAGAAACATAATAGCATAGTCACGATATGGCAAATTTGGTAAGCTTTCATTAAAGCAAGAATCACAAACATCAGAACATAATACGGTGTGAACATAGATCAATTTAGCAGAGTGTCAATAACGCGTCAGTTCAACAAAACATAATCTTGGTCGTTTGTCTATTTGCGTCAGTTTGAGGAACCCCTGTCCTAACCACTGATTAGCATTTGCATGTTGGGCTTCATGCAAAACAATTTAGAACACCAATTTGGAAAACATCTAGCTAAGGTCTCTGTCAAAAGCAAGCAGTTGGTACCTAGAAAGGAAAAGCAAACAGACAAATTACAAATGCATTGTCATGATTACCCTCCAAGGATTAGGTCAGCGCACAGGTTCAGTCTTTGTCTTCAGGACATCAGTCAAATCGCCATCAGTCAGAACTCAGCTCTGGGGCAAAAGGGCACTTCCCTCATAAGGAGGTAAAATGTAAATGGACAATTCTAAGGGCAAGGATAGTTTAAGTAAACAATCAAATCACCAAACAGAGTGACAGAGTTTCTGGATAAAACCAATAGCATTCCCTACCTAATTCTAAATGACTCCCCGTGACATGGGTTTTTATCCCTTTTTCAATGTACATTCCCCCAAAATTCTATTGGACATTTGCTATACCCCACTATCTTTAACCTATCATATAACACATTAGGTAATCTAACTCTTCACCCCATATTATTTTACACGTTTTTGATTGGTCTTCGTAATTGACGTCTTCAGAGGTGGCACGTTCGGTGTGATTTCATCCTTCTGTAATTCCTTGCACATCTTTTAGTCAGCAGTTCCATTGTCTTCATCGGTTTGAATGACCTTGTACATTACATTAATCTACATTGTTTCATTTCATTTTTAACATTTAGTCTGTGGACGAGGGGAGATGGTGAGAACGGATCTAACATGGTTACATTCATCTTCCAAGTCGAAGAAAAAGAATAAACAGGGTCATGGCCCCTTGTGAGTCAGCACACTGGAAAATAGAAAAATGCATTTAATATGAGAGCCAGGCAGCTAAGCTTCAGCTCATGCTAACTTAAGGCCTATGAGGTTTTCAATATAGATTTAATAACGCAAATGTTAGTATAAACTTATATAAATGTAATTAAACATTTTGATTATCATTATTAGTTCGCGTATACATTGGTGGCCCCTCATCGTGGTCACTATTCAAGAGTACGTCTAAGCAAAATTACCATTATTATAGTTTCTATGTGACAGGATCACACCTTAATTCATAAACATTTCATGTTAATATAGATTATATAAGCAACGCTCTCTCAGTCCCTCCTCTGATGACGTTCGTCATCACAAACCTTTCCTTTAACCTTTCACTTTAATTTTTCACTTTACACATAATGTGCAATTCAACATCTTGTCCCTTGTGTGAACTCTCCCAAATGTCATTAAACATTTTCTCCCTTTCACTTTCCTCATTCCTCTTGTTACTCTTTGTCCAATTTCTTTTGATTTTATCAATTATTTTGCATGCTCCCCATAATCCTAATAGACAGGCCAGAACAATTAATAGACCCCCTAAGATTTTTGCAAGTACCCCATTCCAAATATTGCTAAACCAGTTCCCTACTCTGGCAATTCCTTTTCCCAATTTCTCCTACACTCCAGGTTCCTTCAAATCTTTCAAATCTGTACTATCTTTAGTTAGGTTAGTAAGCATACCCCTAATCTTTTTACTATTGTCTGGAATAAATGAGCAACAATGACGCTCATTGAGCATCTTGCAGACCCCCCCGCTTTTTGCTAAAAGAATGTCTAAAGCAAGCCGATTCTGAAGAGTCAGAGCTCTTTCCGCAGCAGGTTCAGTATCCATCAGGAGTATAGCCCCTGTGAAATTCGTCAGCATGTTATCCACAATAGTAGACAACTTTTGAATCTTTATGGAGTTTAAAATAACCCCTACTGAAGGAATTATGGCTCCAAATATGTCTCCAACAACAGCATCCGCTGTCTCTCATTTTTGTCTAGCATGTTGTAATTCAGACGTTTTAGTTATTTGCTTTAAGTCATCAATTTGACAAATCTTTGGGAAAACTATTCCCAAATAACATGTCCCGTACCATGCCTTAGGGAGACGGTAATAAGCGTTAAGTCCACAGATATAATAAATCCCAGGGATCGCTGGATCCTGTCCATTTAACATGAATGTCCATTTACTCTTAAACAAAAACACACGTCTGCATTCACTCGTTCCCACAAATAAAGTGTTGTGCTCAGATTTTGGCCTATATATACAAAGCCTTCCTACATGTAATACATCAATAGCTAGTTTGTCTTGTGTCTTTATTGCAGTGTAAGCATAATCATTTGCATATGTGCGTTTTTCTAACCCTTTTTCTAATGTTTCTTTCAGTGCTTTGCATCTATCATCGGTGTGATCTAAAAAGCTTTTCTCTACAGGTGTCAATAAGCAGGTCAGATTGTTGGGATGTGCATAGGCTGTCCCAAATGTAAGCGTTGGTTCAAA
The DNA here is from genome assembly GCF_031143425.1 of Pleurodeles waltl. Lineage (NCBI taxonomy): Eukaryota > Metazoa > Chordata > Amphibia > Caudata > Salamandridae > Pleurodeles > Pleurodeles waltl. Next base: position 286,730,993 of record NC_090448.1, on the reverse strand, counting down.
GAAACCTCTAACTAATTTTATACTATGCTCTTTAGCTAGCTTGTTCAGAAACTCAATCACAGGCACAAAAGAAAACACAACATCCAGATTTGAATAAAAGTATTGCACATGCTCTTGATTATAGAATCTTGTTAATAGCAAGCTACAACTTATCCCGTATGTTAGTGGAAGGCTATGGTAGGTGACCCCTTCTTGCACTGATGAAGGAATCTTTGTGCACACATAACAGTTTTTCGCATCCATGGTCTCAACGTACTCATTCAACAGGCGTTAGAAGACATTAGTAGAAAGTTCCCCCTTTGAGTTAGTTCCCTCATGCAAGTGTTTTGCATCCTGCTCAAACTTTTCCCATGGTGTTAGTGTTGTAGTCTCAGGTTTTGAAGCATGTTTAGTCACTTTCTTATCCAACCACGGCATTCCCACAATTATTATTGCACACACAATACCTAATACAAGACTCAACCAACCACACACCGTACTATTCTTATTACTAACTCTATTATAAGCCATGTCTGTAAAGAATCAGATAGCAGAACAATAACCAACTTGAGGACGATATAAAACTTCTCTTTTTTTTTTTCTTAATACGAAAGTCTCTTTCTCTCTTCTGCGTGTATTTACAGCGTTTCACTCACTCCAGGACCCCTTTGTCAATTCAGGTTAGGAGCTTGTCATAATCAGGTTCTCAAAGTCAAATCAGGTTATCAGTGTCGCATTCGGTAATTTATAAGTCTCTTTTCTTTAGTTTTTTTCAGTTTTCGATTTTTAACAAAGTCTTTTCTTTGAGTTACTTCAGGTACCGTAGTATTGGCCTGGTACTTCTCGATCAAAACGGAACGCTAAGAATTCTTGTTGCCATTCAGATGTTGTTGCATATGCCCACTCAGGACCTGCGTACCTCCTATTTGCAGTTCTCTTTCTTTTCAATCTGCGTTCGCCTTGCAATTCTCCTTCACTCAGATCTTCTGTTCTTGTGGTGTCGGTTTCTTCTGTTATTGTTTCACCTGGTACGCTTCTTGCTTTTGCAGCCTGCTTCTCTGGCCAGTTATCTCCCTTATGCGTCTTCTTCCGGATTGTCTTTTCAGGACGCTGAACAGCACCCTCCTCTTGTAATATGGTGTTTTCTCTTGATGGACCTGCCATTGGCTCAGGGGACGCCAGTGTACTTTGATCTCTTTCTACTATTTCGCCTTCTTCTTCCTCTTCTTCTTCTGGATCTGTAACGGGTTCAAGTTCTAACCCGTACCTGTCTGCTTCTGGGAGAACCTCTCCTTGACTTAGTTCTCCTGATGCCTCTACTAAGATAGGCACATTGTCACCTCTCTCGAACTCATTTACTATTTGAGGGACAAGGCTGTTCTCAGTGGACTCTCCTGTAGTCTCAGTTCTCTCTTGGCTATTTTCAGGCCCTGAGACTTCCCTCTCTGGAACTGTTGAGTCGGAATCTTCAAGTTCCTCATCAGTTGGACACGTTACCTTCTTTGTGTGGCTGGCATGTATCCAGTTTGGAACGCCTGCACATTTCACAGCAGTGGTTGTTGTCAATATTACTTGATATGGCCCCTTCCAGCGCGGCTCCAAACACGACTTTCTCACGTGCTTCTTGACAACCATTCAGTCACCGGCTTGCAGGGTGTGACCTGGATCACCGATCGGTGGCAATGTGTTAGCTTCCACCTGGTGAGAAAAAGAGCAAATCATATCAGCCAAGCCTTTGCAGTAGTCCAACACCACATTATCCGTGATATTCACAAGAGCATTTGCAGGTACTGCGGGCAGCCTCATAGCTCTACCTATAAGGATCTCGTGTGGTGATAGTCCTGTCTTCTTATCAGGGGTGTTCCTCATTGACATCAGCACTAAGGGCAATGCATCTGGCCATTTCATATTGGTAGCTGCGCACATCTTCGCCATTCTCAATTTTAAAGTACCGTTCATCTGCTCTACTAATCCTGATGCTTCGGGACGGTAGATATAATGCAGATTCTGTTCGATGTCTAATGCAGCACACAAAAGCTTAATCACCTCATTGTCGAAGTGTCTGCCCCTATCTGATTCTATAGAGACCAAAAACCCGAACCTAGGTATTAGTTCTCTAAGCAGCAGTTTTGCAACTGTGAGACTGTCATTTCTACGTGTGGGGTAAGATTCAATCCAGTGGCTGAAAATACACACAATCACCAATACGTAGTTCAATCCTCTGCAAACAGGCATTTCAATGAAATCCATTTGCATCTTGCTAAATGGACTACCAGCTCTGCCTGTGTGGCTCAAAGTTACCACAGTCCCTTTTCCGGCCTTCATCTGCTGACAGATGATGCACCTGTGACAGCATGTCTGAACTTTGGGTTAAACCAATCGATCTTAAATGACCTAATCATTGCATCTCTCCCGAGGTGAGCCTGTCCATGATAGAGCCTTGCAAATTGTGACAGAAGACTGTTTGGCAAAACTAATTTCCCCTCCTCTGAGACCCACAACTCGTCAGCCCTCTGTACACATTGCATTCTTTGCCAGGAGCGTTTTTCCTATTTGCTAGCATGACCCTGTAGTGTCTTTAGCTCATCTAATGTATCGACCACCCTTAATGCAAAGTTCAAGCATGTGTCATTTTCAGTTTGCAGCATCAATTCCCACTGATCCTTGAACGATATACAGTTCAATACGCAAAACCTTGCGACTTGATCTGCATAGCCAATTCCCATGGACACAAAGTCTTGTGACTTAACGTGAGCATTGCATTTCACCACTGCAATTTCAAGAGGTAACTGAATCGCATGTAACAAATCCTTGATTTGTTCACCATTTTTCACAGGAGAACAAGAAGAGGTCATGAAACCTCTCTGTGACCACAATTGGCCAAAATCATGTACAATTCCAAATCCGTATCTGCTGTCAGTATAGATAGTGACCCTCAGATTTTGAGCTGCGTGGCATGCCTTAGTAAGGGCAATTAGCTCTGCCACTTGTGCGGATTACACTCTCTCAAGCCAGGAAGCTTCGATGATACCACCTATGGTACATACAGCGTAACCGGCTCTCAGCATTCCGACTTAATCTCTCAAACAGGATCCATCAACAAACATAATGCAGTCATTTTCTTTTAACTGTGTATCTTGAATATCAGGTCGGGCTTGGTACATAGTTCTGTTACCTCAAGACAATCATGCTCCACTTCCTCTTCGTTATTAATCTCGGCATTCTCAACAGGAAGTAGAGTGGCCGGGTTCAATACAGTACATCGCTTCAATTAAACATTAGGTCACCCCAATATAATTGTCTCATATCTGGTAAGTCGGGCATTTGTCATGTGCTGGGTTTTGGTTCGAGTCAACAAAATCTCAACTGAATGAGGAACCATTACAGTCAAGGGATGTATCATCACTATGCTTTCACACTGCGTGAGGCTTTGACCAACTGCTGCAACTGCTCGCAAACAACCCGGTAAGGCTGCTGCGACGGGGTCCAAGGTAGCTGAAAAATATGCTACAGGGCGGTTTGCACCTCCTTGGACCTGTGTTAAGACAGACAAAGAACAAGCATCACGTTCATGACAAAACAGTAGAAACGGCTTTGTATAATCAGGCATACCCAAAACTGGTGCTCTGCACATGTACTCTCTCAATTCCATGAATGACTCAAGCTCTTCCTTGGATAAAGCTATGGTATACGGCTGATCCTTGATCTCTTTGCCTGTCAGCTTTATCAATGATATTGAGATAATCGAGAAGTTGGGTATCCACTGGCGACAGTAGCCCATCATTCCCAAAAACATCCTAACATCTCTCTTGGTTGTCAGAGGGTTCATTTGTAAAATAGCAGTCACCCTTTCCTTCGATATTCTCCTGGGCCCTTTCTCAATCAAGTGTCCTAAGTATTTTACCTCTTTCTGACAGTACCGCAGCTTCTTTGGTGACACTTTATGTCCGTTCTTTCCCAAATGATTCAGTAAGGCAATTGTATCATATTTACAGTCATCTTTTGTCCTGGACACAATCAGCAAATTGTCAATGTACTGTACTAGAGTTGAACTGAAAGGCAGTACCAGGGACTCTAAGTTCTTTTTCAATATCTGATTGAAGATGGACGGTGATTCAGAAAACCCTTGAGGAATTCTGCCCCAACTGTACACATTGTCTAGGAATTTGAAACTGAATAAAAACTGGCTGTCTTCATGAAGAGGTATCGAAAAGAAAGCATGTGACAGGTCTACCACGGTGAACCATTCAGCATCACACGGGACCTGAAACATAATCACTGCCTGATTGGGCACTATGGGGCAACATTTTACCACAATCTTGTTTATTTTTCTTAGGTCCTGCACAATTCGAACCTTCCCACAAGGCTTTTTCAGACCGATTATCGGTGAATTACAAGGGCTGCTTAATACTTCCTTCAGGACTCACTGTTTTACTAAGTACGCAATTATTTGTGCCACTTGGATAAGAACATCTTATGCCATGTGGTATTGTGGCACCTGGGGAAACACTGCATCTGGCTTTACTTGTACTTTAACTGGTTCTACTCCTTTTATCAGTCCCAGTTCTTTTCCTGTCAAATCCCACACTTTCTCTGTCACCGTTCCCTGTAACTCGGCAGGTAGGTCAATCACTGTAAGAATCGGGAACAATGTAATCAATGGGTAATCTTCATTTGCAGTTCCTGTCTCTAACTCTGAAAACTGACCATCATCTCTTTCATCATCACTGTGTGTCTACACCTCAATTCCTTCATTGGAACATGTAATCGAACATTTCGTCTTGCACAGTAAGTCCCTTCCCAGTAGGGATACCGGACTTGAGTCACAGACTACAAACGTATGCAGTCCCTGGAAGTTGCCGATCTCAACTTGTACTGGATCTGTAATCGGATTTGTCAGGTACTGGTTTGCTACTCCGACCACTCTTATGGTACGCCCTGAAAGTGGTAATTTCGGAACCTCTGCACTTCAGACTGTAGAGCGTGTAGCTCCGATATCAACCAAGAATGAAACCTTGTGACCCATTACCTTTCCTTCTACATAGGGTCCCCTCTGATCTACCTCTAAGTACGCTGCAAGCCTGCACTCTTCGCTGTCTGAGCTGTCATCCGACCATTTCTCATTCATTCCATCTTCACCTCGCAATGGGAACTGTTGTACTGTATTATTTTGACTAATCACTTGACCTGTGAACTGCTGAGGAAGCATCACCTGTTGCTGTCCCTTCGGAGCCATTGGTAATTGCATTTGCTGTCTAGGTACCATGGGAACCTGCTGTTGTACTTGCTGCATTTGCGCTGGCTGAACACGCGGCATTTGCATTTGCTGCATGGGCTGTAACCCTTCCATCTGAACCATGGTATTTTGGAAGTTCGGGTTTTGATTTCTCAACTTTGGACCTCTCATATTTTGCAACATTAGTGCTTTGTTGAACGACACCATCCTGCACCACATTCGGGCATTCCCACTTCCAATGCCCCACGCCCCCGCACGCGTGACATGGTGACATCTTTTTCATCCATTGCACGTCATTTTGAACCACAACCGTATTTAAGTCTGGACCGCGATTCACAAAACCTCGACCTCTACCTCTCGGTTGTGCCTGAAACACACCATTCCCTTGCAGTTGCTGCCGTATCATCTGTTGAATTCCATTTCCCTGCATACCAGCCTGCACTGCCCTTATCTGCATCACCATCACTTTCTCCTTTAACTTTTTCTGCTTCAGCTCAATTTCGTCTCTACAGTATTTTGCATATTGCAACACCTCATCAATCGGCTTTGCTTGCCAAGGAATCAAATGATTCTTAATCATCTGGCTAACTTCTGGTCTCAATCCTTCAACAAATCTGAACACAAGATGGTTCATGTCTTTCGGCTCAATGGTCTCAGTACCACTGTAATGTTTGAATGCCTTCAACAATCTCTCATAGTAAGCATGTATTGATTCCTTGACCTCCTGTGAGGTCCGGTCGATTTTCTGCCAATCAGTCCCTTTCGGCGACACATTCTGCTTCAAAAACTCAATCACTTAATGATAGTACTTCATCACCTCCTCAGAGGGTGCTCCGGTCACCTTATCCCTTGCCGGCTCTTTCGTCGGCCAGTTTACCCCTCTCTTGCACTCAAGTCATAAGTCGGGCGGGACAATAATCTCAAACAAGGTATTTAAGTCTTCCCAGAGACACTTTGCAAGCTTCACAAACCAATCTGTTTGTTGGTACCACTCAATCGTCTTCTGAATCATCTTGTTCTTCCCAAGATCTCTTAGTTTCTTTAGGCTTACTGGAGTCGTTGTCTGTTTTACAGGTGGCTTTCTTTCCCTGTGTCTCATCTCCCGGTGTTATTGCTGGGAACAATTTTAACCCATCAACTATTCCCCGTCTCCACATTTTGCTTTCATTATCCCATCTAGCTTCCGCTTAAGTCTTTTCTGCTCTTTTTATTCTTCTTTGGAATTTTGCTTGTCTCTGTTTAAGGGCCATTAAATCCCAAATCGCTAAAGCCTCATACTAAGCTGGCCACGGAGGTGGTTTCTGTACACTTAACATCCACCTCAGATTTTCTAGCACTCTCGTATTGAACGTCCCATGTTCTGGGAACGCCAAACATCCCTCTTTTTCTGTCAATTTGCGCCACTGTTTCATCCATAAACAAGGCGCAACACCTTTTTCCTCCATAACTATGTAAGCCGGAGTTCCCTCAGGCGGTGTAGGCTCCCCTTCACTCGCCATAATGTATGCATCTCCTTTCAGAGCACTCTTAAAGGCCTTGACAAAATTCATTTTTACGTTTTCTCTTATTTGTATTTAATCTGAAAGTTACTTTAGTTCCCAGGACACTCTTCACCCACCTTTCTCAACCTATTGCCTCTCACGGACGGCAGCCAATCCGTGCGCGACCCCTCTCGGCAACTGTCCTATCTCAGCGCGGCACCACTGACGTCACACTCACATACTGCAGCTGACAAAGTCTTGCGGCTTGTCTGCTTCTCACTAGATTCAAACCAAACTAATGTAAAGTTATTGTGAGCACCTTTAACAACAACACAAATTTGCCGGTTTACTACAGAAAAAGGTAACACATTCACTTCAGAACTTTACAGAGATTTCACTTGAAGCCTCGGCCGCTACTCTCTCCTTCTCAATTCCCACATACGCAAGCAGAATTCGACCCGCAAATCCTACTCTCGACTTGTCAATGGTTCATTCTAGTGCACTTTAGAACTTGCCAAATCTCCATCGAAGGTTTCACACATACTATTTGACTCAATCTCGACTTGTCGCCAACGCCCGATTGACAATTAAACCGCACAAATTACAACATAAACCCAAGTGTCTCCCACACTTGTCAATATACTCCGGAGTCCAGACCACGACGGGTCCGTACAGAAACAACTAACCACGTGGATAATTTTGAGCACAAAGCGCCACACTCATATGAAGTACGCCAACTTCCCTGCTCTCATACTGCGGAGTACGCGACTCCTTCTAAAAACAGCATTACCTGGCCTAAATACACAAAACTTCACAGTTCACCTGCAAAATGCATAAGCTGAGCAAGCCCAAATTCTACACCACACATGCTATGACGCCGAGAACATTCCCAACTCTCTTAGGCAGGCTCCGAGATCCTGGGAAAGTCATGGTAAATTTAGAAACACATCATACCTCCAATTTGCATTATCTCAGAAAAACAATTTAAACAATGATTCTCCGTCCTAGGGCCCCAAAGGGCCTAACCGTTGCTCTGCTACCAGAACTGATAACGCGTCCTTTTATGATATTTTATTACACATCAGGACTCGTTTTAGGCCAATGAATCTTTTGACCCAGTTGAGAGACACCGTAGGACGAGATAGCTAATCAATATATCAATCAATATATAATGTCATCAATATTTCTCACGACAATGCATTTCACTTTAGTCAAAGTCATTAATCAATTCAAAGACGCTACCATGACCTTTCAGCCATGAATAACCACACCTTGTTTAGTAGAATTTTATGAATTTTATTTCCTATTAATTACAGTCTAATAGCAAATGCATTAATCTCAACACCAAGAAACATAATAGCATAGTCACGATGCGGCATCTTTGGTAAGCTTTCATTAAAGCAAGAATCACAAACATCAGAACATAACACGGCGTGAACATAGATCAATTTAGCAGAGTGTCAATAACGCGTCAGTTCAACAAAACATAATCTTGGTCGTTTGTCTATTTGCGTCAGTTTGAGGAACCCCTGTCCTAACCACTGATTAGCATTCGCATGTTGGGCTTCATGCAAAACAATTTAGAACACCAATTTGGAAAACATCTAGCTAAGGTCTCTGTCAAAAGCAAGCAGTTGGTACCTAGAAAGGAAAAGCAAACAGACAAATTACAGACAAAGGGTAAATGGACAATTCTAAGGGCGAGGATGGTTTAAGTAAACCATCAAATCACCAAACAGAGTGAAAGAGTTTCTGGATAAAACCAATAGCATTCCCTACCTAGTTCTAAATGACTCCCCGGGACATGGGTTTTTATCACTTTTTCGATGTACATTCCCCCAAAATTCTATTGGACATTTGCTATACCCCACTATCTTTAACCTATCATTTAACACATTAGGTAATCTAACTCTTCACCCCATATTATTTTACACGTTTTTGATTGGTCTTCGTAATTGACGTCTTCAGAGGTGGCACGTCCGGTGTGATTTCATCCTTCTGTAATTCCTTGCACATCTTTTGGTCAGCAGTTCCATTGTCTTCATCGGTTTGAATGACCTTGTACATTACATTAATCTACATTGTTTCATTTCATTTTTAACATTTAGTCTGTGGACGAGGGGAGATGGTGAGAACGGATCTAACATGGTTACATTCATCTTCCAAGTCGAAGAAAAAGAATAAACAGGGTCATAGCCCCTTGTGAGTCAGCACACTGGAAAATAGAAAAATGCATTTAATATGAGAGCCAGGCAGCTAAGGTTCGGCTCATGCTAACTTAAGGCATATGAGGTTTTCGATACAGATTTAATAACGCAAATGTTAGTATAAACTTATTTAAACGTAATTAAACATTTTGATTATCATTATTAGTTCACATACACATTGGTGGCCACTCATCGTGGTCACTATTCAAGAGTACGTCTAAGCAAAATTACCATTATTATTGTTTCTATGTGACAGGATCACACCTTAATTCATAAACATTTCATGTTACTATAGATCATATAAGCTACGCTCTCTCAAAGACATGACTAATTTTGCACATAAGTCATAGAAAAAGATGCACAGTTCCAAAAGAAATGTGTCAAAACAGATCTTTCCCTAATCTTGTATTAGGGAAAGATCTGTATTGACACATTTCTTTTGGAACTGTGCATCTTTTTTCTATGACTTATATGGGAGTGTCCTGTACAGGACCATTTTTTTCATAAAATCGCCCACATTACAACCCTTTTTTTGTTTTTGATGATAATTTTCCACATAGACAATGGCAGAGTTGGTGATGGGAGATACAGACTATGAGTGCAGGGGTGCCTGTTGGTGTTGGTTCTCGACCTGACAGCTGTGAAGAGGTTTTGAATTTTGTTGACGAGGAATTGTCATTAAATGAAGGGGAAATAGTGGATGACTGACTGTTGGGAAGTGTTGGGAGGCCACAACGGGAGATGCCAAAATTCTGGCCAAGGGTTGGGACCAACACAATGAGGAGCATCAGTGTTTCACATTTGCCTAAAAGAAGAATACACAGTATGGAGAAATTGACGGTTAAACAGAAGGTGGATGTATTATGACCTGAAGTTCAGCGAATGCTACAACTAGGTAGAGATGTGCTAAGGGAGTTGAGAGTTTCTGGGGAATCGAGGGGGTAGCTGGAGGTTTTAAGGATTCTGTCATGGAAATGGTTAGTAATCCTTTGAAGGAAAAATAAGTGTTTGTGGGAACAGGAAAGTCAGGTGCTGGAGCAGATTCTTATAAAGTATTGGACCGTAAGACAGATGGTAAGGATGACAAAGATAAGGTACAGGTCACTAATAATACTGAGGTTAGGAACAAAACATCAGAAATGGCAACATATAAGGAAGGGGTAATGAAGACTTTTAACAATAGGAAATGTCTTGCAATGTGTGTTTCATTGCCTTTAGTGGCATATTGAATGCGGGCAGGAAAGGAAAAAAAACATGTAAAAGAGAAATTGTATTACACAGGGAATTTCAAGTGAAAGACGGCTCAAAAGAAGAGGAGTGGGAATTGGCAAGGCAACCTAAGGTGCCCAAGACAAATGAAAATTGGACCTCTGCATTTTAATTGTATGCAGGTTTTTATTGGGGTGGTCTCCCCCCCGCCCCCCAATATTTTGCCTGCCTCCCTCCATTTCCTGACCTCGTTTGTATTGGCTTTAGGACTCTGTGCACTTTACCACTGCTAACCAATGCTTAAGTGCTGGTGCTATCTCTCCTAAATCACAGTAACAATGGCTTAACCCTAATTGGCATATTTAATTTGCTTAGACATCCCTAGTAAAGTGCACTACATGTACACAGGGCCTGCAAATTAAACGCTATTAAAGACCTGCAGCACTTGTTGTGCTACCCACCTAAGTAGCCCCCTAACCAGGGCTCAGATCTGGCACTGCAGAGCCTGTATGTGCAGTTTACACTGCCACTTCGACTTGGCAAGATGAACCTCTAGCAAAGCCTAATCCTTCCCTTGTTTTTACATGTACATCAACCCTAAGGTACGCGGTAAATGACCAACAGGACAGGGTGCAATGTATTTAAAAGGGGGACATGTACTTGTGTAAGTTTTACATGCCTTGGTAGTAAAAAAACTCAAAAATTATTTTTTCATTACTGCAAGGCCTATTCGTCCCATAGGATAACATTTGGATTACCTTACTACATCTGGTGTAGCAGAAACTTTAGTGCTGTCTTCATATCTTTGAGATCATCCACACATGACCGTTTATCCATTATGTTAAACAAAGTACTAATAATTTGATTGGAAAATAATGCACTGAGAAGCCATTTTAAATGTGCATTTAGTTAGATTAATTCTAGAGACTCTGGTGGTATTGAAGTTTAATTAAATGTTTGAAGGATTAAACTGAGATTATGTTATAGTTCATACTCTAATAGTCTGTACTGAAACAATCTTGAATTTCTAATAATTAGTGATTTAATTATTTGTGCAAAAATAGAGAAATGTAGTTCTACGTTATACTAGCTGAAATTTACTAACAGTCATTTTGTTTAAAGTTAATGTAACATGAATGCTAATTGAGAATTATTACTGCAGAATTATTATTAATGTGCTGTATTAACTCACTTGCATTAGTCTAAGTGGGGCCTGCTATGCCCTGTATTTCGTGATAGTGCAGAAAATGTTTAGTAATTCTGTTCGCATGAAGTTCCCTTTCAGATTGCGTCCAAATAAGGTGGCTAGTTTAGTAATAGATGTCTACTGTTTTACACGTAGAGAGAGAGTGAAACAGTGACCTTGAATAAGGAAATTCTGGACAGCGGACTAGCAATTTAAACATTTATTTCAATGTTGTGTGGAGCTGCATGGATGGATGCTGTTGTCATGACCAACTTGGGAAATCTGAGGATGTTTCAACTTGGCATCATGTATTGATTTCTATTGGATGGTGCCCTTTTAATGTCAAATGAACTGTTGTCCAGAATGAATCAGATTGATGTATGAACTCTGCTTTCTCATTGACCAGTAGGACTTTGGTCAGACCTCAGAGAGGAATCCCACATGAACCCTTGCAGATGAAGAACCCAGAATGCTGAGCTTCTTGGAGAGATATCTTACTTTCTGCTTGCCCTTTGAAATGCCTTGCTGAGACTTGGAGGGTCCGCACGTCCTTGGCGCTGGCACGCCACAACCCTTTCTTCTGATAGACGCTGGCCTGTATAGTGAACACAGAAGAAAGGACACCATGAACTCCACACTACATTCTGTTACAGCAACAGCTTACATACTGCAAAGATCCCACATTAACCTCACATACTACTCGTACCTGTGCATACACATTGCATGCAGCAAAAATACACTCCCCAAATGACACACTGCCAGCACACACATACATCTACATACAGCCATCTCGCCTCCCCGGACTACCTGCTCCTCGGCGAGAAGTGGAGAAGTGTGGCTCAATGGTTAGAGCGGCAGACCCTGATGCAGAAATCTGGCCCGGGACCAGGGTTCAGTTCTGGCTTCGGTGGGTCTTGGACTCAATTTACTCAGACCGGATAATTCTCGCATCGGTGCCTAATCTAATTCATGGGTCCCACTCTGTAACTCTGGGCAATAGCTTGCTTAATCTCCACAACGGCCCCAACAGCGCTGGGATGCCTGGCTTCACCTTAGAGGTTGCCCAGGAGTGGGTACCTCACAGGGAAAAGCCAGGAGGGGTTCCACAGCGGTATGCGTACAGCGCCTTGAGACCCTAACGGGTGAGTAGTGCGCTACACAAGTACAAAGTTTACCTAAATTGCCACCTGGAGAACGCCAGCGATTGCAACTCCACTGCCCTGCTGGACAACCTTGCAAACCTCGGCCTCAAGCAACTGGTCATCTCACCCACCCACTCAGCTGGACACATGCTGGATGCCATATTCTCCTCCAGCAGCCACATCACCTTTACTCACACCACCAAACTCCATTGCACTGACCACCACTGCGTTCACTTCTCCTTCCTGAAGCCGACCACCAACAACATCCGATCCCTCACCGAAAGTGGAACAAGATCTCCAAGGAACAGCTGATCTCCAATCTCACCGAATCTACACCACCCAAAACCAACAACCCCAACACCGCCGCCCTCAACCTCAAGTGATGGCTCGACGACTGTGCAAACAGCCTCGCTCCACTCAAAATAACCAACAACACCTGCATCAACAAGAAAGCTCCCTGGTTCACCGCAGAACTCTAGGCTTCCAAACGAGAATGTCGGAAAACTGAGAAAGCCTGGCACCAAGAACAATCAATGAGCAACTACACCGCCCTAAAATCAGCCATGCGCAAACACCACCAAAAGATTCTTCTACAAAGAGTGGCTAGAGAACAACGCACACAACAGCAAGGAACTATTCAACATCATCAAGGAACTAACCAAACACAAATCCAGCACCATCGACCCTCCACACTCACAAGACCTTTGCGACTCCCTCTCCAGCTACCTCCACCGCAAGATCGCAGTCATACATGAAAGCTTCACAACGCCGTCCCCCAACACCACCACTGACCCGGTCAACACCACCACACCCTACCGCACCAACATACTGAGCACCTGGACCCCTACCAATGATGAAGAAACCACCAAAACCATGAGCAACAGCCACTCAGGCTCTCCAACAGACCCCTGCACTCACCACGTCTTTAACACGAGGGGGGCAAGGAAGAATGGAGAGCCCTTCTTGCGTCCCCAGAAGCCGAGAAAGCCTTTTCGATTTCAAAGGAAGTCTGTTCCAGTACTCCTATCATGACTCATTCAGGGGCTGAAAGTTTCATTGTCACAGAAAACTGTCTCCAGACACCCAGTGGTACAGATCCTCAACAAGCCCACACAACCAAGGGTGCTGAAAAAGAAGACTTCTCCACCGTCCCAGTCTTGACTCGTCCTGATCTTGACCATCCAGTTACAGGAGAAACAGGTGCTCCATATGGAACATGGGGTGGCGTGTTATCGCACCGCAATAAAGACAGACAAAAGCATGCAGAGCATCACAGCAAGAAACACTGTGAAGGACCTCAATATAAAACTGTTGATAGAATGAGGATTTCTACACGACATATTGATTTCCAGAAAAGACATGTGTTTAGTCCCAAGTTCACCGGTCCTTACACCGTCTTTCAACAAGGCAATTCAATAACCTATGAAATGCAGCTCTCTCGGAAAAATCATGGTCCTAAGAGAGACACATGGTACCCCTCTTTTGACAATCATGCTCTACGATTAGTGAGGTGATTTCAGCGCCTAAAACCAGACAAACCAGGCCCTAGAGCGCGCTTGGGAGAGGGGAGTACTGTCAACATCTGAGCAGTGTGCGCTCAACGGGCGACTGGAATGCAAAAACTCAACACTCTCAAGATAACGTAATTTATGCCTTTGTGCTGATATGCTGTTGTTCGACCTTTTGCATTGCAGAGTTTAATCCTGAAGACTTATGTTCAAGGTACTTTTAAATACTGTTCATTTGCAATGTATTGCTGCAGGCTTTCAGAGTGTGTCAGGGTGTGGTCCCTTTACAGGGCCTTCCAGAAGCTTTCCCTGCAGCATCCCTGGGTGTGGTTTGTGGGCTGGGCCAAGACTCTATATAAGGGAGCCAGCCCAGCTCCACGTGCTCACTATTCAGAGGTCCCGGTGCAGAGCAGCAGCAACTTCCTGAGCTCCTGTTCCGGAGGCCTACTTTGATCTTCCAGGCCTCGCCCTTTCACTTTGCTTGATGATTCTTGATCTGGGCGGTAAGACGGAGGTTGGGCTGGGCCCCCGATCCCATTCTCGTGGGATTCCGAGTTCTTGGGCCTATTTATCATGATAAATCTATTTTTGCTCTTGTGAGTGTGAAAGTGCGCTTGAAGTTTAATGGCATTTACTTGCTGGCATTCGAATCGGCTAGACGTGTGATTCTTTCCTCGTATACAAATCTTGATATTCATTGTGCGCAACCACTTTATGGCATTTACAAGGTTGCATTTGAATCGGCAAGACGCGTGATTCTTTACCCGTGTACAAATCTAGATATTCATTGTGCGCAACCATTTTATGGCATTTACAAGGTTGCATTCGAATCGGCATGACGCACGATTCTTTACTCGAGTACAAATCTAGATATTCATTGTGCGCAACCATTTTATGGCGTTTACAAGTTTGCATTCGAATCGGCAAGACGCGCAACTCTTTACTCGAGTACAAATCTAGATATTCATTGTGCGCAACCATTTTATGTCATTTACAAGGTTGCATTTGAATCGGCAAGACGCGCAATTTGTTTCCTGCGCTTAATTCATGTTACTCATTGTACGCTACCATTTCTTGGCATTCACATGGTGGCCTTCGAATCGGCAAGACGCGCAATTCATTTCTTGTGTCTAATTCATGATATTCATTGTGCGTGCTACCATTTCTTTGCATTCACATGGTGGCCTTCAAATCAGCAAGAAGTGTGATTCATTTCTTGTGTCTAATTCATGATATTCATTGTGCATTACCATTTCATGGCATTCACATGGTGCTATTCGAATCGGCAAGACGCGCAATTCATTTCCTGTGCTTAATTCATGACATTCAGTGTGAGCTCCCATTTTACGGCATTCACACAGTGGCATTCGACAAGACACGCAATTCATTTCTCGTGCCTAACTCATGTTATTCATTGTGCACAATCATTTCATGGCATTTATAAACCTTTGTGGAAATCTGCAATCTGCGCAATTCATGTTCTTGCATTCTAAGAATCTAAAGTGCTAGAATTCTGGATGTTATATTCTATGTGCATGTAAGGTCTTTAGTACAATTCCTATTGTTTTCCAAGGAATGTTTGGATGGCCTTTATCCTCATGTAATGAGGCTGTGTTTGTTCTGGAACATTGTTCTGGAAGGTTCTTGTATTCCTAGAACAGTATGTTTCAATTCATGAAAATTCCATATGAAACATTGTACTAACCATTTTTGATTCTTTTCCAGGTACCTAGATTTAGTGAGGGCTAATTAGAGTCCAGTTCTAGGCCATTCATGTTACCTTAGTTTTAGGTATATTTTCATGTTCCGAGTATCACAGAACTCAAGACTCAACAGAGTGTTATATCATGTTCCGAGTATCATTGAAATCTAGACTCAACAATGTGTTATTTCATGTTCCGAGTATCACTGAACTCTAGGCTCAACAGAGTTTTATTTCATGTTCCGAGTATCACTGAACTCTAGGCTCAACAGAGTGTTATTTCATGTTCCGAGTATCACTGACCTCTAGACTCAACAGAGTGTTATTTCATGTTCCGAGTGTCATAGAACTCTGGACTCAATAGACTGTTATTTCATGTTCCAAGTATCATTGAACCCTAGATTCAACAGAGAGTTTTTATGAATCTAAATGAGGTTTTGAATCTGATGTTGTGTTGTTTAATCTTTTGCTTCCCACAGGTCTCCTTCCCCGCTGTTCCCTTCCTAATCCCCTTTTCCCCACTTGGAGTCTCTTAGACTCTGTGACATTCTAATCAGAGTATTGGAGCTGTCTTGTGGTGGACTTGTTGGGAGCGTGGGCAGAACCCGAGGATCTGGAGACACTGACACCAGCCAAATCATCGCTCCCCAGCTCCGGTCCGTCATCAACAGCTCCTTCGAGACCACCACTTTCCCAGATATCTGGAAACATGCCGAAGTCAACGCCTTGCTCCAAAAACCCAAAGCCAACCCGAAGACCTCACAAACTACCAACCTATCTCTCTACTCCCCTTCCCTGTGAAGGTCATAGAGAAGATAGTCAACAACCAACTTTTCCGCTTCCTGGAGGACAACAACATTCTCGATGTCTCCCAGTCTGGATTCTGCAAAAACCACAGCACCGAGACCGCCCTCATCGTCTGCACCGACGACATCAGGACCAGGCTCGACAAGGGTGAAACCGTTGCCCTCATCCTTCTCGACCTTTCCACAGCCTTCAACACCGTATGCCACCAAATCCTTCGCACACGCCTCTTCAACTCCTGAATTTGCCACAAAGCCCTGGACTGGCTCACCTCCTTCCTCTCCGAAAGAATCCAAAGAGTTTGCCTCACCCCCATTCCGGTCTAAAGCCACCAAGACCATATGCGGAGTCTCCCAGGGATCCTCACTCAGCCCCACCCTCTTCAATATCTACATGGCTCTGCTAGCCAGCATCGTCCGACCCCACGGCCTCACCATTATTTCCTACACCGCCGACAACCAGCTCATCCTCTCCCTCACAAGGAACCCCTCTACCCCCAAGAACAACCTCCACGCCGGACTTCTCGCCATCGTTAATTGGATGACAGCAAGCCACCTCAAGTTGAACTCAGGAAAAACCAAGATCATCATCTTCGGACCCAACAAGTCTGCATGGAAGGACTCATGGTGGCCTGCATGGAACGACCCACCACCCACGCACTCAACCTCGGCTTCATGCTTCGCAAGACCTTCAGGTGGATTCCCGTAGAAACCAGAAGAACGGTCACCCACGCCCTTGTCAGCAGCAGACTGGACTACGGCAACACCCTCTCCACTGGAACTACAGCCAAGCTCCAGAGAAAACTCCAGCGCGTCCAGAACGCCTCAGCACGTCTCATCCTCAACCTCCCTCGCCACAAGCACATCTCCACCCACCTCACAACCCTACACTGGCTACCCATCATCAAAAGGATCGTCTTCAAAATCCTAATCCACACTCACAAAGACCTCCACGACACCGGACCGGCCTACCTCAACGACCGACTCAACTTCCACATCCGGACACGCCAGCTCCACTCCACCGACCTCGCCCTCGCAACAGTCCATCACATTCAACGGCGGCAGGTCCTTCTCCCACCTCGCCGTCAAAACCTGGAACTCCCTTCCACCAACCTACGCAAGACCGGGGATCTCCTGTCCTTCAGAAAGCACCTCAAGACATGGCTCTTCAAGCAGTAGCACCCGCCCCCTCTCCAGCGCCTTGAGTCCCTACTGGGTGAATAGCGCACTCAACAAATGTATTGATTGATTTGGTGGATGGTGACTTGTGGCATGCTCTCACACTAGTTATGTGTACCCCAAACTGACTGTCCATTGGAGGGATTCACACTTTACATGCCATTTGCACAGGATTATACAGTTCAATACATTGCATATTGTTGTAATTAAAGCACACAACCTTCAGTTGTGGTAATGTGTATTTATTGAATGTGATAAAAAGGAAGAGATTGTGCAATAGAGTGGGGTCATGGTGGACGAAATCTTCAGTGTAGTGGCTCATTTGGTTTGTAGCACACGTCTAGTATCCAGGGGGCCATTGGAAATGGAGCAATGGCAGTCCAAAGTGAATAAGGTGTCTCAGTGGAACACAAGGGTGACATTCAGGAGGGGCCCATTTCCTGGCAGTGGTTTGGGTCTTGGCTACAGTCTCTGGTGGTTCTTCTACTGTAGAGGGAGGGGTGCTGGTGGTCTGTGAGTCTTGTGGCAGGTCCTCCTGTCCAGTAGCTGCAGCAGATGTGGAAGGCTGGTGAGTACACTGGCTAGTGGAAGGGGCCCGCTGGTGTGTTGTGTACTCATGCATGATGTTCGTCATGTCACCCAGCACCCCTGCAATGGAGGTCATGTTAGCATTTAAGCCCTGCAGCTGCTGCATGACCTATTGGTGGATGTTCCCCCTGCAGCTGCAGGTTCTCCTGCAAGATGGTAATCACCTTGCCCATCCTGTCCTGGGATTTCTGGTAGGATCCCAGGACATGTGTGAATGCCTCCTGGGCAGTTGGTTCCCTGGGTTGGGCCTCCCCTTGGCGTACAGCTAACCTCCCACTGGCTCTGGCCCCCTGTGCCTGTGTCCCCTTTAACTGTGTGCCCACTCCCACTAACAACAGGACCTTCATCATCTTGCCTATGTGGTGTTTACTCGGCTCCCTGTACAGGTGGGCACACTGTTGATTGTCTTGTCCTGGGAACAGAGGTTTGGGGACGTTGGGTGGCTGCTGTGGTATTAGAGTCCGCTGGGTGAAGCCCTGTTGTGGACTGGGTGTTGGCTGTGGTGTCTGGCTGACCAGTGGTCCCAGATGGGCCACAGAGATCATCCAGATCCAAACATCCAGAGTTGCTGACATCACTGGAGCCTTCGTCTGGTGGAGGACTGGGTTGCAGTGGCATATGCTCGCCGCTGACATTGGCTGGGGTACCTGTGGACATGTACAAAATTTGTTACAGTCATTGCCATTTACTTATTCAGCATTTCTGGCTTTTCCTATGGGATGGGTGTTGTCCTTCCACCTTTGGTTAGTGTATGGTGATGGATTGTGGGATTGGTAGTGCTAAATTCTGGCCATGCATTACTGTTGTGTGTGCATGCAGAACTGAGAGGGGTGTGCTTGCAGTGGGTAGGGCATGCAGGGGTACAAAGTTGAGGATGGTTATGGTTATTTGTATGGTATGGGGTGGGGAAAAGGGAGTCAGGGTGAGGGGGTGACATGCCATGCAGGTATCGGTGGTGTGGAGGTTGGAATGGTGACTTACTAGTATCCAGCGCTCCAGTGATTCCAGAGAGGCCCTATGGATGAAGGATAGCTAAGACTTTCACCTCCCATGCTGTCAACTGTGGGGGAGGAGGTAGTGGGTCCACGCCACTCCTCATTATGTCATTGTGGCACCTGGAGGCCACTGCACGCACCTTCACCAAAGGTCATTCTACCTCTTTCAAAAGTCCTCCCTTGTGTGTGGATAGGTTCCCATGGAGTTCACCTTGTCCACAATCCTCCGCCATAGCTCCATCTTCCTGGCAATTGATATCTGCTGAACCTGTGCACCGAACAGCTATGGCTCTCCCCTGATGAGTTCTTCTACCATCACACGCAACTCCTCATCAGTGAAACGGGGGTTCTTTTGTATCCTGTAAGCATCAAGCGAAAACAGCATACAAACCACAACTCACCAAATAGGGGTAAAAGGCCACTTCAATAGAACAGGTCTGGCAAAAACAATATCCTTGGCATTAGGCCTCAAAAAACTAACCCTCCTCATTGTACATGTAACTTCCTAAGCCCCACCCCCACACTCTAATAAACGTATCCCTCATCAATGCTCCCTTCCCATCCCCACCTTGACCCGACCAATCCAGTATCCATCTGTTCTGCTGTCCACCTTCAGTAGTTACCCTTGCCTTTCCCTCCCTTTTGTTCCTTCTCAAAAATCCCTAACCTCTCATCTTTGTGCATCCGTACCCTTCTCCCCCAAAGCATGTATGTAAAAGCCTGCCTAAACCAGACATGCCTACAAGCAGCAAATAACAGAACATTTGACTAAGTAGACTACTTGACCTGTCCTATTAAAATAAGGAATAGTCTTAATAAAATCGCCATCAGCCCACAACCATAAAACCAGTGGAACCCAAATAAACCCAACACACTAAAAGAGAACTAAATAAGGGAGGGTGGGATGGCTCAAACTCACCACCCCTATACCTGGGTGTGACAAAATGGCCAAAGAGACCGCCCACACCTTAACCCCTACTTATAATCCACCCCTTAATCCCACCCTTACACTACCCTTAACCAATCACTTACTCGGACATAGTGGAGTCCCACACCGATGCCCTATCAGCCAGGGGGAAGACTGGGCAAGCCCTTGCTCTCCCAAAGTCTCTATCGGGCGAAAACGGCGTACAAACCACAACTCACCAAATAGGGGTAAAAGGCCACTTTCATAGAACAGGTCTGGCAGAGCAATAACCTTGGCATTCAGCCTTACAAAGCTAACCCTCCTCGCTGTACATGTAACTTCCTAAACTCCACACCCACCCTCTAAAAAACTTACCCCTCATCAATCTCCCCTTCCCATCCCCACTAGACCTGACCACTCCGGTACCCATCTGTCCAGATGTCCACCTTCTGTAGTTACCCTTGACTTTCCCTCCCTTTGTTCCTTCTCAAAAATCCCTGACCTCTCATCTTTGTGCATCGTACCCTTTCCCACAAAGCATGTCTGTAAAAGCCCACCACCCAGGAAAACCCGCCTGGTGTTTTCCTGCACCACCAAAATGTGTTTAATCATGGTCCCATAAATTCTCCCCTATTAGATCTGCAATCCGAATCCTAAGCACCAATAAATAATGTTCATTACCCAGAAAGGATAAATTAACACCTTCCTGTCTAAACAGAGCTGCATCCACGTGGCCAATTTCCTCATGCTTCAAAACCGAAATCCCTTGCAAATGACAAAATCCCCTCATTTCCCTATTCACCTTTTTGCGTTGCTTCCCAATCCCTATGAAATATCTTGCTCCCCCTTGGAGAGAACACTTAACAATTCACTCCAACTCATACCACTTTTTCCCAACCAGAAAATCTTTATTCTGGCCCCATCCAAACCCAATTGCCGACCAAAATGTCTCTATGCAGCATGCTTCTCGGCCCAACGCAGGAAGGAATGCCCCACTATCCAAACTGAATAACCTGATCTGTCCAGGACACACAACCTAGAAAGGTAAAAAATACACAATTAACCCATGAAAACAAATGGCAGCCACCTACAATTTAACAAAATTTAGAAGGGCTTGATATAACATAACGCATAAAACACTGAGACCTCCATCGACACAAATCCCTAATTGTCCTGTCCGATTTTCCAAGTTTCTTAGCTTCTGCAGCAGTCCCAATCTGAAATGAATGGGTACCATAAAATTGTGGTGCAATACCAAACTTACCAATTGCTATTTTCAAAACTGAACATAACTGATGAGACTTCAAATGTGAACCATCCTGATGAACAAATACAAACCTAGAATCCTTCTACAAAATCCTACTAAAAGAACTCTACTGGACCAGCCAGGGGATCACCAACGGATCGGTCTTTGATGTCCGTATCCACAGATAAATAACCCCCTCAGACACACATCGGCACACAGAAAGCCTGTCTTACCTTTTACACCCAAAAGCTCTGAAACTCTAAAAACCCCATGAAACAGCCATGACATGCACAGTGATATTAAAGTCTCCTCCCATGGTGAAAAACAAATTGCCTTTAAAACTAGAATGATATCCCTCAGCAAATGTGCCGTTATCAGGCATCTCTGATCAAACCTTGCACCCCCTTTTCTAGCCCAACTCGCCAGGATCCTTGTGCAAATCTCCCCTTCCATTGGATCATAAGCGCAAAAATACTTACCATAAAAAAAAAAACTGACAACTTACCCGATATGGATACAGCTGACAATCCTAACTCAATCTGCTGCATGATGAAGCGAAAAGCATCCTCCCGTCTTTCTATACAAATCAACTGCCCACTCACCCGCCTGGCTGCACCTGATTTTAGAAATTCTGACCAAGCCTGATCATAACTTTTTCATGTAGACGGAGCTGCGGGCTGTTGAATCAGCTCCCCCATCCTCATATTCCTATCTCCCATAATGCCCAGGGAACTGCTGTCTTCTGCACATTCGCTCCGGGTGCAAGCCCAAGGGATCTCTGCCACTGAGAACAAGATAGCGCATCAACCCACCTGGAACATACCTAGCCTTTAACAATATGTTTTACTTCAAACAGTTCAGTAAAAGCACCCGCAGCAACTTTAACACCTTCTCATCATTTGCCTTCTGCCAGTTCATCACTGCCTGATTGTCTACATTGAAAACAACCTTCCTATTAGCCAGTGCCTGTCCCCACAGTGACCATGCCACCACCAAAGGAAACAATTCCAAAAAGGCAATACTATGCTGGGCCGCTTTCCACAAATCTGGACAACTCTCAGCAGCCAAATGCCCATCCCAAAACAAACTAATACCATGTGCTCCTGAAGTGTCCAAAAAAACTTGAACTTGCCAAAACCAATCATCCTCTTCAAAGAACATAGTCACCCCATTGAGATCTAGTAAAGAGGAAATCCACATCCTCAAATCAGCCTTTATACTGGTTCGGAGCTGCACATGATGGTGAGGTAACACTGCTCTGCTAAGTGCGAAACAAAACCGTCTGCAAAAAGCCCTTCCTACTCTCACCACCCTGCAGGCAAAATTCAAATGACCAAGCAAAACTTGCACCTGCCTCAGTTCCTCCAACAATGCAATGAGTATATTCACCTTTTCCTTTGGCAAATGCACCTCCATTTTGATAGAATCTAACTCAACTACCAGAAAATTTTAACAAGGTGTAGCCCCATCCATTT
Source organism: Pleurodeles waltl (assembly GCF_031143425.1). NCBI lineage: Eukaryota > Metazoa > Chordata > Amphibia > Caudata > Salamandridae > Pleurodeles > Pleurodeles waltl. The sequence continues at coordinate 286,708,150 of NC_090448.1, read as the reverse complement.
TCTATGGGGCAAACGGAACACCCATGTCAAACATGGCCTCTTGAAAAGCCTCCAAAGCTCTCTGGCAATCACGTGATCCAGGAGTACCCTCCAACAAGAAATCATCCAAATAGTGTTTTACATATTTACAACCGCTCCTTGACTGGTAAAACCACTGTAGAAATAACCTAAAGGTTTCAAACAATGAACATTAAACTGAGCAACCCATAGGCGTTATCCTATCATCATAAATAACATTCTCAAACTGTAGACCCAACAAAGAAAAATTGTCTGGGTGCACCAGAAGGAGTCTAAAACCTGACTGGATATCAGATTTCACCATTTCTGCACCAACACCACAATCTCTTACCAATGAAATCGACTCATCAACTGACAAATAATGGACAATAGAATCCTCCTGGGCAATGAAATCGTTAATAGATGCCCCTAAAGGCCATAACAGGTGATGCATAAACCTAAACTCACCCTGTTGTTTTTTTGGCACCACACCCAGTGGAGAAATTGTCAAATTTGGTAATGGCCATCAATCAAATGGGCCCATAACGCTTCCCAACTTCAATTCTTTCTGTAGTTTAGCTCGAAACACTTCAGGTTGCACTATCGCAGACCTCAAATTTCTTGCCCATCTCTGGACTATAGGTGCCTGATAGCACAAACGAAAACCTTCAGAAAAACCTCAGAACAAACTTTTTGCATCAGACTCTCTTGGATAAAAATGCAGCCAGTAGTTCAGCATCTCCACTTTAATAGGAGTAGGGCCCTTACTCACCACATGCTGCAGGGTGACCCGTCCCAATCACGTCTCTATCTTGGTTGCCTTGCCATGCCCACTGCATCCCCCCGAAATGTTGGTAAACTGGATGCCTACCCCGCAACTTGAGCAGTCATTCCTGAATTTGCATTGTCTTGTACACGCTCCACTGTTGAGTGACCAGCATGCTCCATTCTGAGGCAACTGTCCTTTTGGCACATTCCCCACCCCATAATGGGTGGGGCGGCCCTGAAAAGGCTTATACTGTAGAGGCAACCCACTAGCTGTATGCATTACTGGTGCGTTCCTAGCAGTACGAAGCCATTGAATCCACAATTCATTGTTAATCTCTCCTCACTCCTTGTCAGGAGAAATAGCCATCTTTGCCCTGAACTCCTCATTATACCAAAACCAACCAAAATCTTCATAATCCATTTGGGCTTTATGCACAGTGTCCATGTATTTAAACAACGCTAAACACCTCCCCAGATAATGTTCACAATAAACTCTTACATATACCAAGAAAGCTGAAGTCCAATTTTCTATAGTGGTAGGTACTGTGGACCTACGCGCTAACTCCCCCTCTTCCTCCCTTGAACCTTCTTTTGCCTGTACCTCCTTGTGAAGTGGTTTTAAAACAACAACAAATTCACCTTTACAATTTTTTTCTATTAGGTGTGAGATGCACCACCAGAGGCATCGACACTTCCATGTATGGAAGCTTTGTGTCCTTGACACGTCCCCCAGTACCTTCATTTCCCCTCTTTCAAATCATTCCCTTCTCTTCTCACCTCTAGATAGGTTTACAGCACAGACTGTCTTCCTTCCTTTTCCATCTCGACGATCGCTCTGGACCACCTTCTCTGTTTTCTCCTGAAAAACACCTTTACTCCTTCCCCCATTAAATGTCATCCTTGTTTAAAAACCCTTCTTCACCACCCTTTGTTGTACGAGCTTACCCTCTTCCAATTCTTCCTCATCCTGGTAATCCAAAACCTCATCCTCAAGACCATAGTTTTGCATAACGAACTCAGCGCAGTGGCTGGTAGATGGCTCTTCAAACACCAGCTGTTGGTGCCTTGCATGAAGTTCAGGTCCAGATGGTTTCCCCGATGTCAGACGAGTTGCTCTGGATCTCACCATCTCTTCTAGCCGGTTTACTGAGGGTGCCCGAACCCCCACCCGCATCTTCTGCTTGCCTGCTGACTGCCCAAGCAGCAGTGATGACGACCGCTCCTCATGCATGCCCATTGCATAAGGACTGCCACACCCAGTCTGTGAGACAAATGACCCTGGCTGCCAGACATCTAATCTAACCTGCGCCATACCTGCCTTTCCCCCAACATCAGCCTCTCCATATAACATACCTCTCATGCCTAGCCCACTTTTATGATTAATTTCAATATGTTGTCCTGTATGATAGATTGTCTTATTGCTAACGTCCCATTCCTGCACCTTATGTAACATGGATCTGACTAACTTAGGAATAATCTGCAGCATTCTGCCATTTTACGTAGGTATAGGCATATTCACTATCTCCACGCCTGAATCTAGCCTCCCTGAGGCTGCCTGCACCTCTTACTCCTCATCGGACACCACAATCACGATGTCCCGATGCTCTAACGTGGGTGCCGCCATCTATGTTGCTGCCCCCAACTACCTTTCCTCAAATGAAGGCTCCCCTCGCTCACCACTTATTTCGGAGGGAAGTAGGGTTTGTTGCGCCCCTTCCTTCGTGACGGACGTTGTGCTCTGTGCATGCCCTTCGTCTTCAAAAGCCCCATGCAGATCCGATTAGTCACCACAATCTCCTCGACAGCACCTCTACCCCGACCACCAACGCGCTGCTTCGAGAACGCAGCCAGACGGCATGCAAATTTCAGGCCACCTCTCCTGCCTCCTTCAACGGGTCCTGATGAGTAAACTCCCGGTTCCTTATTAAAAATACCCCTGTGCTGTGGCGATGCACATATTTTCCTACCTCAAACACTTTTTTGCCTAATTTTTTTACTTTTAGGAATCGGCTACGTGCACGCCATTATTGCTGCTACCACACCTTCAGATGACACCCTTTTTGGTCTTTTTAAACCAACCTATGCTTGCTCCAACACCCCTTCTTGCAACAGATCTTCCCTACCCTCTTCCTGCAGCACTTTTAATGCCTGCAATATTCTATTATTCTTCTCCACCCCAGCCCTCTCAATTAAATCGCTGCTAAAATAACCTGTTTACTAACCAATAACTTATAACCTAATGCCTTCCTCACCTCAAACTCACCACGCCTATACCTGGGTATGACAAAACAGCCAAATAGGCAACTCACACCTTAACCCCTATTTATAATCCTCCCCTTAATCCCGCCCTTACACTTCCCTTAACCAATCAGTTACTCGGACATAGTGGATTCTACCACCAACGCCTGATCAGCCCAGGGGCAGACCAGGCAAGCCCTTGCTCCCCCCCAAGCCCTCATCGGCAGCAGTGGAGCCAGTATTTCATAAGAATTATTCACACAGCAAGCATTAAAATAATCCATAGGAAATACTGGCCCCCACTGCTACCGATGCTAAGAGGAGCGCATCTCCTGCAAGCATTAGAAGCGGTGGGGCCAGCATTTCATTTGAATTATTGTCACAGCATGTGTGAATATAATTCACAAGAAATACTGGCCCCACTGCTGCTGATGATTAGAGGTGCTTATCTCCTGTAACCATTGGCAGCAGTAGGGCCAGTATTTCACATGAATTATTGTCACAGCACGCATGACAATAATCCACATGAAATACTGGCCCTTCTGCTGCTGATGCTTAGAGACACTTCTCTCCTGTAGGCCTCGGCAGCAGGGTGGAAGAGTGCCCTCCTGTTTGGCCTCGTAATAGACTGCCTTTAGCATCAGTATGAGACTATTACTATATGTCTTGTAAAAGTCTCAGGCAGGCCATGCGGCCCAGGGGTCCTTCCAGATTGCAGTTGAATGACCGCCTCTCGTATCCCATTTTCTTGTATATCTGCCACCAAGTATGCCCTTTGTGTGTCGCTGAGTCACCCCAGTGCCACATCCCCCAAGTAAGCATTAATATCCACCCCACCTGTTCTCATCGAGGAGTACAGCTTACTGTAATATGCCTCGAACACACGCACAATATCTGAGGTGCCCCAAACTAGCGTTCCATTTCTGTCTTGGATCTTGAGAATAATATTCGCTGAGCGGGGTGTCTAATACTGGCTAGTGTCTGCCCTGGTCTTGCTCCCCACCCTAATGTGCGGACACATGCATATTGGCCTCAACAAATTTGTTTGGCTATCCACAAATCATTATGTATCCCCAACTGAGTCTCCAAGGACTTGATATCCTCTTCTAGATGTTTAAGAATGTCCCTGAGGGGAAATCGCACACCCCCACTCTTCGCTAGACAGATGCCCCTTATTGTGACCTTGAAGGCCTCCCAAACTGTGCTCATCATAGGTACGGAATCGTGATTTCTACTGAAAAACTTTTCTGATTTCTTGTTGCAATTCTTCTCTGAAAGAGACATCTAAAAGGGCTCCCGGAAATAGCCTCCAGTGTGCAAAAGGCAAGTTGGCAACCGAGGGGCTCAATTTCAACAACACTGGGGAGTTGTCTGAGTATGTACGAACCAAGTACATGACATCCTGTACCCAAGGCCCCAACTCATGGGGAATAAGCCAATAGTCCAATCTGGACCAGTTGGCATGCATTCCTGAGTAGAAGGCTCCCTCTACCATTGAGGGGTACAACGTGCACCAGGTGTCCGTCAGTTCCTGCTTGAGCATAATGTTACGGACATGACATGCAGCTGTAATGTGGGACACTGAAGAGCTATTCACTAGGTCCAGATCCGTGTGAAGGGCAAGGTTGAAGTCTCCCCCCAAAGTTAATTTGTGGATCCGATATCAGCTCAACGGCCCCATAATCTGTCAAAGAAAGAGGGGTCATAAGTATTGGGGCCATAGCAGTTGACTATAGTGAGGGGGTTTGTGCCAGCCTACCCCAGATAACTGTGTATCATCCCTGTGTATCATTATAAGCACCCTCAGTGCCCCTTTGTATCAGTATCGCCATGTCGGAAGCCCATTTCATGCCAAATGTCGAGCCCATTGTATCAGTAAAGCATGTTTCTTGCAACATTGCTAGATGTACATTGTATCTATGTAGATAGGCAAGGATGTGTCTGTGCTCGGATGGATCATCCAGGCTTATCACGTTCCAAGTGAGACAATTTATATGAAGTCTAGGGAGACTGGCCTGCATATATTCAGTTCCTATTAGCTACTGTGAGTGGAAGATAGGATCTGCCGAGTGGACCAAGTGTGGCTAGATGTCATCACCATGCACTACCGTAGAGATAGCATCGACATGAGAATATATGCATCTAGAAATAAACAACACAAATCCCATCCCTCCCGTCTCCTGCACTGGCAGCCCAGTCCTGCCAGGAAGACTATTCCCTTCAATCCCCCAAAAGAAAAAAAAACAGATAAACAATTTGAACCACCAACAGAGCCAGACCCTTGAGAATGGAAAGTTCTGGTTTTGATTCCATGAATGTTAGTGTAATCAACAAAATCAGGGATATCCTGTGGTGGGGTCACCAAGTGAGCCATACAAAAACCCCTGAGTGGTTCAAGGGGCGTCTGGGGAGAGGGGGTGGGCATTTAGCTCAATGTGCCCCTGACAACTCCAAACCAGTCTTTTCTGTATTGTCAAAAGCCACTGACTCTGGTCAGTGCCCAGCCATGAAGCAACAGTGACATATGATATTGCATCTAACCTTCATTCCTGCGCCTCTATGCATTCATACCATATTGGATCAAATCAAGCTGGGTAGGGCAGATAGGCACAAACCAAAATGGGCTCTGTTGTTGGTCAGATGACTACCCCTGTTTAGATAAAGGAGATGAAGGCCTGGACTGGGCCAGCCCGGGATTTGGAGAGGAGGCCCGCGATACATTTCACTGCAGAAAGTCACTCACCTGTTGTGAAGAGGTGAAGATATGTTCTCTGCGCCGGTGAGAGGCTCGCAGTGAGCTGGATAAAGCATAACATTTGCAATGTTAGCTTGACATAGAATATGGTTGATGGGGTGAAACGTCTGGTGAGCTTCCTGCACTGCGATGGTGAAGTCTGGATAGATTGGCACTGCCCCATTTGATCCCTGGCAGGGGAGCAATAAGCCCACTAGACACCAAGGATTATTTGTTTTCATTTGTATAGGTGGGGGCTGATCAGCACGGCCGTGGCGGAGATCTGGCTACCAACGCCTGATGAGGTTGTTTCACTATCAACGTTTTGGAGTAAGAGTCAGTGCCAAATAGTGTGATCAGGAGGTGCTGCCCAAATTCTCCTGTACGGCCCATGTCTGTGGATTCAGGAATCCCCAACATGCACAGAGTATTTCTATGGGATCTGGCTTCCAAATCCTTGTTTTTAGCAGCTGTTAGTTTAAGCGCTCTTTCCATATTCAATAGCTGTTCCACCGGACTTGTCACTGTGTCCTCAACAGTAGAAATTCTGTGTTCATCCTCATTTAGGTGGCCATCGTGTTTTCCAGTTTTTTAATGATGGCGTCCATTCTCATGCCTATGGTATCCATTTTAGTTTCAATAGATGTTAGTCTTTGATGCATGGCCGGTTGTAGAGATTTCACGTCGGGTGTGCCACGTTCTACTTCAGGTGACATATCGTCTGAGACCACAGAGTTTGAGCCACCTTCCTGTATGCGATTTGACTTTTGAGAATCAAAATATAGTTTGGGTTGGTGGCCTTCCGATTTTCCCATGTCTGCGTGGCACAGGTTCTGTGTAGATCAAACCCCAGAGGTATCGCAACTTCCGAGGTGGAAAAGAAAACAAGGGGGATGCCTGTAACAAGCTGTGCGCCAGTAGAGTCAAAAGTGCTGTCTTACTCACTCCCACACCTCAACCAGAGGGGCACGAGCGTACCCAGTCCATGGGAAGGGTGCTGGACGGGTGTCACCAGCCGTTGAGTGTGGACCTCCACGTTCCTACAATTGCGATTCAGACAGTATATTCACGATACAGACGGTTGTTCTGAGTTTTCTCCCTGAAAATGCATTGATAGGCATGGAATAAACTGCCTTCAATATAGTGGTGTAGGAGGGGCTTAGATCATGGCTAGCCTATGATGCATATTTGTGAGCTGGGCCTGGGAGTGGTTGGTAATTGCGGCCCTACTAAGGGATGATGAGCGGCAGGCAAGAGGTTAGGGTGAGCACATTGTTTGGGATTTTAATGTCAGGGGGCCCTTCACCTCCCCCCAACTCCCAGTATCAGGCTCTCAGGTATGTAGATCTCATGCCCCCCCAGTGACGGGGCTTCAGGCAATGAGTGGTGTTTATCCCAGAAGTGCTGTGTAGCTCACTATTGTCCCCGACGTCTACGGAAGGTCAGGCAGCCCGCGCGAGGTCCTCGTACGCAGTCAACAGGAGCCAGGTGAGCCAGTGCACAGCGTGCCCCCCCCCCGAGCCTGCCATGGCAGGCTGTACACACCAGCCCCGTACCGGCCGCAAAGTAGTCAGGGGCTTCACTCCATGCCCGGTCAAGAGGCAGCCTCCAGAGGTAAGCACCAACGGGTGGGAGAAGGTCTTATGTATGCCCGCAGGTATCGTGGCTGCATTGCTTACTATGCTTGAGGGTTGCTCCTCCAGGCCACCAGCTATATATGTTGTCCACCTCATTGTGCCTGCCTCTTCTCTCCCACTGTACTGCGGCAACAGAAGAGCTGTTGGTCGGGGAATCTTCTCACCTCAAGCCAGCCGCAGTTTCACCTCTGCCCTCAAGGCACTTGATATCCACCTCCGACCACCAGTAGGCCCCCCGAGTCCATTACGGAGCACCCAGCCCACTCGGTCACATGCCAGTCGTAGAGGCCAAGACCCAACCAGGCGTCAATCAGGTCGCACCCCAAGTATCAGCAGAGTTTGTCACACTTCGGTGTCTTGGTGACAGGGCTATATATTGCCCTGCAGCATAAGGCAAGTCTGCAGTTGCGGATGCATAGTCACAAGTATAGTCTGTAGAGGCAAAATTGTGTTGGATTTGGCCCCAGACAGCATAAGCCTCACAGTCGTGCAGCCATTTTGCTTGCAGGCTCTCTTGTGCCCCCCCCCCATGTGATGTACAATTTTATCTTGTGTGGCAGTGCGGTACCTTTATGTATGGCCTGACCAGCAGGTTCTCGGCCAATGACACGTAGGTTCTTTGCAATGCTTTTGTTGTCTTCATCTGCTTTACATAGGCTTGAGATGCACTTTGATTCCACATGCATGAAGTGTTGATTCCGTACTTCAGCAGCAACACACGTGGCATGCACGAGCAATTTGCTTGAACCACGACAAACTCTCTGGGAAAGCACAATCGTTCTTGGGGTTACTTATCCCCTATCTTGTCGCCAGTTGTAGTGTCTTCCCCAGTCTGGGCACTGGCAATGACTACACCACACAAGTAGCTGAATATTACATGTCTTTATTCTTCTGTGTGTAATTGCAAACTCAACATTTTAAACAAAACTCTCAGTGCATTCGGCTCTAACCACTATGTCACACTCCTATTCAGTCCATTAGGAGCCAAAGGTGTTCCGTCATAAAACTTGCAAGACTCTACATTTGATTTTCCTCTGTTTCCTTTCTAGGGCCATGTAGGTGGGGCCTGGCAGGTCAAGGTCTGTCTTCTTGTTGCTTTCCCCTTTTCTAGTTCTGTTTTGTTGGGACGGGTCTGTTTTACTTGGAGAGGTTTTATTGCTGGTAGTCAGGCCTAGATGTTTTTATTAGGCTGTGTCAAAAGTATAATTGTTATGGAGGGTGGAGGGGGGTTGGTTTAGCACAGCCTAGTGTGGTTAGGCCTATGGGCAGTGGAGCGAGTAGTGACGTCAGTAGGTGCATGAGTAGTAGGACAGGTTTAGCTATATGGGTAAGGAAGTTATAAGGGGGACAACTCAGAATTTATTCGGATTGTGTTGATTCAGGAATTAACAGCGTTTAGTCAAGCACTTAGTTTTGTAAGGCATTTCCCTTAGGGATGTGGATATGTTTATATTCCAGACCTGTTCTTTTAACCTGTTTCATGCTGAAGATGGAACACACTGGGCATGTGCTGAGGACGGAACCGTTCCATCCTCAGAACATGCAGAGGAAATCCTCAGCTAGTCACAGCAGAGAGATTATCTTTTTTTTATTTTTTAACCTCTGGAAAAGGGGAAGAGCTTCCCCTGCTGTCCGAGGCATTTTGTTTTTCACTGTAATGACGAACGGCATGGATGGCACACTGATGTCATTAAACTGAAAATGAAAGTGAAATTAACCAATCAGCTAATTTCACTTTCAATGCTTCAGTGCTCGTGGAGCTGCCTCGGACTTCCAAGCACAGAAGCACACAGGAGAGGTATTGTTGGAAAGGGGAGACTCTCCCTTTTCTTATGATACCTTTCCCAAGTGGATCCCAGCTGGAGGATAGCCCAAGGAGGGTGATTCCCCCAAGCAAAGGTCCACCCTACTAGACACCAGGGATTTATTTTTGTAGCAGGGAGTGGCCCCTTAGGCAAGGGCCGCTCCCCATATGAGGTCATTATCTTGGCCATTTGCTGGCCCCGGGGGGCAGATTGGATTTATTTTTAGGCTGATCTAAAACCACTAGACACCAGGAATTACCCTTTCTTTTTTATTTGTAGGGGTGGGGCTGCCCACCATGGGCATGAGCATGGCCACATCATCCTCTAAAAAGGGAAACAGTTTTTCTGCCCCTCCGGTGGGCAAATGGGGACAATTGCCCCATCTCATCTCCAGTGAAGGGGGGCGGGAGGTTGTAGAAAGCCCACTAGACACCAAGGATTACTTTTTTTATTTGTATCAGTGGGGGCTGCCCAGCATGTGCATGACCATGCTCCCACCCACCAAAAAAAAGGGAAACTGTCTTTCTGACTCCACCCCCCCCGTCACGGTTTTGGGCAGGTCTGATCAGGACTCTGGTTGGGACACCCCTTGAGGTCACCGAATATCCTAAAGAGGTAGTGCACTGGGGCAGAAGAGCAGCTAAAGGCATACACGGAAAGGACAGCTATGGACAGACACAGGAAACAGGAAAGTAAAAGCAGAGCAACCCTTGTGTGAACAAATAGGAAACTGATTACTAGTGGACAAACACGCTGGGGTTGTACACAGAGTAAGGCGCAGAACCTCCCACAGTGACAGGGAATCTCAATGCCTCTGTGCAGTTTGCTCTTACAGATAGTCACCCTGCCAGCCCCATAGAAAGGAGGCAGCAGAAGTGATTCTGTCTCTGGACCCTAGAGCACAAACAAGGATAGTACTTACATACACAGGACACGCTCTTGTGGATCCAGCTGGAAACACAGTGGCGATTCCTGAGAAAACAGCAATAGCACACTGTCACTGTTAGGCACGAAAGACAACGTATAACACTAGACAAGGATGGGGGCTGGAATTGCCTCCTGGAAACCAGGAGCCAACCCCAGTACAATGGAGGACACTTATACACTGGTGAAAACTGATAGAACACTTACCAGACACAAAGAACCAAGAAGAAAGAGAAACAGAAGGGAACAAACAAAGAGGCAGAGGCAAGAACTGGGAACAGGCTCAGGCTGAAGTAAAGGCAGGGCTAGGACTTGAAAACAGGGTGCAAACTTCTGGCTGGAACAAACAGAGATAGGACTAGGAAACTGAGAGCAGGCTCTGGCTGGAACAGGCAAGGACAGGGCTGGAATACAGGGAGTAGGAATGAGTAGTAAACAGGACTGGGAAACAGAGAGCAGGTTCAGGCTGAAACAAGGCAGGAGCAGGGCAGAGAAACAGGGAGCAGGCTCTGGAAGAAACAAACAGGTACAAGGCTAAGAGTTAGGGGGTAGACTCTGGCTGGAACAATCAGGAGTAGGGCAGAGAAACAGTAAACAGGATCAAGCTGGAACAGCACAGGAAAAAAACTGGAACACCATCCGACAAGGGGTCTGTAACAGAAAGGAATCGAACTCCAATGCACGACGGGGATCTTGAGGAAATGGATGCTTATAAGCAGTTCCAAGCTGGGCTGCACAGGAGAGGTCTCAGGTGTGTGTAATTTCAGACACTTGCAAGTCCTGGAGTAGAGGATCCGGTGAAAAGGAGCAACTGGACTTCTCCCATAGAAAACAATGGGAAACAGAATCCAGGTTTTCCTGACTACCAGGCTGTGCATTATGGGAGTTGCAGTCCCAGGAAGCAACTGTAGTACTACACAAGTATACCATGGCCAAAAGAGAAACAAACAGGAGTCAGCAAGGGACTCTAGATAAGAGTTGAAGGTGATTCCTAGGCTTCCAACAGTCCCCTTACAGCGCCCCCTGGAAATGGGACGACAGAGTCGTAACACCCCCCAGGAGAAGCGGGAGGGGGCAATTACCCCCAACTGCTCCCCAAGGGCAGAAAGACCACTGGATACCAGGGATTACTTTTTTTTGTAGGAGTGGGGGCTGCCCAGCATGGGCATGGCCATGCCCCCACCCCTTCAAAAATGGGAAAACAGTCCTTCTGCTCCCCTGCAGACTAAAGCATCTAATCCCAATGGCAAGCAAGAGGATATTTTAAAATATTTTGGTTATTGTTTTTACAGATGGGCCAGGAGTTTGGCTAACTCCCAGTATCAACTCACTTGCAATGGTGAACAGCTGAAATTCTTGTGCTTGGGTAGGCTGCCACCTGGAAAACAGTCATCTGGGAGAGGCGAGGGTGGTGTGTTTCGCATCCATCCCACACCATTGTCTTACCCACAGTGCCCTGCAAACCTCAAATGTTGACTAAAAACACATTTTCCTTACATTTCTGTGATGGAAACTTCCGGAATCCCCGGGAATCCATAAAATTTCCACCAACCAGCATTGCCCCACTTGTGCCGATAAAAATGGTGCGCCACTTTTGTGGTTGGGCCTAGTGCCAGTGATAGGAACCTATCCAACTGATGTCAAAATTGTAGAGGGCATCATCCTAGGCCTTCCGTCTAACCGGCCTACCCAGAAGCCCCCGACGCCCCCCCAGTGATACAGCACTCAACACAGCTAATGGGTTACCATGCTCTGTCCTCAAGCAGTGCAGGCACCTTTATTTATTCCCTAGGTCTGCACCTCAGAAATCATGGTGGCTAACTTGGATTACAGTGGTCGGGTAGCCCACTACATCCCTATCCACCTTTATGAGAAAAAAAAAATCTGTGAAAAACCAAAACAAGTTTGTTGTATGACAGGAAAGAAAACAACCATAACATGACGCTCGATCCACAGAGCAGCATGATCTTCTTCTCTGAAAACTCAGCAGCTAACACACCTAGGTGGTCATTATGACCCTGGCCATCGTCTGACTGCCAGGGTTAACGTGGCAGTATCACCGCCAACAGGGTGGCGGTCATGACCGTCAAATAATGACCATGGCGGTGAACCCTCCAATGGACAGCCAATGTACCACACCAACCGCCAGTGCGGTAAGAACACTGAACACTGCGGTAGCCACCTACAGGCAAGCAGAAGACAAGGATCCGCCCACCATATTATGACACTGCACACTGCCAGAATTTCCAGGGCGGTAGCATCGACACCAAAAGCCTGGCAGAAACACATCATATAAAAGGAGACACTCATCTCCAGGGCCACACAGGAGTCGCCAGCCACCATGGAACCCAAACTGCAAGTCTTCCTGATGCTGTACCACGCCATGGCCGTCCTGGAGCAGCAAAGCAGACGATGACGGTGAGTACAGCCGCCTAGCACACGAGGGAGGGAGAGAGGGTGGGCCGAGTGGCACACACACACACAACACACACCGTATACACACACCACACACCCAGAACCAACTCCATTGTAAAAGAACAGTAACAGAACCCCGGAGCAAAGAAAGTCAGAACACATACACTGTTCCAACCACTGTATTCCTGTTGGATGAATATTCAAAATGTAAAAACATACTGCATATATACATACCTGCAGGCCCAAAGGCCAGTCCAATGTCACAAATGCCCACAGGGCAAAGTCCAAACCCCAATGTGACTCCTGACAACATCAGGACTCCACTGTTCAGGGGCATCATGTTGGAAATGGGCAGGCACCTCAAGGGGGAGGGGTTAGGGGTGGAGGGGGCATATCATTGGGAGGGGGCTCCTTGCCCACTGGTTCTGGAGGGGGCTCCTTGCCTAGTGGTTCTGGAGGGGGATCCTTTCCCACTGGTTCTGGAGGGGGCTCCCTGCCCACTGGTTACTAAGAGGGTCCTTGACATCTGGTTTGGGATGGGGCTCTTTGGACACATTTGTGGATGGGGCCCCCTTGTCCTCCTTTTCCTTGGTTTTGAGTGGGGTCTCCTTGGGCACACTTGTGGGTGGGGCCTCCTTGTCCTTGGTTTTGGGTGGGGCCTCCTTGGATCTCGGTGGGGCCTTTTTTGCTTTAGATCTTGGTGGGGCCTCCTTGACTTTGGATCTGTGTGGGGCCTCCTTGGCCCTAGGTTTTGGAGGGGGCTCCATGGTCTTGGTAGACTGTTTAGGAGGGGTCAGCACTTTAGCCCTCCGTTTTGTGGGTGGAGGAGTGTCCGACTGGGTGCTCGAGGTACTGGGCTGGGGGAGTGGGAGTGGGACCTTCCTCTCATGACTAGGAGGGGGAGGGGAGAGGGAAGAGGTCAAGGCAGGCAAGGAAAAGCTACTTAGGGCCAATGAGGCGGGATGTCAGAGGAGGGATAGGAGTGGAGGTACCCACCGGTGTCCTTGCTCCTTTGCCAGATCATGCTAATGCACACATGGACAAGATGACAAAAGGAGAGAGAGCGGAGAAAGAAAGGGAGCACAGGGTCAATCACAGCACCAAGAGCACAAATGGCATACACATTACTGTCACACACTGAGACTGAGAATGTGCAGTATGGACAACACTGGCATGCCATTGTCTAAGTACCACAGCGGGTAGGAGCCAAACACTGCCAGCTACACACCAACTGGGACCAGCTAAGCCCTGTCTGAGATGGGAAGCCAGCTACCTAGCTATCAAAAACATGCATTTCACCCTATTAACCTTAGCTGGACCATGCAGCAATTTCGAAACAGGCATACTGGGGAATCCACTGACTAGTACCCTGCACCCAAATCCCATGCCAGGTAACAGAGATGGTTGTCAAACTCACTGTACTTACCCCCTTGTGGCTGCTGTGGTGCCCTCATGCGCCCATTCAGGTCTGGATAGGCCACTGCCAGTATGCGGGCCATCGGGGTCAGGTTCCAACAGGCACCCCTCCCTCGTTGGGAGGCCGTCCCCAGTTGGGCCTCTGCAGTCTTCGGGCCCAGAGTCTCAGGTCCTCCCACCGTTTCATGCAGTGGGTGCGCCGCCTTCTATAGAACCCCAGGGTCCGCATGTCCTTGACGATGGCACGCCACAACCCCTTCTTCTGATGGGCGCTGACATGCAGAGGAAACACAAATAGTGGGACAACATTAACCAGACAATCCAGCCTGTCACACATATGGCCTACAAAATGCATTATCCCCTCATCAGGCACACACATGACCCGTATCCCTGCATTAGCACTGCCACCAGACATAATCTCCCCCCCCATATGACACACTGCCAGCACCCACACACATCTCCATGCAGCCATGTCACATGCAACCTACGCATGGTGTACTCACCTGTTGGTCTGCAGGCCCATACCAGGCCCCATCCACAAGCCTCTCCAACTCCTCCGACATGAAGGCTGGGGGCCTATCCCCTGTTGCATGAACCATGGCAGGTTCCAGACACAGATCACAGCAGCACATGCAGGAGATGCCGTCCTATGGGAAGTTAGAAATCAAGTGAAGTGGTAGAAATAAAATGGCGGTCACATCCGAGGCAGTGAACACCGTCGCCGCCGGCATTGATCAACATTGGTTTCCATACTCCACAGTAGGCTATGTTAGCCAATGAGGAATTGCACGGAGGTGCAGACCGCCTCCCGCCATGACGTGAACGCCAGCGAGTTAGGTCACTTCCACCTGTCCCTGAACACAGGACATGTGGGTGCCATTTTCTGATGCTGGTACACATTACAGATTGCTAAGTGCGTCATTGTAGTCAAATGTTCTCACCTATGCAGTTCCAGTGTCCAACATACAAGCATGCTCCGTGTACAGTGCTGTAGTGTGTTCATGGTTCCTGTAGTCACTCCCTTCTTACTTTTGGTTCTCTTAGGTACCAACCACTGCAGAGGAATAGGATAAGGAGTCAACCACCCGTGTACAGACCCCTTGTGGACTTAGCTACACTGGAGGACAGGCACATCATACCTACCTATCGTCTGGATAGGGCCACAATCACCGAGCTGTGTGCACAATTGGAGCCTGATCAGCTACCTGCAATCTGTTGCATCACAGTAGTATCCCCTCTTGTGCAGGTACTCTCAATTCTCCATTTCCTGGCAACTGGTTCTTTCCAGGTGACAATGGGCTTGGCTGCAGAAGTGTCACAGCCAATGTTCTCTATTGTGCTTGCAAGGGTTTTGTCTGCCTTGCTCAAACACATGTGCAGCTCCATCGCATTCCCCCAGGTAGATGATTTACCCGCTGTGAATACTGGATTCTGTGCAATGGGACATACACCACATGTAATTGGGGCCATTGATGGGACCCATATTGCCTTAGTCCCGCACCTCCGGCCAATGAACAAGTGTACAGGAATCAGGAGAGTTTCCACACACTCCATGTCCAAATGGTGTGCCTTGCTGACCAGTACATCTCCCACGTCACTGCCAAGTATTCAGGGTTGGTGCATGATGCCTTTGTGTTGAGGAATAGCAGTGTCCCACAGATGATGGCACAATTACAGAGGCACAGACTGTGGCTAATAGATGAGCCTGAGCCCCCACCCAATGTATGTCAGTGTATGCCTTCAGTAGTCATAGCCCATGCCTGTGTGCAGGGCTAATGTGTGTCCCTTACTTCTTGCAGGTGATTCCGGCTACCCAAACCTGTCCTGGCTCCTGACCCCTGTTAGGAATACGAGAACAGGGACTGAGAACAGGTACAATGATGCTCATGGGTGTACCAGGAGGATTGTCGAAAGGACCTTCAGTCTCCTGAAGGCTAGGTTAAAGTGCCTCCATCTGACAGGTGGATCCCTGTGCTACTCCCCTGAGAAGGTCTGCAGAATTGTTGTTGTGTGCTGCATGTTACACAATTTGGTCCTCAGATGGCATGTGCCCTAGCTGCAGGAGGAGTGGGGTGACAATACAGCTCTGGCAGCAGTGTACACTGAGGACAGTGAGGAGGAGGAATAGGAAGAGGATGTGGACAACAGGTCACATATGATCTTGCAGTACTTCCAATGACACTCAGGCAAGACTGTTGAACATTTCTACATTTTAGTGTTGTGCTGTGTGATTGTAGCATAATGAAAGTCATTACCTTTGCATCCCACCTGGCTGTCACCTATGCCTTCCCTTATTGCAAATGTTGGTGTTGTTCCGACAGTGTACTGCTGTGATGTGTACAGACTGCTGAGACACATTTGTAGGACGGCTCAACATGTTACTGGACATTTACACAGGATCATGCAGTTCATTACAGTTCAATACATTGTACATTACCTGTAGATTAAGCACTATTCCTCAAGTTGTGGCCAAGGGTGTTTACTGAAAATTGGTATACAATGGGAAGTGCAATAGAGTAGGGTGATGGTTGGGAATAGTCCAGTGTAGTGGGACAGTCTGTCTGTAGCACAGGTCTAGTGTCCAAGGGGCAGAGGAAAGGGAGAAATGGCAGTTCAAAGTGGACAAGGTGACACAGTGGAACACAAGGGGGTCATTTAGGAGGGTTTCCTTTCCTGGCGGAGGTCTTTGTCTTGGCAAGTGTCTCTTGTGTCTGTCAGGGTCGCATGGACTGTTTCCGGGTGGTTCACCTTCTGCAGGGGAGCGGTGCGGGTGGGCTCTGGGTCCTGTGCCTGGACCTCCTGTCTACTAGCTGCAGAATATGTGGAGGGATGGTCAGTACAGTGGTAAGTGGAAGGGGCCCGCTGGTTTGTTGTGTAGTCCATCATGATGTTGGCCATGTCACCCAGCACCTCCGCAATGGAGACCATGGTGGTTTTCGGGGCCTACAATTCTTGCTTGATCTTCTGGTGGTGTTCCCCATGCAGTTGCTGGGTCTCCTGCATGATGTTTATCACCTGACCCATCTTGTCCTTGGATTGTTGATATGCCCCAGGAAATTAGTGCCTGCTGGGCAGTCGGTTACCTGGGCCTGTCCTCCCCCTGGCACGCAGCTGTCCTCCGACCGTCCCTGGCCCACTGTGCCTGTGTCCCCTGAATGGTGTCCCACTGCCACTGACCCCTGGACCCTCATTGTCTTGCCTGTGGGGTGTGGACAGGGGTCCCTGTACAGGTGGACACACTGCTGATTGATGTGTCCTGGGGACGTAGGGTGTCTGCTGTGTTGTTGGATACTGAGGGGAGAGGCTCTGTGGTAGACTAGGTGTGGGCTGGGATAGCCGACTGACCAGTGGTCCCTGATGGGCTAGGGAGTTCTTCCAGATCCAGAAGTCCAGAGTTGTTGTCATCACTGGGGGCATCTTCTGGTGGGGGACTGGGTAGCCCTGGCACCTCCTCGCCGCTGAGATTGGCTGGAGCACCTGTGGGGATGTAAGTGGTGTATTATGCTAAATGTCTGTGACATATTCTGCATCCCTAGCTTCCCCTATATTATTGCTGTTGCCCTGACACCTTTGTTTGTGTATGGTGATGTATTGTGGGATTGTTAGTTCTCCATGCTGTGCATGCATTGGTCGGAGGTGAACATGCAGAGCTGGAAGGGATGTGCATGCAGTGGGTATCGCATGCAGGGCTTGGCATTTAGGTTTGTCGATTGTGGTGGTGCACTGTGTGGGATGCAATGGGGTGATGGGAGTCAGGTTGGGAGTTGAAATGGCATGCTGGTATGGGGGGTGATAGGTAGTAAACATTGACTCACCTGTGTTCAGTCCTCTGGCAACTCCAGTGAGTCCCTTAGGATGCAGGATTGACAAGACTTACTCCTCCCATGCTGTCAGCTGTGGGGAGGAGGTGGGGGTCCACTGCCAGTCCTCTGGATAGCGAACTGGTGCCTTGCTACTATGAAACGCACCTTTCCCCGTAGGTCATTCCACTTCTTCCTTATGTTGTTCCTTGTTCATGGATACTGTCCCACGGCATTCACCCTCTCCACGTTCCTCCACCTTAGCTCCATCTTCCCGGCAATGGATATCTGCTGTACCTGTGCTCCAAACAGCTGTGGCTTTACCCTGACTATTTCCTCAACCATGACCCGCAACTCCTCATCAGTGAAACGGGGATGCCTTTGTGGGGACATGGGTGTTGTGGGGTGTGTGTAGTTGTGCACTGGTGATATGTAGTGTGGTGAGGTGTGTGGTGTGTATCGGCTGAATTGGTAGTTGTGATGTGTATGCAGTTCTCTTTTGGATTGTTCTCGCAAAGTGTAGCTTTCTTGTCGTATTTGCAGAGGTTTGTGGGTGGGTGTTTTATTGTATCGTTTTTGGGTGTGTGGGATGTGTGTATTTGTGTCAGGTGTGGGTTTTCGGTTCTGGCCAATGTTGTATTGTTTTGTATTTGGGTGGATGTAGGAAGTTGGCTCTGTATATACTGTTTCAAAGTAAGAAATAGTGTGCACAGAGTCCAAGGGTTCCCCTTAGAGGTAAGACAGTGGCAAAAAGAGATAATTCTAATGCTCTATTTTGTGGTAGTGTGGTCGAGCAATAGGCTTATCAGAGGGTAGTGTTAAGCATTTGTTGTACACACACAGGCAATAAATGAGGAACACACACTCAAAGACTTACTCCAGGCCAATAGTTTTTTATATAGAAATATATATTTTCTTAGTTTATTTTAAGAACCACAGGTTCAAGATTTACAAGTAATACTTCAAATGAAAGGTATTTCACTCAGGTAGTCTAGGAACTTTGAATAATCACAATATCATGTACAGTTTTGACAAAAATGGCAAAAAGCTATTTTAAAAGTGGACACTGCAAAAATCAACAGTTCCTGGGGGAGGTAAGTAATTGTTAAGTTCACATGTAAGTAAAACACTTACAGGGTTCAAAGTTGGGTCCAAGGTAGCCCACCGTTGGGGGTTCAAGGCAACCCCAAAGTTACCACACCAGCAGCTCAGGGCCAGTCAGGTGCAAAGGTCAAAGAGGTGCCCAAAACACATAGGCTTCAATGGAGAACAGGGGTGCCCCGGTTCCAGTCTGCCAGCAGGTAAGTACCAGCGTCCTCGGGGGGCAGACCAGGGGGGTTTTGTAGGGCACTTGGGGGGACACAAGCAGACACAGAAAGTACACCCTCAGCGGCACAGGGGCGGCCGGGTGCAGAGTGCAAACAGGCGTCGGGTTTTGTATAGAAAGCAATCGGGAGACCCAGGGGTCTCTTCAACGATGCAGGCAGGCACAGGGGGGGCTCCTCGGGGTAGCCACCACCATGGCTAGGCAGAGGGTCGCCTGGGAGTCGCTCCTGCACTGGAGTTTGGTTCCTTCAAGTCCTGGGGGCTGAGGTGCAGTGTTGGTTCCAGGCGTCGGGTCCCTTGTTACAGGCATTTGCGGTCAGGGGGAGCCTCTGGATTTCCTCTGCAGGCGTCGCTGTGGGGGCACAGGGGGGTCGTCTCTGGCTACTCACGGTCTCGTAGTCACTGGGGAGTCCTCCCTGTAGTGTTGGTTTTCCGTAGGTCGAGACAGGGGCGTCGGGTGCAGAGTAGAAAGTCTCACGCTTCCGGCGGGAAACGTGAAGTCCTTAGAGGTGTTTTTTTGTTGCAAGAAAGTTGCAGATTGTTGAACAGGGCCACTGTTCATGGAAGTATCTTGGTCCTTGGTTGCAGGGCAGTCCTCTGAGGCTTCAGAGGTCGCTGGTCCTTGTTGGATGCGTCACTGTTGCGATAGGGCTGGGGCCAAAGCAGTTGTCGTCTTCACTGCAGGGCTTCAGGTCAGCATTCCTTCTTCTTGTTAAGGTTGCAGGAATCTAGTTTCCTAGGTTCTGGGGGCCCCTAAATACTGAATTTAGGGGTGTGTTTAGGTCTGGGAGGGCAGTAGCCAATGGCTACTGTCCTTGATGGTGGCTACACCCTCTTTGTGCCTCCTCCCTGAGGGGAGGGGAAAACATCCCTAATCCTATTGGGGGAATCCTCCTTCTACAAGATGGAGGATTTCTAAAAGTAAGGGTCACCTCAGCTCAGGACACGTTAGGGGCTGTCCTGACTGATGGGTGACTCCTCCCTGTCTTCCTCATTATCTCCTCCAGCCTTCCCGCCAAAAGTGGGGGCAGTGGCCTGAGGGGCAGGCATCTCCACTAGCTGGGATGCCCTGTGGTGCTGTAACAAAGGGGGTGAGCCTTTAAGGGGTTACAGTTCCTGCAGGGGGAGGTGAGAAGCACCTCCACCCAGTACAGGCTTTGTTCCTGGCCACAGAGTGACAAAGGCACTCTCCTCATGTGGCCAGCAACATGTCTGGTGTGTGGTAGGCTGGCAGAAACTAGTCGGCCTACACTGGAAGTCGGGTATGTTTTCAGAGGGCATCTCTAAGATGCCCTCTGGGTGTATTTTACAATAAATTGTACACTGGCATCAGTGTGCATTTATTGTGCTGAGAAGTTTGATACCAAACTTCCCAGTTTTCAGTGTAGCCATTATGGTGCTGTGGAGTTTGTGTTTGACAGACTCCCAGACCATATACTCTTATGGATACCCTGCACTTACAATGTCTAAGGTTTGGCTTAGACACTGTAGGGGCATAGTGCTCATGCACTTATGTCCTCACCTGTGGTGTAGTGCACCCTGCCTTAGGGCTGTAAGGCCTGCTAGAGGGGTGACTTACCTATGCCACAGGCAGTGTGAGGTTGGCATGGCACTCTGAGGAGAGTGCCATGTCGACTTAGTCATTTTCTCCCCACCAGCACACACAAGGTGTGAAGCAGTGTTCATGTGCTGAGTGAGGGGTCCCTAGGGTGGCATAAGACAAGCTGCAGCCCTTAGAAACCTTCCCTGGCATCAGGGCCCTTTGTACCAGGGTTACCAGTTACAAGGGACCCTGAGTGCCAGGGTTGTGCCAATTGTGGAGACAAAGGTACAGTTTATGGAAAGAACACTGGTGCTGGGGCCTGGTTAGCAGGGTCCCAGCACACTTTCAAATCATAACTTAGCATCAGCAAAGGCAAAATGTCAGGGGGTAACTATTCCAAGGAGGCATTTCCTTACACAACCCCCCCCCCCAAACGAAAGAGGATGAGACTACCTTTTCCCAAGAGAGTCTTCATTTTCTAAGTGGAAGAACCTGGAAAGGCCATCTGCATTGGCATGGGCAGTCCCAGGTCTGTGTTCCACTATAAAGTCCATTCCCTGTAGGGATATGGACCACCTCAACAGTTTAGGGTTTTCTCCCTTCATTTGCATGAGCCATCTGAGAGGTCTGTGGTCAGTCTGACCTACAAAGTGAGTACCAAAGAGGTATGGTCTCAGCTTCTTCAGGGACCAGACCACAGCAAAGGCCTCACTCTCAATGGCACTCCAACGCTGCTCCCTGGGGAGTAACCTCCTGCTAATGAAAGCAACAGGCTGGTCAAGGCCATCATCATTTGTTTGGGACAGGACTGCTCCTATCCCATGTTCAGAGGCATCTGTCTGCACAATTAACTGCTTAGAGTCATCTGGAGCTTTAAGAACTGGTGCTGTGCACATAGCTTGTTTCAGGGCGTCAAAGACCTGTTGGCACTCTACAATCCAGTTTACCTTCCTGGGTATTTTCTTGGAGGTAAGTTCTATGAGGGGTGTCACTATGGATCCATATCCCTTCACAAACCTCCTATAGTATCCAGTCAAGCCAAGGAACGCCTTGACTTGAGTCTGGGTTTTTGGAGCTACCCAGTCCAGAATAGTCTGGATCTTGGGTTGGAGTGGCTGACCTTGGCCTCCACCTACAAGGTGTCCCAAGTAAACCACAGTACCCTGCCCTATCTGACATTTAGATGCCTTGATAGAGAGGTCTGCTGCTTGCAGGGCCTGCAAAACCTTCTTCAGGTGGACCAGGTGATCCTGCCAGTTGGAGCTAAAGACAGCAATATCATCAAGATAAGCTGCACTAAAGGACTCCAAGCCAGCAAGGACTTGTTTCACCAACCTTTGGAAGGTGGCAGGGACATTCTTTAAGCCAAAGGGCATCCCGGTAAACTGATAGTGCCAATCAGGTGTAGAGAATTCTGGTTTCTCTTTTGCTCCTGGTGCCATTCTTATTTACCAGTACCCTGCTGTCAAGTCAAAAGTACTTAAGTATTTGGCAGCACCCAATTTGTCTATTAACTCATCTGCTCTTGGAATGGGATGGGCATCTGTCTTGGTGACAGAATTAAGCCCTCTGTAGTCCACACAGAACCTCATCTCTCTCTTGCTATTTTTTGTGTGCAGAACCTCATCTCTCTCTTGCCATCTTTTGTGTGAGGTTTGGGGACTAAGACCACCGGGCTAGTCCAGGAGCTGTCAGAGTGCTCAATCACTCCTAATTCCAGCATCTTATGGACTTCTACTTTGATGCTTTCCTTAACTTGATCAGACTGTCTAAAAATGTTGTTTTTGCTGTCCCCTGTGTCCACATCATGGGTACACAGGTGTGTCTGACCAGGGGTTAGGGAAAAGAGCTCAGCAAACTGTTGGAGGACTTGCCTGCAGTCAGCCTGCTGTTGGCCAGAGAGGGTGTCTGAGTAGGCCACTCCATCTACTGAGCCATCTTTAGGGTCAGAGGAGAGGAGATCAGGGAGAGGCTCACTCTCAGTTTCCTGGTCCTCATCTGTAACCATCAACAGGTTCACATCTGCCCTGTCATGGAAGAGTTTCAGGCGATTAACATGGATCACCCTCTTGGGGGTCCTGCTAGTACCTAGGTCCACCAGGTTGGTGACCTCACTCTTCTTCTCTAGTACTGGGTAAGGGCCACTCCATTTGTCCTGGAGTGCCCTGGGAGCCACAGGCTCCTTGAACCCAGACTTTCTGCCCTGGCTGAAACTCAACCATTGCAGCCTTTTGGTCATACCACATCTTCTGGAGCTGTTGGCTGGCCTCAAGGTTTTTGCTTGCCTTTTCCATGTACTCTGCCATCCTTGAACGTAGGCCTAGTACATAGTCCACTATATCTTGCTTAGGCTCATGAAGAGGTATCTCCTAGCCTTCTTTCACAAGAGCTAGTGGTCCCCTAACAGGATGGCCAAACAGAAGTTCAAAGAGGAAAAACCCTACTCCCTTCTGAGGCACCTCTCTGTAGGCGAAAATCTGCCATGGCAAGAGGACATCCCATTTCCTTTTGAGCTTTTCAGGGAGCCCATGATCATGCCCTTCAATGTCTTGTTAAACCTTTCAACAAGACCATTGGTTTATGGATGGTATGGTGTGGTGAATTTGTAAGTCACCCCACACTCATTCCACATGTGTTTTAGGTAAGCTGACATGAAGTTGGTACCTCTGTCAGAAACCACCCCCTTAGGAAATCCCTCTCTGGTAAAGATACCACTGAGTGCTTTGGCTACTGCAGGGGCAGTAGTGGACCTAAGGGGAATTGCTTCAGGGTCCATAGTAGCATGATCCACTACTGCTAGTTGGGAGACAAGCCGGTAGGGCTGGGGCCAAAGCAATTGTCGTCTCCGTCTTCACTGCAGGGCTTCAGGTTCTTCTTGTTAAGTTTGCAGGAATCTAGTTTCCTAGGTTCTGGGGCCCCTAAATACTGAATTTAGGGATGTGTTTAGGTCTGGGAGGGCAGTAGCCAATGGCTACTGTACATGAGGGTGGCTACACCCTCTTTGTGCCTCCTCCCTGAGGGGAGGGAGGCACATCCCTAATCCTATTGGGGCAATACTCCTTCTACAGGGTGGAGGATTTCTAAAAGTAAGGGTCACCTCAGCTCAGGACACCTTAGGGGCTGTCCTGACTGGTGGGTAACTCCTCCTTGTTTTCCTCATTATCTCCTCCAGCCTTGCCTCCAAAAGTGGGGGTAGTGGCCGGAGGGGCGGGCATCTCCACTAGCTGGGATGCCCTGTGGTGCTGTATGAAAGGGGGTGAGCCTTTGAGGCTCACCTCCAGGTGTTACAGTTCCTGCAGGGGGAGGTGAGAAGCACCTCCACCCAGTACAGGCTGTTCCTGGCCACAGAGTGACAAAGGCACTCTCCCCATGTGGCCAGCAACATGTCTGGTGTGTGGCAGGCTGGCACAAACTAGTCAGCCTACACTGGAAGTTGGGTATGTTTTCAGTGGGCATCTCTAAGATGAGCTCTGGGTGTAATAAATTGTACACTGGCATCAGTGTGCATTTATTGTGCTGAGAAGTTTGATACCAAACTTCCCAGTTTTCAGTGTAGCCATTATGGTGCTGTGGAGTTCGTGTTTGACAGACTCCCAGACCATATACTCTTATGGCTACCCTGCACTTACAATGTCTAAGGTTTGGCTTAGACACTGAAGGGGCATAGTGCTCATGCACTTATGCCCTCACCTGTGGTGTAGGGCACCCTGCCTTAGGGCTGTAAGGCCTGCTATAGGGGTGACTTACCTATGCCACAGGCAGTGTGAGGTTGGCATGGCACTCTGAGGGGAATGCCATGTCGACTTGGTCATTTTCTCCCCACCAGCACACACAAGCTGTGAAGCAGTGTGCATGTGCTGAGTGAGGGGTCCCTAGGGTGGCATAAGACATGCTACAGCCCTTAGAAACCTTCCCTGGCATCAGGGCCCTTGGTACCAGGGGTACCAGTTACAAGGGACTTACCTGAGTGCCAGGGTTGTGCCAATTGTGGAGACAAAGGTACAGTTTAGGGAAAGAACACTGGTGCTGGGGCCTGGTAAGCAGGGTCCCAGCACACTTTCAAATCATAACTTAGCATCAGCAAAGGCTAAAAGTCAGGTGGTACCCATGCCAGGCATTTCCTTACAGTGGCCTTATCCACCATAGCAGTGTTTACCGCCAATGTTTTCCCGTCGTTGAATGTCCGCTGTGGTGATTCGTGGGTCATTATTTGGAGGGCTTTTTTTGGTGTCGTAACTGTATGGGTGGTAGTTTTGTCAGTTAATCCCGTTCAGTGTGTCTGGTGGATTTGTGGTTGTGGCTGTTTTCTGTTGGTTTTGTGTGTATGTGTCATAATCTGGCGGATGGATGTTTAGCCTCCGTGGCGGTATGTTGGTGGCAGTCACTGCAGCAGAATTCGTAATTTACCGCCAATGTCATTATGAGAGCAATAGACTTTCAACCTCTGGCTGGAACAGGGGTTGCTATGGAACTGATAGGGGTGGCCTCTCCCTTCTCTTTCTGTCAGTAAGGTGGATGAGGTCTAGCTCAGAAGCTGCAGGGCGGCTGGGGAGGTGGTCACAGACAGGTTACTGCTTTCACGGAGGTCGCGAGTCTGTCTTAGGTACTGTGATGGTGACCCCTCTCCTCTGCTTTCATCCCTATCGCCTGTTGCCTCAGTCTCCATGGCCCAGTTTGTCTCTTCACCTATCCTTTTAAACCAGGACAGGTTTCTAGACACCTCCAGGCTTCCTCTCTGGGTGGTGATCATGAGGCCCCTGACTCTAACGTCTTCCCACAGCTCCCTCTCATAGGGTGTGTGGCATTTCCAGTCTAGATATCTGTCTTTTATGACTACCCAGTCACCTATTAGCCCTTCTCTGTCTGCTGGCCCTCTCATTGTTCGTTCTCCTCTCCCCCTAGGTTGTAGACACATCCATCTCCACCGGTGTCCACTGAGGTCCAGCCGGTATCATATCTTGCACTCCCCTCTTCATCAACAAGTCACTCTGTGCACATTCTGTTGTGCTGTGAGGAGTGAGGCGATAGGCTCTCAAAAACTGGTTCATTCAGCATTCCAAATCTTCGCTTTTCTCCATTCCAATGCAGAGGGCTCGGTTGAGAGTCCTCATGAAACTTTCCACCTCGCCATTAGCTTGTGGCCATTGAGGCGTGATTTTGCAATGAAGCACATTCAGCTGATGGCGATACTCCTGGAACTCATGACCTTTAAATGGCAGGCCATTGTCTGTCTTGACTTCCTCAGGCAGTCCCACGAGTGCAATCATATTTTCACGTGCCGGTTTCACATACACAAATGCTATAGACCAGACCAATTTGACAACAGGGAATTTGGAGTGACTGTCCATCACCACAAGCATTATCGAGTTGTCTGCAAAACTCCAAAAGTCCATACTTAGTGATAACCATGGAGTTAACACCGACCCCCTCTGTGATGACAGGCACCACAGGGGGCTCCACACTTGTGAGCACACAAGACCAACAGTTTTTCACTAGTTCATCGACCATCTGGTCCATTCCTGGGAACCACACCTTACTCCGGAGCCCTGCTTTCATTTTGGCAACTCCCTGGTGTCCTTGATAAGCTAGTTCCACAGTCCTGTTCAATAAGCGTTGTGGTACGACTATTTGGTGACCTCTCAGGATCAACCCTTCCTCACTCTCGCTGAGTTCATCACGGCATCGCCACAGCCTAGCTTGTGCTTCTCGCTCCACTTCGGTCAAGCCTCCTGAAACATCCAGGATGTTCTTCCACTGACGTCCTCTTAAAGCACTCTTGACCATCGTTAAACATTAGTCTTCCCGGGTGGCTTCCGCAATCTTGCTTGCCGACAGGGCCCTCAAAAAGGCAATCTCCCTGTTCACGAACACTTCCATCCGTGGTTCATCCTCTCCTTCCTCTCTTGGATCCAGGGTGATTGGGAGACGTGAGAGATAACCTGCTGGGTTGTTCACCCCCAGTCCATAAACCACATCAAAGGAGTATTGTTGCAGTTACACCGCCCATCTCTCAATCCGTGGAGGTCCTTCCCTGGCGGTACCCGTGAACAGGGGCACTAGCAGTTTGTGATCCATCACAGCACAAAATTTCTGTGCTCACAGCTACAGGTGGAAATGTTTGCACACCCACTGCATCGCTAATGTCTCCCTTTCAATCTGTAATTAACAGTTCTTAACTGCAATGGACACCTTGCTTGCATTTGCAATGGGAACACTTTCACAGGAGCTCTTCATCTGCATTTGCACTCTGCCCAGCCTCACCAGACAATGAGCTCTGTCTGGAATTTTGGATTGAGATACGCCCTGATAGAGTTGTGCAGCAAAGCCACCTTCCCCTCGTAGAATGCCCTGCCAGCCTCCATTCTCCACTCCTATGGCGTTACTTTCCGGGTCAGATTTCGGAGGGGGTTGGAAATGGTGGCAAGATTGGGTATGAACGGTCTGCAGTAGTTAGCCATGCCCAGAAAACTGCAGACTTTAGACTGGTTTGTGGTACTGCAGCTGCTCTGATCGCTTCAACTTTCTGAGGGTCTACCTGCAGCCCCCCTCATTGTAAAATCGTTACCCAAAAAATTCGACCTCGATGTAAAACATGCAGTTTTTGTTGATGCAGTGTTAGGCCTCGAGCCATTGTAGGGTAGCTCTCAAATGTGCATGGTGTTCTTCTAACATCTCTGAATAAATGTTGGTGTCATCGCTTACATTGATGACCCCATCAGTCAAGTCAGAACTTCGCATATGGCCTCCTGAAAAATCTCAGCTGCTGATGAGACACCAAAACGGAGGCACTTGAACCTCTGGAGCCCTACGTGGGTGGAGAAAGTTGTTGTATATGATTGGGTTCCTCCGACACCAACTGGTGATATACTGACTTGAAATCAATTTTGGAGAACCATTTTGCTCTATTTATATCTGCCACAATCTCATCTATTGTAGGGGTGATGTGCCGCTCCTGGTGAATAGCATGATTGGGTAGCCTCATGTCCATGCATAACCTGATGACCCCTGGTTGTTTGGGCTTTGGGGCCATGACTAAAGGCGACACCCACTGGGTGGGCCCATTGACCTTCTCAATAATGCCAGCTTGTTCAGGTTGCTACAGCTTCTTTTCTCTCAGTGGGCGCAGGTGGAAAGGCACATTCCTATGACGCAGGGCTACAGGTTTCATGGTTTCATCAATGTGGAGGTTGACCTCCACCCACTTCAAACACCCTAGTCCTTGAAATAACTCAAGGAACTCGTGGAAGATATCCTCAGTATGTGACTGATGAACCTGTTTGGCAAAGAACACCAATCCCAGATCTTTAACCATCTGACAGCCCAACAGTGTCCCTGTGTTGCCTTTGGCCACATGGAATCTATTGGTGGTCTTGGTGTCTCCATGTGTTACCTCCACTTCAAAGACTCCCTTCAGTGGGACGGGCTTGGTCCACCATAGGTGTAGATTTTCGATCTTGCGGGGTGCATTTAAGGCAGAAGCTCAAGTCGGGAGAACTGTTCCACATCAATGACATTCACTGAGGCCCCTGTGTCTATGAAGACTGTGATCCCCACCCCGTTGACGGCGATCTGACACTTGGGGGGAAGTCTCCTTTGGTGGTTTTTCTTCCCCTTAAGCAAGATCAATATTATCTTCTTGTTATCTTCTTCCACCTGGTTCGACTGTGCCTGGTCCTCCTTTGCATATTCCAGCGACAGCTGCTTGAAATTGCCCATCCTTCGCCCCTTTGTGGCAGACGTCCCTGCAGCGCTGAAACTATGGCACACTTTCACAAAGTGGCCCATCTTTCCGCACTTCAGGCATGGCCTTCCTTCCGCCAGGCATCCTCTCGGCAGGTGGCATTCCATCCCACAGCTTCTGCATCCTTTGTCGCTGTTTCTGCTGGCAACTGTACCTCGCATTTTGGTGGGACGATGTTGGATCGCCTTAACCCGCTCTTCCTTGACCTTTACCACCTGGGTGCCAGCTGGAGCAAGTGCTGACTTCACGGTCCTGCTGTCCACCAGTTCATGAGACCTTCTAAAGATTAGCATGTTGTCGAGGGATATGCCTGGTTCTGGTAATATCAGCTTCTGGAGGTTGGACAATCGGCTCCCTTAGATTAGTTGGGCTCTAATCTCGTCCTGTTTTTCAGTTCCAGTGCACATGCTCGCCAGTCGTCTTAGCCGTGCAAAGAACATGTCCACAGATTTGCCTTCATCCTGCTGAGTTTACCTGAGGTTGAATCTCTTGTAATCCAGATTTAACTAGTGGTCAAAGTGTCTATTTAGTGCAGCTACGGCCGTGTCGATGGCGTCATCAGCTGTCATTTCTGCAGATCCTCCAATAGGTCAGGTAACTTGTCTTCTCCCATGTGTAAGATCATGGACCTCAGGATGGTGCCATCTGTCTTTCCCGAGGCGCATAAGTAGTGTTGTAGCCTCCTGATACACTTGCGCAATCAGGGTCATCCAGCTGGCTAAATGGCCATAGCACATTGACGGTAGCATTCGCGTTGTGTGGAGCAGGGGTTGTTGTTGCTTGTTTTGATGCTGACATGGCAGGATTTCCCTCTCTTACTTGCTGTCTTGTCTCCTCGTGTCAGTGTCTGTTAGGGTGAATACTGTGTGTTGCTCTTCTTTCTGTATTTAGATGCTCTTGTAAATATTTTTTTTGGGTGCTGGCTCACTCTCTTCTTTTTGTTTCTGCCCAGCTTCTTCCACTGTCCTTATGTTTCAATGTTTACTCCTTCAGTTTCTCTTTATCATTATTCATTTCTTCTTTTTTTCTTTTTTTTGTAAGCTTGTTTTGTGTTTTTGTACTGTAGCCTCCAGCCATTGAGCAACAGCACACGATGACTTGGGGCCCAACATGCACTCTTCACATGCCCTTCTGGGCCTGGCCTGCTTCTGGCCTTTCCCCTGCCACGTGGCACTCACACTTCTACCCTAGGGGCTGGGTGTAGGCGGGCACTTCATTCCTCAGCCTCCGAACACGTGGCTGCACTGCTGATGCAATCGAGACGGCACCTGGGAGACAGTACTGGCACTCCCTACTGTACACTGCAGCACTTCTGAGGCTGCCGCTGAGGAACATAGGCCATACTGCCACAACTCCTCCTTGTGATGCTGACTCCCACGCGCATAGACACTGCGGCTGGTCAGGGTTCTGCTCCCGCTGCCACGCCAACACCAAGTCCTGGGGCACTGCTGGGGCACCCAGCAGGAGGACGCCTGCCTTGTTGCCAATGTACAAGGCATGATTGTAGGCTTACGTCTCACCTGCCTACCCAGCAGCTCCCACCCAGTGATACAGCACTTGACACAGATAGTAGGTTTCTATGCTCTGCCCTCGGGTGGCAAAGGCACGTTTATTTATTCCCTTGGGCCACACCTGGACCTCGGGTTGGGAGGTGGCTACGTTGTATTACAGTGGCCAGGTGGCTCACTACAAATAGGAACATCCACGCAAGGGCTGCTATTTCTCTTGGTTTGATAAGTTCCTGTCACTAGCACTAGGCCCAGTCACACAAGTGGTGCAGCATTTTCATCGGCATAAGTGGGGCACTGCTGGGTGGTAGGAATTTTGTGTATTCATGCAGATTCCAGAAGTTTCCATCACAGAAATGTAAGTAAACTCTGTGATTTCAGGCAAAAGTTTGAGGTTTGCAGGGCACTGTGGGTAACAAAAAACTAATCACCCAATGACGGATCCCTTGATTTGTCTAGTTTTAAAAAATGAACAGGTTTGCTAGGTTTCCCTAGGTGCTGGCTGTGCGAGAGCCGAAAAACCACAGCTATGCACTTTGCAAGGAAAAATTTGATGTATACATGTTGCATTTTGGGCCTTTTCCTGTCGCTGGCACTAGGCCTAGCTGCACAAGTGAACTACCATTTTTATTGGGAGACATAGGGGAACACAGACTAGTAGAACAAGTGTTATTACCAATTGTATTTCTTTGCCTTTGCACCTTCCAAATATAACACAATTTGTAAGGAAGAAGTCATTTTGAGAAATAATCTATCGTTCACATGCATGAGTATCCACAAATTCTGAGATGCGCAACTAACCCCTGCTTCTAACCACCATATATTGTACCCATTCCTTGATGCCTATTTTTCTATATGTATATTGTACCATATGAATTTTTCTATACCCGGTACACAAAGAAAAACCACTGCAAGGTGGTGCTCAGTTATTGGCTCTGGGTACCTTGAGTTATTGAAAAACCGAACCGTGAATATCCCCACAACCATAAGGGTCTAGCAGATGTAATGGTATATAGCTTTTGTGAAGTAGCCATCGTGATGAGACGTTACAAATAAAAACGTCACAAATGCCCATTTCTTTCCCAACTAATTTTCAGTATTTTTTATTTCAACACTTGGTTTCTTTGGGAAAATCTTGAAGGAACTACACAAATGACCTCTTGCTTAATTCAGACTTTTGTCTAGTTTTCAGAAATGTATAACTTCTTGGGATCCATCATGGGTTTCACACCTGTTTCCACCACCACCCGGAAGGACGTTGAAAGCACAAAAATTAGGAAAAATGGGTTCTCTCCCAGCAAAATGCCACAACTGTGTTAGAGAATCCACAAACTCTAGGTACCTTTAGAATCCCTAGAATGTTTTAAAAAAGGATGCAAATTTGACGTGGATGTCTTAAGTGGACAAAAAGTTATGGAGACCTAAGCATGAACTACTCCAAATAGCCAAAAAAGGCTTTGCAAAGGGGAAAAGGCCTAGCAGCAAAGAGGGTAAAAAAGTGCCCTTTTGCCCTTATATTGGAGTACAGTATCTTTGTGGTGAGCGGTATTGCTCTATAACTTTAAAGAGTTATAGACAACTGATGCCAGCGCCTCCCATTTTACATAAAATTTAAGTGACCCTAGACTATACTGTAGTCTCATTGTTTTGTAAAAATGCACTAATTTGATCGTGGGACCCTTCTAAAATCACGTGTATAATATACTCCAACCGAACACTAAACTAAGCATTTGGCATAAGCCTTATTTCAACAAGCAATGACTCTTTCACCACAAATTTGAAAAGTTGCTATAAAAGATTTCGACCAGAATCTAAACCCTTGTCAGTTGTTGCAGTGAAGCATAATAAAAACATGATGATAACTGCTGTAGCTATTACAAGGTGAGTGCGCTGCGCAGGTGAAGGGGGTAGCAAGGTTAGACTGACCCCACAAGGGTAAGGACCTGAACTTGACATACTTTAAAGGAGGGGAGACTGGGCTAATGGTTTACCGTCCTATTTCTATTTCCATTGATCCCGGACGCGCTGTCAGCCTCTAAACATTAACAATTGAATATGAAAACAATTAAGCTCGCATGGTCTAGAGTCATTACGTGTTGTTTTTTTCCCGCTGAGCTTTGCATGCTGGTGTAGGTAGTTCGTAAGTGGTATTCTCATCAATTAGAGCAACGCGGCGAACCTCTCTGGAAACTACCAATCCCAGAAAAGCCGCAACACAGCTGAAAGTCAATGTACAGGCGGGGGCAGGGGAGTGGACTGTGGCTGGCACTGTAAGCACAGCCAGCTGGCACTGGCAGCCCTGCCCTACTCCTAGCCCGTGTTCACCCACTAGCCGCTTTGCCCCACTTACAGTAGCAGCCATGCAGTCTGAATCTGGCATAGTGGCAGATTTCGAGGTCAATGACGAATTTCACGAGGAGCCCAAGACATACTACGAGCTAAAAAGTCAACCCATCAAATGCAGGTTAGTGACAGCTGCGAGCTTTCGGTAGTTGAAGGGGCACCACTATGGTACACACTTGCATGACAGCAGCGGGGTCCCATGGTGCGCATCTGTTTGCAATTCTTATACTGTATTTGATTGTGGAATAGGCAGATTTCCGAGTAGCATTTGTAATAAAACACTACTGAGCGAAGGATAACTTGCTTTCCTTAAAAGATGATTAGTCTCGTGTCCCTTTGTGGGTGCACCTTTTACCCATGCCGGGCACTAGTAGCGCCTGCTCCTAATTAAGAGAGAACACTACCGTAGTGCCGCGCCGGTGTCTCTGCAAGTTTAGGTGCCTTTGAAGAGCTGCGTCGCTCGCAGCATTGGAAAGTTATAGGGAGAGACCGCTTTGGCAGCAGGTGACGCGCAGTTCCTCTGTCAGTGCACGGGGCTATGGCAGTGTTTTCTTGCCGGGCAATGCAGACGAAAAAAATGGGAACTGGGGAAGTTTGACTGTCTGATGGAGCTGAGAGGCGCAGTCACTGCACTCGCAGTATTAGCCTAGAGTCTTTTTTGGCAGCTTCAAGTGTCAGCATTACATGAGCTCTGGCGTGTGTCGTAACTGGAGGCTATTTTCAGCGTGGCGGCGCAGGTTAACCTACTCGGGGAACCGTAAAAGTAGTAAACTAAGCATATTAAAAGAAACCGTCCACTTTAGATCTGTAAATTGTTCAGCACACTCGGGCTGTTGTTCCCAGAACGAGCTAGCAGGCAACTTTGTAAACTTGAATATGTTTCTGGCTTGAATTATGTGTATGCGCCCGCCTGTTATGTTTGTCAACAACAAACTTTGTCTAATGTGTACATAAACTCTAAATATACCAACATTGATTATCACTGATCTGATTTAATACGATGAATTGCGTCAATCAGTTTTTAATAAAATGCATGTATATATAGAAAAATCGTTTGTCTATCAGAGGTCTGGCTTTAACGTTTTCATACGGTGCCGTGTAGATAGATCTGGTTCGCAAATCTGGCAGTGTGAGATCCGTGTTTTTAATCCTTATTAAAGTATGCCTGGGCCCTGCTTTTAAGCGTAAACTGCCACTGCACCAACCTGCCTAACCGGGGCTGCTGCTCTTGTATGCCAGTTCCCACGTAGGTGAGTATGAGGGAGCTACGGAGCGAGGCTTTGTGACGTCTTGTGTAATTATGAGTGGTATTTTTGACTTTCTTCTATTCGACACCGTCTTTCCTCCGAGGTAGTGATGCTTATGCCAACAATGCCGAGTTAATAGATTTTTTTTAGAAACGACACATGCAGAAACTAGAGGCGAGCGAATCGACAAATGAACAGGGAGAACCTAGATGTTGATCGGCTCTGGTTCTAAGAGTCCATGCAGGAGGCAAGCCTTAAAACTATTTGACATGTAAAGCCTGTACCAGACATAACGCTACAGTATGATAAGGTGTCTTCAACATTAAAAAAGTGCATTTCTTTAACACACGGAATCATGTCATCCTATTACATCAGAAATCTCTTCACTGAGCACTAGTTATTAAAAGTGGGAGTTTTTAAGTATGCACAAAGAAACAATCCTGCCCAGCCCTGATGGCAATGCTGTTGGTGGCAAGTCATTTCTCATGTATACCCTATAAGTGGCCTAGATGCTTAGAATGAATGGCGCAACATCATTATAAAAATAAAACTGGAACTTTTTTTGTACAGCAGGCACATTGAGCTCATGTATTTGAAAGTGATGTCATATGTAATAATGACGAAAAAGGACGTTCATTGAAACGAAATATTTGCCTAGGATCACAGTTTGGTCAAGCAGGGAAGCTGGGGTCGACCGATTTTCCAGTTTCACGGTGTGCTTTGTACTCACTAGATTGATATCTCCTTCTTACATCAATGGTTAATGCTTTGTCCTTAGTTCTTGGAGAATGAGAATAGAGCGTGTGTGCCAGGCAGAATCCAGATATTTTTTTTAAACATGATTGGCAGTTTTCACAGCTTGGAACTTTCCCCAATGCTTAAAAGGGAATGACAACAGACAAACTACATTACACCTTTATTTCTGGCACAGGAAGAGTTGGCAGGATTCACAGGATGCTGAGCTGAGACCGGGATTTACACCTGGTTCCCAGTGTTACATGGGCTGCAGCTGTAGATGCTACCCCAAATCTCCTTCTTTGAAAGCTCGGCTGGTCTTGGGGTTCCAAGAGGTCTTTGAGCGTTGCGCGAGCTTTCAGTGACACACTCACCTTCAGCAGAAGCTTACATAGTAAAAAGGGATACCAAAGAGAATAACTTCAAAACAATTGGATGTTTTGAAGCTCTTAAGTTGGATCAGTTTGTTACAGCGTACATTGCACAGTTATGGCAAACCTCAAGGTCAGACTAACTAGCCCAAGCCAAGCAAGACTGCTCCACCTTTTGTCATTTCTTACCCCTTAAACCAGTACCAAATTCTTTCTGTCAACTGGGGCGAGCTTTACTAGCAGAGTATATCTGACAGTAACTCATTTAACTCCCATACAGTATATTATGGTAAAGATCAAATGTTGCAGTTGCACAATGTGTTAATTTTTTAAGTACCATTTTATTTTATGTTGTATAAATAGTTAATGCACATCCATTTCATATAGATAATTTATAATAATAAAAGCAGAGGGTCTTGTCATTGTCCCGTCTTTACCCCAAATATTGCATCTATGCTACAGCTAAATGATTTCGGCTTCGCAATTAGTTGGATTTCTCTGCTCCAGCACTAATACTGATATATCCCTTTCCGACCAACATGTCCATTAAAGCCATCACTATAACTCCCACAGCAAATGATTTGTGACTGTCTATACATTACAAATAGCTCTGGAATAGCATGAGCCTCCTCTCTCTGTCGGTTGCGACCATGCATCCATCGGTTTTCCCACATTGGCTTGGATACCCTTGTTGCCCTCACACCTCCCCGACTTGTTCCTTTTCTCTCAAGCTAATTTTCCCCACATCCCAACGGCATCATCATCATCACAATCATTTTCAGGTCCTCACCAAGCTTTAACTTGTGTTCTGCCCTGACCAAACGTCAATAGCAAGACACCCGGCCAATCAGCCTCTGGTAGCGCTGTGTAACATGGGCTGGATTTGGAACTGAAAGCCGCCTTGTCAAAATTGTTCAAAGCATCCCCCACTCCCTTCTTTCTAATCTCTGTATTGTGCCTGCTCCATAGATCCTGGGGCGCTTGAGACAGAAGCAGCTGAGGTGTACCTGTCAGCGGTACAGTGGCACCAGGGCCTGGAGAGCTGATGTGCCCACTACATCATGACTAGCAGTATTTTACCTCCCTGTCATTAACGAGAGAGGTCTGCATCCTTGCTTGCACTTGGGCTCATGAGTCAGGATATCCTTGCTACACTGGGTGGCAGCCTTCAAGAATTACCTCCAGTGGGCCTATCCCGCAGAAATGCCCGATGGCATAAATGGCCAGTACTGCCCTGCATAGACCAGGGACTGTGGCCAAACTACCTGTACTCAGTTGCGTTGTCCTAGATATTATCTCACGGGACCTCAGGCCAGTAGGACTCCACTCGTGTCTTTAGGAAAGTACCTGCACGTACTTAGCCTCATAGTTAAGTATAACATCTTATGCGCAGTGTTTTGTATTGAGACCGATGTAAGACCGATAGATTCTAATTTTTGCAATATGTAATATCTAAAATTGTCATTACATATCAAATAACTGTAATAACAGAAGAGCCACGGGTAATATATTACCGTATGTAGAGTTCTGAGAAAAAGTACGCCCTTAATGCAGCCCTAGGAATGATTCGTGGTCATATTCTGTATAAAAATTTTGTTGGTTGTCTCTAAGTCTGCACTTATAACTATATTTCGTGGACTTCTGCTGTGCACCTGGCATACTGCTGCAAACGAGCTGAAAGCACCATCTGGAAAATGACAATATTTAGGGGACGTTCTGAAGATTTTTTTGAAAACGGCATAATTTTACTAAAATGCTATCATTTTCAACTGAATGTGAACTCATTTTTTTTTTTAAGTCTGCATTGTTTAAAGTCATGGCAGAGCAATTGATACCGCAGTGACATTTCAGTAGAATAAAGGCAACGTAGAACTTAAATGATAAATTACATGAAAAACTATTCCTGTACAGTGTACGCAATTGGTGCACACCATAATCAATCAATCAATCAATCAATCAATCAATCAGGATTTGTGGAGCGTGGCTAACAACCTGGCAGGATATCCAGATGCTTGCAGGTCCCGGAGGCTCATTCATACAGCCAGGTCTTGAGGGCCCTTCAGAATTCCAGAAGTGGGGAGATGGTCCGGAGTTGCATGGGGAGGATGCACAAAAATTGGGGTGAAAAAGCAAATCGAAAGCAGTGAGAAACGAGGGAAAAGCAAGGAAAAGACACAAAAAAACCCAGAAAAAGCAAGGAGAGGACAGAAGCAAGATTAATGCAGCAGCACAGGGAGAGCTGAGACCAATATGAGATGTAGTGCGTCCCATATGAAACCACAGCCCCCAACCCCTTCTCACTGATGGGGAACACCCTCTGTGCAGCTGTCCATGGGCTGTGAGTTTATTCACTGACGGTGTTTCAGACGTAGCCCAGCTGGGAAAAAGGCCCCCAGGCACTGCCCAGAGATGAAAAATAAAATGGTGATAAAGTTAATTTATCAACATTTTATTTTTCATCCTCTGCCCTGAACCGAGTGTTACGATGGGGCGTGGCTACCTAAGTGCCAGCAGGGAGGAGGGTTGAGCTGCCTGTGCACTTGTTTAGAGTGCGCATGTCTCTTTGGCCAGCGGTCTTGCGA
Source organism: Pleurodeles waltl (assembly GCF_031143425.1). Lineage (NCBI taxonomy): Eukaryota > Metazoa > Chordata > Amphibia > Caudata > Salamandridae > Pleurodeles > Pleurodeles waltl. The sequence goes on along the minus strand of NC_090448.1, from coordinate 286,671,020 downwards.
CAGCCAGCCAGAGATGCGCACTTTCTCTAACCCAGCTGTTTAAGACAGCTGGGTTAGAGAAAGCCCAGGCCTCCAGTGGCCTTGGGGGCACTGAGAGAGGCCGCTCCCTCCAATCCTGGCACCAGGACTGGTTAAGGTAGTTAGATGGGGCCTGAGATGGAGGCTGGAGCGAAGAAGGAAAACGGAGCGAGGAGGAAGTCAGTGAACAACTTCAAACAAGGTAACCTTTTTTTTTTTTTTAATTTGATTCCCCCCCCCTTTCATGTAGCGCGCGTGCATGCACCTACCCCGCCTATTTGCGTGCCCCACCACTCTCGGTGGTTGCAAGCCACCCCTGAAGCTATTAGAAAATTCCACTCACTGAGGGGAATTTGCTTGGTGGGGGGCACAAGAAACAGCTGTTATCAAGCAGTTGTACAACTCCTGAAATAAGCAGGGGATAAGCCCTGGTGCATTGTGAGAAAGTAGCCTCTTTCTAGCCTTGTTACCCCCACTTATGGCCTGTTTGTGAGTATATGTCAGGGTGTTTTCACTGTCTCACTGGGATCCTGCTAGCCAGGGCCCAGTGCTCATAGTGAAAACCCTATGTAGTCAGTATGTTTGTTATGTTTCACTGGGACCCTGCTAGCCAGGAGCCCAGTTCTCATACGTTTGTGGCCTATATGTATGTGTTTCCTGTGTGATGCCTAACTGTCTCACTGAGGCTGTGCTAACCAGAACCTCAGTGGTTATGCTCTCTCTGCTTTCCAAATTGTCACTAACAGGCTAGTGACCAATTTCACCAATTCACATTGGCATACTGGAACACCCTTATAATTCCCTAGTATATGGTACTGAAGTACCCAGGGTATTGGGGTTCCAGGAGATCCCTATGGGCTGCAGCATTTCTTTTGCCACCCATAGGGAGATCTGACAATTCTTACACAGGCCTGCCAGTGCAGCCTGAGTGAAATAACGTCCACGTTATTTCACAGCCATTTACCACTGCACTTAAGTAACTTATAAGTCACCTATATGTCTAACCTTCACCTGGTGAAGGTTGGGTGCAAAGTTACTTAGTGTGTGGGCACCCTGGCACTAGCCAAGGTGCCCCCACATCGTTCAGGGCAAATTCCCCGGACTGTGTGAGTGCGGGGACACCATTACACGTGTGCACTATACATAGGTCACTACCTATGTATAGCGTCACAATGGTAACTCCGAACATGGCCATGTAACATGTCTAAGATCATGGAATTGTCCCCCCAGTGCCATTCTGGTATTGGGGAGACAATTCCATGATCCCCTGGGTCTCTAGCACAGAACCCGGGTACTGCCAAACTGCCTTTCCAGGGACTCCACTGCAGCTGCTGCTGCTGCCAACCCCTCAAACAGGTTTCTGCCCTCCTGGGGTCCAGGCAGGCCTGGCCCAGGAAGGCAGAACAAAGGACTTCCTCTGAGAGGGTGTTACACCCTCTCCCATTGGAAATAGGTGTCAGGGCTGGGGAGGAGTAGCCTCCCCCAGCCTCTGGAAATGCTTTGATGGGCACAGATGGTGCCCATCTCTGCATAAGCCAGTCTACACTGGTTCAGGGATCCCCCAGCCCTGCTCTGGCGTGAAACTGGACAAAGGAAAGGGGAGTGACCACTCCCCTGACCTGCACCTACCAGGGGAGGTGCCCAGAGCTCCTCTAGTGTGCCCCAGACCTCTGCCATCTTGGAAACAGAGGTGTTGCTGGCACACTGGACTGCTCTGAGTGGCCAGTGCCATCAGGTGACGTCAGAGACTCCTTCTGATAGGCTCTTACCTTTCTTACTAGCCTATCTTCCTTCCTAGGTAGCCAAACCTCCTTTTCTGGCTATTTAGGGTCTCTGCTTTGGGGAATTCTTCAGATACCGAATGCAAGAGCTCACCAGAGTTCCTCTGCATCTCCCTCTTCACCTTCTGCCAAAGGATCGACCGCTGACTGCTCAGGACGCCTGCAAAACCGCAACAAAGTAGCAAAGATGACTACTGCAACCTTGTATTGCTTCATCCTGCCGGCTTCCTCAACTGTTTCCTGGTGGTGCATGCTCTGGGGGTAGCCTGCCTCCTTCTTGCACCAGGAGCTCTGAAGAAATCTCCTGTGGGTCGATGGAATCTTCCCCCTGCAACCGCAGGCAACAAAAGACTGCATCACCGGTCCTCTGGGTCCCCTCTCAGCACGACGAGCGTGGTCCCTGGAACTCAGCAACTCTGTCCAAGTGACTCCCACAGTCCAGTGACTCTTCAGTCCAAGTTTGGTGGAGGTAAGTCCTTGCTTCCCCACGCTAGACTGCATTGCTGGGTGCAGCGTGATTTGCAGCTGCTCCGGCTCCTGTGCACTCTTCCAGGATTTCCTTCGTGCACAGCCAAGCCTGGGTCCCCGACACTCTTACCTGCAGTGCACAACCTTCTGAGTTGTCCTCTGGCGTCGTGGGACTCCCTTTTCTGACTTCGGGTGGACTCCGGTTCACTCCTCTTCTAAGTGCCTGATCCGGTACTTCTGCGGGTGCCGCCTGCTTCTGTGAGGGCTCCCTGACTTGCTGGGCGCCCCCTCTGTCTCCTCATCCAAGTGGCGACATCCTGGTCTCTCCTGGGCCACAGCAGCATCCAAAAACCCTAACTGCGACCCTTGCAGCTAGCAAGGCTTGTTTGCGGTCTTTCTGCGTGGGAACACCTCTGCAAGCTTCTTCACAACGTGAGACATCCATCCTCCAAAGGGGAAGTTCCTAGTCCTCTTCGTTCTTGCAAAACACCAAGCTTCTTCCATCCGGTGGCAGCTTCCTTGCACCCTCAGCTGGCATTTCCTGGGCTCCTGCCCACTCTCGACACTGTCGTGACTCTTGGACTTGGCCCCCTTGTTTTACAGGTACTCAGGTCCGGAAATCCACTGTTGTTGCATTGCTGGTGTTGGTTTTCCTTGCAGAATCCCCCTATCACGACTTCTGTGTTCTCTGGGGGTTGTAGGTGCACTTTACACCTACCTTAAAGGGTCTTGGGGTGGGCTATTTTTCTAACCCTCACTGTTTTCTTACAGTCCCAGCGACCCCCTACAAGCTCACATAGGTTTGGGGCCCATTCGTAGTTCGCATTCCACTTTTGGAGTATATGGTTTGTGTTGCCCCTATTTGGCATCCTCATACTGAGGGTACTCACTGAGATACTTTTGGCATATTGTCATAAAAATAAAGTACCTTTATTTTTAGTATATCTGTGTATTGTGTTTTCTTATGATATTGTGCATATGACACCAGTGGTATAGTAGGAGCTTTGCATGTCTCCTAGTTCAGCCTAAGCTGCTCTGCTATAGCTACCTTCTATCAGCCTAAGCTGCTAGAAACACCTCTTCTACACTAATAAGGGATACCTGGACCTGGCACAAAATGTAAGTACCTCTGGTATCCACTACAAGCCAGGACAGCCTCCTACATGCATTTAATAAAGAAGGCTAATTTGGCATTAACCCTTTAGAGCCAATGGCCACTCCAACCTTGTCAGAATTGTGTTGGGGCCTGGCTCGTTGGTTAATATTGAACGCACAACTGGAGGGTTTTTAGAAAGTCCTGAGACACTGACTTTAGTCAGTTACAAAGATCTGGAAGGCTCTGAAAAGCTTGAATGCAGTGTTTGCTTGGTTCGCAGCCCTCAGGTAATAACAACATTCTTGAACTGCGATGCATCACCCAACCAGTTGCTGAGGTTTTCTAAGCCCAAAACAAAGGTCAGGCCATGTGTCCTGTCCCCTTATGGTGCCCAAGTGTCCCATCCCCTTATGGTGCTTGCCCAGCATGTTATATGTTTCGGGGGGTGAAGCGTCAGGCTGAAAGTGCTTGTTGGGGATCATAGACTGAGGATTTCAGCATGGCACTCTAAGTGTACCTATGTGGACTGACTACAAAAGGAAAGCTGGGGCCCATCTTTACAGCACATCCACTATAGTGAGGGACCAGTACATGTATGCACTACCACTCCAGTGTGGAAAGTTGCATCAATGTAAGTTACAATGCATTACATTTAAAACACAGTTAAGGGTGGGTGCGTAGTGGTAAGAGGCTTTTAGGTTTTATGGATGAGTAGCTTAAGGAGCAGTATGGGTTTTTAGGGTACAGCGATGGGTAGTGGTTAGAGGTAGTAAGGGGTCTAGTGTTGAGCGATGGGTACGAGGGATTAAACTCCAATAAAAACTATAATTTAAAAAATATGGTAAATAGCGGAATGGGGCTGTCCCCCTTACAGATATTAAAAAGTGAGTAAGAGGGTTCACCCAAAGTTAATATTATAAATAAATATATATGCCATTGTTTTGCATTTAAATTATTCGTTACAGCATAACCCTGAGTAAGCGTTTCCTGGAGAAGGATTGGTGCTTCATATATATATATATATATATATAAATAAAAAATAATTAAAGAAACATTATAGTTAGGTGAACATTTCAGTGACAAGGCAAAGTTTTAAACATACAAAACCACTGTAATGAACCAGATATAGTTGTCTCATGTAACTATAACACGTGCCGTAAGGTAACTGTAAGTTGCTCCCCCCCAATTGTTATCTGTAATTTTGTTGCCGATGTTGCAGTGATATTATCAGTGATGTTATAGAAGATGTCATGAGTGATTTAATATTTGGGGTAGTTTGCGCTGCATGGTGAGGGCACCCGTTGTATTTACCCTAGGGCAGTTTTCCTACCAATCAGCTCCCGGCCCCCAAGCAACTAAGAGACCCCACCCTCTGGGCCTTTTTTTGTTTTTTTCAAGTTAAGGCGAGGGTTGTGCCCCCCAATCCAAGACACTTTGGGCACTAGGGACTCATCTCTTGAGGCCTTTTTAGTATTAAGGGGACAGGGAAGTGCATGGCTCTTCCCCACCCTCCCTCCCCGGCCCCCAAGCAACTAAGAGTCCCCACCCTCAGGGCCTTTTTTTAATTAAGGGGTTAGGGACATACAGATCCCCTACCTGAGCCAATTGTGCCTCCAGGGACCCTATCCTCCAGGGCCAGACCTTCCCAACACCCTCAAATTACTATAAGTCAGACCCCTCCGTACACAGTTTTGTCACCACGCTTGCCACACTGCATTACCTATAAATCACACCTTCCCTTTGCATTGGTCATACCCTTGCATATTATTTCACATATACCATGTGAAATCAATACATTGATAACAACACTTATGACATCACAAATCACGTTATTTGAGTTAAAACAGTGCATGGCAGAGTGACAAGGAATATTCAAGTTTTTTGCTATAAAAACATGCAGAGTCAATAAAGTCCATCACATGCATAACAAAAGTAGGTCAGAAAAATAAATATTAATAAAAAACAAGTGGCAAGGTATAGTTAATGTAGTGTGGCGAGTGATGCAACAACACTGTGTATGGCTCGCTGTGTTCTGAGTTAGGGTATTAATGCTACATAGTAGGTTTTATTGATGTTCCGTACATATTACCCCTTTATTAAGGTGTTAAAGTGTTATTAGGTAGAGACATGTATTAATAATTTTCTATATATTTATACAGGAGTTTAGGGAGAACTGCACATGTAAAAAAAAAATAGGTGGTGCAGTAATTTGTAGGTATTACTGCAGTACTCTGTAGTCTTTTTTAATGAAGATTTAAATGTTAACAGTGGAAGATACACTACAGTATATTTTAATTTTTGTAAAAAAAAATTCTAATTTTATTTTTGGTACTGCAGTACTTCAGAAGCAGTACTGCGATACTCTGTACATTTTTTAAATATATAGAAACGTATACATATTTGTCCCTACCTAATACCACTTTAGTAAAGAGGTAATAGGTAGGGGAAAACATCCAACCTTATACTTACATACATCTAAGAATGAAGCGTAGAACACAGACAACCTGTAACGTGGCTGCCTTTAACTTTTGTAAAGACTGTCGAAATAAAGCAACAACCGATATCACTTAGTTAAAATGCCTTATAATTTAAACACTTACCCTACTTACATGGAGTACCCAAAAGGATCATCTGTACACCATAATGTCTAATCCTGCCAAATTTCATGTAAATCCGTTCAGATGTTTTCCCGCTACACGAGATACAAAAGTCTATGGCAAATGCATTGGTGGAAAACTGTGTTTAGGACCTCCCTTGAACCCTCTTTTATCTTTGCACCCCCTAGACCAATCACTGCAAAGCAAAACTTTGCACCATCTGCCAAAATAGAATTAAGAATAGGACTGTAAAGTTTGAGTAGATTTGTCAAATGGGCACAAAATTATTAATGCTGAAAAATCTGAGGAATTGCTGTCTCTGGTAACCCTAACTATAACTACAGAGCGGCAACCGCCCACTGTGTATGTATATATATGTGTGTATGTGTGTGTATGTATATATATATATATATATGTTAAAAAAATAGGTTTGGTGTATTTGAATGAATGTTTTGTAAATGCGTTTGAGTTGATTGTAGTGGTAGCTGTTGTTTTGATAAATGTCATTCAGTGTTGAAGTAAAAGTGAATGCATGGTAAGTGCATTTGTTATAGTGGAAAGTGTATTGCGTGGAGTTAAATAAATGGTAGTATCCTACAATCAAGGGAAACTTGTATTAAAAATTTTATAGCAATGTAGCTGAACCTAAATTTATAATAACATAGTGATCACCTCTGTGTCTGTTAGATCCATGTGTGACTTGGATTCAATAAAATATGAATGTTTTGGTTTACAAATTACTAGTGATTTTTTGTGTTTTCAAAAGCTTTTGTAGACTAACATATTCTGATAACTGCTTTTTTAAATGCCTAGCATGGCTGTGCCTATATGGGCTTGTGCAGTGGGTTGTAAGTTTCTTTATCTCTTTGATTTACATTGCATTAATGTACATCACTTGCACTACATCGGTTACCACTAAAACATCTACACGCACACATCATTATATTTACCACTATTTTGTCAGGGTAATACAATAGCGTCCCCTACTTACATTTATTTAATTTGTTTTCTTATATTGGATATTTATGAATTCCTAACTATTACTTATTTTATTTTTTTGTACTCTAAACTTAACTCTTAATAATTTTTACAAATACCTTTTTGGCATTTTTACATCCATGTTTTTCTGTGAACCACTTTTTGATCTCGGTTTTTTTCTATTTGGAATCACTTTTTCGATGTGGGTTGTTACAGTGCAGCTGTCAAACACACCTATTGGTTTCAGTATACATAGAATGGCTTTGTGTCCTCACCTTTCGAAGAGATGTCGTTCTTCAGCCAGCCTTTTTCAGCCATTGGCTTCAGGCTATAAATCAATTCTGAGCTCAGCCTAGTGGAGTTCGTATCACTCACCTAAAGGTATTGAATGTTTCTATCCTTCCACCTCTTCTGCCTCCACCTTCTTACTTTGCACTGCACGAGAAATAGTTCAAAACTATTGCCTACTCTTTCCTCCTGCTAGCTCCTTCCTGTCGATCTCACTCTAATTTGCTAACACTGCATGTGTTAGCACATTAAACCCAGACTGTTGGCTTTGCTAATATAAACTTTTTTTGCATTGTACTTGTAGATAGCGTATGGGCATTCAATATAGTAGCCTGGGCAATATGACAGAGTGTAATTGTGTGTTAGTATTATGAAGTGGTACACTCTGCGATGTATTGAGACAGTTAAATGATTTTGATGTATGTATTGCTACCTTCCCCACTGATGATGCAGCAATTAATATGTAAAATACCATACATTTTTAAAAGGAAATTCAAATATGGTTACTATATACATAATGTTTCACACGTGTTACACATACATCTCAGCAGCAGCATTTCACTTTGTATGTGAAAGAAATCTAGTTTGGAGAAAGCCGCGTTTTCATATTTAATTTAAACCTGAATATGGACCAATTTCATTATATATATATAGATGACCTAATGGTGGTCACCACTAGGTAGTTATAGTTAGGACCTAGTTTCTATTAAAAAAAAAAGATTTTTTTTACCTGCCTATATCTTTGGCGCTGCTTGATGAATCTCCTCAAAACTTCCCCAAAAAGTTTGCCAGTCCCATCAGCTGCTGTCTGGAAAGTTTTGGGGTGATCTGTCCAGGGAGGGCTGAGAAAAAAGGGGGGCGGGGCCAAAACACATTTTCCTCATTCATTTTTCCACAGGGATTTTGAACTGTAATAGCGCAAAAATTACTGAACGGAACTACACCAAATTTGGCAGGAAGCGAAGTCCTGGTCCAGAAAGTGTGATCTTTTTGTTTTGGTGTAATTCTGTTCAGTAGTTTTAGAGAAATTAAAGAAAATCCAAATTTGTATATATAGGGATGCAAAGAATTCACGAACCGTGCCGATCTCGTACAGAGATCTGATTTGCTGATAACACTTCATCAACAGAAGTGTTGTCAGCCGTCTTGGGACTCGCGCAGTCCCAAAATAAAGTATAAAATAAAAGAAAGGGGCCAAGGTACGGTCATCACCCTGACACCTTAGCTCTGGTGTTGGGGTCCCAAAATGACCCCACCCCCACCCCTGAGCTAAAAAGCATTGTTTCTTGATTTTATGAGCAGAGTCGTGGTGGGTCCACGAATCCTCTCGTAAAAAAAAAAAAAAAAGCACGGTTTGCGACTTTTTGTTAGTCTAATGCCTCCGGGAGGGCCAAGTCCCAGGGGCTTTTAAAAAAAAAAAGCAGGGGCCCTCTCGATGCCCCGTGGGCTGCTTACGGGGCTTTCATGTATTATGCATGGGTAGCCGCCTGGCCCTCTTCTGCTGACCCGGGGACCACCACCTCCCCGGGACGTTGGGCTAATATTATTGTATATTAATAGTAGTTGAAGCGGGGGCCACGCGCGGAGGATCACAACCCCCGGTGCAAATTTTATTTTATTTGCGGGAGCTGCGTGGCCCCCCCCCCCCACTCTCCCGAGGACCCCCACCCCCTGGGGCAAATGTTCAAAAAAGGAAGGGGGTCCATTTGGGACCCCCGCACTCCGGGGACCACCACCTCCCCGGGGATAAGTCCTTGTTGGAGGGGGGCCGCGTGGCCCCCCTCTTGGAGCTTCTAATCGCCCTGGTGACTGCGACCCCTCACGCCGGCTCCTGCTATGTCCGGGTGTGCCCACTCCCGGACATAGCTGTTTGCTGTGGTTTGCCTGCAGCTCTTTCATGTAATATGCAGGGGGCATCTGCCTCCCTTCCGCTGCCCCGGGAACCACCACCTCCCCGGGACGTTGAGCTAATATTATGCGGGGGACCACCCCGGTACAAAATGTAATATATTTGTGGGGGGCCGTGCAGCACCCGTGCTGCCCCGGGGACCACCACCCCCTGGGGCAAATGTTCACAAAAAAAGGGTGATCCCTATGGGACCCCCACGCCTCAGGGACCACCACCTCCCCGGGGATAGGTCCTCATTTGAGGGGGGCTGTCCGGCCCCCCCTCTTGGAACCTCTGATGGCTCTGGGGACCACTACCCCCCTAGGGCCAATTCCTGTTATGTCATGGGGGTGCCCACCACCGGGATATAGCTGTTTGTTGTGGCTTGACTGCAGCTGCAGCCAAGCCACTGCAAACAGGTCCCGCTGTCGAACAGCAGAGCTTTCATCTCTGTCGGAGATGAAATGCTTCAGCAAGCCAGTAGCTGCTGTTATATGCAGATCCATGCTTGCTGAAGCAATGATGCCACGAGGGAAGTCTTAAGGCTTCTCCCGCGGTGCCAATGAGCCCGTAAAGGGCATTTTATTAATAAAAAAAAATAAAAAAATATATATATATAAACGTATACTTGAACATATTAGAGCTGTGCAAAATAAGGATGTAAATTATGCTCTGGCTAAACATCTAGTTACACATGAAGGGAAAAATTGGATGAACATGAAGTTCTTTGGGATCGCGACCATTGAGCATAATGAAAGAGGAGGGAATCGTGAGCTTAGGCTTAGACGTTTGGGGTCTAGATTGATAGTACTACTTAAAACAAAGACTCCGAGAGGACTGAATGGTGATGAAGAACTTTATTATCACCTATGAGGGTACAAACTATAACCATTGGGGTATGGTTTGTGGTTATAAAAGAAATCAGTGCAATTAGAGGCCATCCAATGAAGTGATATTATTAAAGGCCATTAAGTACTTAATGGTTGTGAGGTAATAGACATTAGGTCAATCTTATGGAAGAAAGAGGTTGAAGGTATAGAGATTGAATGCATTCACAGGTATCAAGATGAGCATTATGTCTACATAAGTTCTTAGATGTATAGAGGATGATAGATATATGTGAAATAATGAATATGTCGCTTTGAATACTATACCAAGTATATATAGCAGATTGATAGATACCAGGAAGACAAATGTCCCGGGAATTTGGTTAACACCATTACTCTCACAATGCAAATACTTTTCAGTAATATATTAATGTATAAGATACAATTATCAGTCCAACATCCCTCATTTATGATAGGTATGGTAACAGCTATCCCACACATATTATCCGTTTCTGAATATATGTAAACTACTATTAATCTGTCTTAGCTTTATATATATTTCTGTATTTAATTATTTAACTATAGTTTGGATGTTTAATAACAACAGAAAAGTTTAAGTGGGTTTTTATTATGTTTTGATTGTCACAAGATTTTTGTAGGGGACTACGTGTCCGAGAATGCACTTGGGTGGTGGTAGGAAAATGATCTATAAATAGAGACTCATGGGAAGGTTTTCTTTGTAAACTGTGATCAAGACCGAGAGGTTGAAACGCGTTGGTGGTGTCTTTTTACACTTCTTTGGATAGAAGCAATAAAACTCTCCTGGAGTGCAACGAATCAATTGTTTGACAATTGTTGGTGTTGGAGATTGTGGAGGAATGGTCCTTTCCTCACGTTTGCACCCGTGAAATTTGCGCATCACAAGGTGGACCTTTGGATGGTGTAATATATATATATATATATATATATATATATATATATATATATATATATAACAAGGGACCACAGAGGAGCCCTTAAGGGCTCCCTAGTGGTCCCAGATAGCCCATAAATGGCTGAAAAAAAGAAACAAAAAGGGGTTTGAGTCCAGCTGGACTCTTTTCAAATTTTTTTTTTTTAACAAAACAATGTTTTTTTATACTTTTCTAAAAATAATACATATTTTTTAAATCCAAGAAAAATATCTCATTTTAAGTATATGAGATATTAAAGCCCCAAAAAACCTCTCTTTCTCTCTCACTTTCTTTCTATCTGCCTCTCTTTCACTCAGTTCTTCCACTCAGACACTTACGCTCCCACTCAAGTAACTCATGCACCCACTCACAGGCCCATTCACGGACCCTCATGCACTCACTCACAGCCACAGTCAGACCCTCACGCACCCACTCAGACAGTTATGCATCCACTCACACCCACTCAGACGTCACACACCCACTCACAGACCGACGCACATACTGACTCACCCACTAAAACACTGATATATGCACTTCCACACCCAGATAGACACTCTCACAGCCACTCTTATATCTCCCGATACTGCCTCTCATACCTATTGTCACACCAAGAGAGGTGCGGACAACTTCTGCAGTGCATGTGCAAAGGGCTGTGCACAGCATCGGGTTGGGTGGTGAGAGGGGTTGTCAGCTGGGACTGGCTGCAGGCCAGCCCCTGTGGGCAACCTCTACTGTGCACGGGACAAGGCTGTGCATAGCACAAGGTTGGGTGCTTATAGGGGCCGTGTGACTAACCGCCGCCAAGGGCCTTGCGCAGCGGTTGTTGGATTAATGTATAGTAATGAAAAATCCAAAGGTTACAAGGACATTATAGTTAAGTTCTGAATTTACTTGTACAAAACAATGGAAATTCAGCAGCTATAGTTAGAGTTCTTTCAAGTAAATATAACTTGCGCCCTAAGGTAACTATAACTCGTGCCTTCACCATGCACAGTTAGAACGTGTGGAGTAATTATCATTGATGACATCTTCTACCCCACCTTTCATATTATCACTGCAACATTTGCAATAAAATGTATTGATCATACAACTGTGAATAGCGAGGGCGCAAGTTATAGGTACCTTAGGGCGCCAATTATAGTTACTTGAAATAACTCTTACTATAACTGCTGAATTTCCATGGTTTTGTATGAGTAAATTCAGAATCTAACTATAACATCCCTGCAACCTTTGGTTTGTTCAGTGTGTATGTATGTATATATACATATATATATATATATATATATATATATATAAATATATAATATATATTCCTAAACCTTTTATGGTTAGTGTTTTTTTTTTTTTCTTATCTCCAAAACCTCCTGTGGCATGGGGACACTGCACTGCTTTTATATACCTGTATTGTATAATTAATCTGGGATCGAGGCACCGCTCAGCCACAGGAAGGCAGGGCCAACTCACTCTCTGAGTGGGCCAGCTCTCTGTGAATGGCATATCCTAGTTTTCACCTGTGTGCCCTTTTCCCCCTTGGCATGCAACGCCTGCTGCTGTACAGTCTGTCTCTTCCTTCTGAGTGGTGACTGACAGCTACAGGATAGGATCCACGGCTCCAATGGAGGAGGACCTTGGAGTCGGTGAATAGGGCAATCTCCGCTGGCCAATCAACTTCTCTCTTTAATGAGCGGTTACAAGTAGCTAGTCTGTGTGCCAACCTGTTGTATGTCGCAGTCGCCGACTGCATTCACTCGTATGTTGCAGCAGCTCACATTTTGCTGTGCTGTGTGCACGCTTTTGACTGTATATGTCGAATTCCAGCAGCACTGTGTCAGAATATGGAAACCGCTCACCACCTGTGTCCGATCGTGGGAGCAGTACCTCTTCTGTGAACGTGGAAGCAGCTTGCTGTCTGTATCAGTTTGTGGTGGCAGCTCGCCGTCTGTATCAGTACGCAGCAGTTGTTTACCACCTATCGGTATGCTGAAACACGGAGCCACATGTATCAATATCTGACAGCTTTAAAATGGCCCACTTCCTGCTGGCACAGTGTTGATTAATAAATACTTAAAAAATCGTAAATTTTCAGTATCGACTAAAACAAACAGAATTAGTATTAGGGATAGTTTTCATGCGGACACAGTACGTCTGTGCTGCCTGCCATTGTGTAATTTAAGCTATAATGAAAACACAAGGAACTGCTCACTTTTCTCTTCTGTTTTTGTGTTTTTTTAAATCTATATTCACTTGTACATGGACATTTTTTTCAAGCAGTGGAAATGACAAATGTCAGTTCATTCGTTGTAGTAGAAAGATTCGTTTATTGGGAGTTGACCCTTACAGTCCTGTCTTAGTCGGGAGGCCAAGGGCTCATACAGCCTTTGCCTTTATAAAGTAAGACCTGTTCATCTCATCACTGAGAACTGAGTATCCTCCGACTAGGATATCTATTTGGTTGAATTCTGTCTTGGTTTAAGAACTGTTTGCGCCGAATACACTTCAAGGCACTTCTACATAGCCCATGTTTGTTTATAAAGCTGAGGGATATTGTTACAGGATGGTGGGGTGGATACGAAGTTAACTCTGTGTGGCACCTGAGTTTTTCAAACTTTGCACTGGAAAGCTTGGATGTGGATACAGGCTGCCATTTGTTTTGCCGGAGTAAGATCCTTATGAAACCGTGTGTCACTTTTTCGTGGAGTGGTGCTAGGAGCACCACTAAGAATTATGTGCGACCTTCTGTTGCTGTAGCTGGTTTTATTGTTATCAATAATTAGCAATTGTACAGCTAACAATCTGCGGTTAGGATGGAATTGAAGCACCTTTTGGTAGTTTGGTGTATAATTTGAACGTTCATGAATTCTAGGTTGAGCATAGCAGCGCGCAAGTGCTGTTCTTTTCGACATGTTGTAATCTATTCTGAGGGCTTTAATCACACCCATCTCATGCCCATCACATTAATTCGTTCTTGCCTGTCAAACATCCCTTGATGTCGTTGGTAAATGCTTTACATTTGTCCCGCCTTGATGCTGTTTTGTTACAGCCTTGGAGACTGGCTCTGTTACATGGATTATTGCACAATCGGCCACCTAGCTTTGCATCAGCACACTATTTTTTCTTTTGCCTCGCAGCGAAGAGGTGAAAAGCTATGTCATGATTGTAATCTGTGACATTGCGATCTGTCAAGACCTCTGCAGTGGGTGCATTAACCAACTAACTTGAGTACATTTTAGCACTAAGCGATAGCATGTGCTCTTGATAACCTCTGGAGGTTCACCAAACAAGCACATAGGATAGTTCTAGGCAGGAATATGGTGAAAGGTGTTGTCTTCAAAATGGTGGAAAAGATTTCATGACTCCAGACCCAAGCACTTCACAGCCTCAAGCTTGATAACAAAAAACACCTAGCCTTTGGATGTAAATTGGGCCTCTGCAAATTGAGTTCACTTATGGCGAACTGGATAGAAAGATATTATAGCACTTTACATGAGCACCAGTTACATTGCACATTCATTTGTGGTAGCAAGGGAAGATTAAGTGATTTGCCATGAATCACAGGATGTTGAGCCGGCGACAGGACTCAAACTCTGTTTCCCATCTCCAAGGTCAGCAGCTCTAGCCCTTACGCCATATCCTCTCCCCTAGGGTTCTTTGTCTGGTGCATGTAGGGGCAGTTTGGGAATAACTCACTGTTTTAAATATAGTGCTTGGTAATACCGGTTCTGCCGTTTCATAGCACTGCAAAGCTTGTGCCATTCTTAACAAAATCACTACAATTCATTTGCAATTAAGCTGCCTCTTTTGTTATTCTCTTTATATACAGTCAGTGTTTTTAAAGGTTAGGCTGGTATTGCCAATGTGGAGGAATAATTATTTTAAAAGTTTAACATACAGAAATATAGGACTGTCCTCTTTTCTTTGCCCCTAACTCTTTTGACCCTCCCTCATTCTCAGAGTTAAATGTCACAAAGGTGCCTCTTTGTGGCGTGTTTGGTGCAATAAAAGCTTGGGTAAACACACTAGAAAGGGTTGCATCGCTAGGGTATCAAAGCCAGTCTGTAGTCTCCAAACTAAAACACATTGGTAAAAGACATTGTCATTTACAATGCCAATAGCTCTAACTCTCATCAATGCAAGACCTATTGCATTGCAAATGCTTGTTATACTTTTTTTAACGTTTGAACTTTAATGCCACAAAAGTAAGATTGCATGTTCTCTAGACTAATATTTATTATTGCTTGAAACAAGTTTGCATTATCTTGCTGGGTTTGCGATATGAGTGAAGGAAAGGACAGTAGCACAAATGGCAATCCCTTATTGCTGTGTGGAACATTTGTGACATTATATAGTTTATTGGTCTATTGTACGTAGGTGGGTGTTATTTTGTACATGCAGCTGTCTAAATGTTTGTAAATATAGAAACCTTCTCTCTTAGTGCATTAAGAAGAAACATAAAGCTACTTTGCAGTGGATAGTTTGATGCACACAATCATATTCCATTGGGCAAATCAGATTCTTAGGACCACTCAAGTATAGACGGGTAGGGTTCTTGGAACGACTCGGCTGTAGACATCTGTGAAGTAATTAATCGTAGAAATGATACCCTTCTTGGAACTCAACTACTGAATGGCAGACAGTGTTCTTTGAGACATCCATCCATTGATATTATATGGTTTTTAGAAGTGGTTAACAATGAAATGGTAGTCTTTCTACAGCATATGACCATTGAAATTTTACTGTTGCAGCAAGCACCCATGGGCATAATTGGAAGGGACCCATAAGGCAAAAGGTTTAATATCGAGCATTGAAATGAGATCAAGCTCACATGCTGCATTATTGCATACCTGTTCATAAGCATGCATTAAGCCCAAACCTAAAAAGCTTCCGTAAATATCTTCACCCACAAATTGCTCTGGCAAATCAGTATTCACACATGACACCTGAATCATGAAGCTAGAATGGTTTGGATAGCTTTATAAAGAGGATGGTTTCAGTATTGAATCCTCTGATAATGCTAATCATTACTTCAACACAAAGATGGAAACCCAAATCGTATAATTTCTATCAGCATAGCATATTATGCTAATAATAGAAATGAAGTCATGTGTCATTATCATGCGCAAGGCCATGACACCAGTGTGGAAAAAGTATAGTGTTATCCAGGAAAGCTTATAATAAGTATCTTTAGTGTACCTTTTCTATGGCAAGTACCTAGATGATGGTTAAGAATTAAATACCTAATGCCTAGGAACTTAAATACTTCTGCATCATTCTGGTTGACATGTCCTCCCTAGTGACCCAAGGGATGTGGGGGTGGAGGTTGAGGGAGGGAGGGCATGGAATTCTTGAGACCCATGATCCCTGTGATATACCGCCTTGTATTTTACTCATTCAAATTGACATTCACTCCTATTCACAGATTTTTCATAATAAAGCTATTCAAATATACTTGCAATTTGTGCTTCTAGTGTGAAAGCCTGTTAAGCATCTAAGGAAGGTCCCATTGATGACAAAGGGACCCTTTGTATCCTTGCAGTCGCACATTCTTCAAAGAGACAGCCGCGATCAGCAGATAATCGTCAGCGTATCTTGTGTGTATGTGTGTGTATGTATGTTTGTACATATATATAGTGTGTGTGCAGAAAATGCAAATCACAAGTATATTTGAAAGAACGTAACAGCTTCTTGACACCCTCTAGATTCTTCTTTTTTTTTTCTTGAAGGATTACCTTGACACATAAACAGACCTCACTCCTGGCACATCACAGTCACTGGCCTGTTTTATGGCACAAAGAGAAGTTTGAAAGCCCCGGCAAACCGGGCTACCAGGCTGCCATGATGGCCAGACAAATGGACATTCTCGTAGCCTACTACACATCAGCGTAGCTTACCCAAGTATTCAAAAGGGTAGGGGCAAGTGCTTCATCATAATGAACATGAATCCTTTTTAGGTCGAGCCTCCCAGTCAGCGCCCACGTGTTGAAAGCTCTTTCTCGTGTGCTTCGCCCCTTCACTATCTTTCCCTGTCTAATTGCACAAGATCAATCGTGGGCTTACCAAGAATTTACAGAGGCTTGCAGTACACCCATTGCTTACATTGGTTGGCTCTGTCTCTCATATTTGCTTGCTTCCTTCCTATTCATTGGCTTTACTTGACCTCGCTTGTCCATCTTGTGTTTGTCCCTCCCTTGGAGCATTGCCTCTTTACCATCTCTTTGATTGACTGGCCTCTATCCTTCACTTTTAGGCAACTACTTTTTGCTTAAGAACTCCATGAGAGTGCATGTTTCCAGTTTTTTCCCTTGTGTTTCCTTACCCCGCGCTCCATGTTGCTGTCTCCGTTGTGTTGCAAGCTCTCTTGTGTGCTTCTCACCCCATCTCTTTTCAACTCCCTTGTCACATCTTGCTTTCTTGCTCATGCGCTGCAACTCCTGCCCAATGTTGCTGTAGCAGGAATGCTTTTTCCCTCCCCTGACCATTTCTTATTGCTTCTCTCACACACATCTTTTTTGCGCCCCAATCCCGCTGTCTTTTTAATTTGTAATTTGTATTTTTTGAGGGGGAGACCAGGCAACACCCTGCTTCCAGTCTCTCCTGTTTAGAAAAAATATTTAGTGCTTTATGTTTTTTATGTTTCTCTTTATTAATCCATTTCAGATTGTTAAATACAAATAAATGGTCATTGGCAAATCCAACAGGCCCCAAAGGTAAGACCTATTGGTTTTGCCAGTGCTTGTTTTAGTTAAGAGTTGCCCTTTCAGCTATACAGGGTTTTCCTTACTCAGGTGTATTTTAGATGTTATGAAATATCTGCACTGTAATTACTTTTTTTTATTTACTTATTTATGGTGGGAGTTCATATTTATGGTGTTTAGAATTCTACTGGGAAAATACAGTGAATGATTAATATGAACAGTATTGCTAGCTTGCATTTTTAATCTAATATATGCTCAAGAAAGTGGCATTTTAATATTGCAATCAATTTAATTCTCCCAAAGTGGAATTGCTATATTTCAGTTTAAAATGACTGTAGGGTAAATAAGATGTTGCCAAAAGGAATAATTATTTTATATTCGTATAACCTAACCAACAGACATGCCGATGCACTATTGATACTAGACTGAACACTCAGTATAGTGGAATAGTTTGAAATTCAAGGTGCCACACAAGACTTGTCGTACAGTCGAAAACTAGACTAGAGCAGCACAAGCTGCCCTTATGTGTGCACGACATATCTATTAATCAGCTTCAACAATAAAGAGGCCGTGCAGAAACATACATAACATTATGGCTAAATTGAGAGACTAGATTAAAGTACAGGTGACGTGTATTGAAATCATTAACTTGTCTAAGCATTTGACCCATGTCTTTGTATAAAAACTTGATCTGTCAAGGACAGGCAAATTACATCTTTATGCCCTGGCATTCTTGTAAACTAAACAGATTTGCAAAATTTCATGAACCAGAGCAGTCATCAAGGACTAGTCTAGGATGACCTAACATAAGAACATGTAGGGTCATAGAATTTTTGTTAGAAATTGGGTCTCTAGATGGCAGAGGTATGCACCCTGTCCAAGTAGAGGCAAACAATCCTAGGCAGGGTAAGTCAGATACGCCTGTGCTCACCCTCTGGTAGCTTGGCACAGAGCATTCAGCCTTAACTTAAGAGACAATGTTTAAACTGTTTGTGCACACTTAATTACAGTAACACAGTGAAAGACACCACAAAAAGACTCCACACTAGTTTAGAAACATAGAGAATACTTATCTGAGTACAACAAAACCAAAATGACAAAAATTCAATCAATAGAAGTCAAGATATGATTTTTTAAAGATTAAATGTAAAAATAGTGCTTAGAAGTCACTAGCGACCGAAAGGTTACTTGCCGTTATGAGTGACCGGTGCAAATCCAAAGTTCAAGCTGATTGCGATGGAGGGCAGGCCGGCTATAGAACCCACGAAAGGGCCATTGAAAAAGTAACTTGTATGGAGGAAGTGTCAACATTTAGGAGCAAATACGAAGGTGATGCATATTATTTTCCACGCATTGGGTGCTGCCTCAGCATCCAAATACATAGAGATGAATGCACTGATAGTGTGCAAGCAGCACAAAGTGTCATCGAGCCGTTCAGGCTCTGGATCTGTTGTTGTTGAGCAGCCTATGCACTACGTGAAATGGCGATGCATCGGTCGCGACCGGCGCTGTGATGCCAATGCATTGGTTTTTGTGGAAAGTGGCTGCAAAACCCACTTCTGAGACCCTGGGCTGAAGGCACACCTCAGGCAAAGGTAGGTCTCTCAGATGGCAGAGTCAGAAGCACCAGGAGAGTTCCAGGCAGTCTTAGATGTCCTTGGGACTGAAGGCGAACAGGGGGCAAGCAGGCAAGCCCTTGAAGAAAGCTGGGTTCACAGCTGTAGAGAAAAGATCTAGTCCTTCTCACTCCAGGCAAGAAGCAGCAGGCCAACACAGCAAAGCAAGTAGCAAAGTGGCAACCCCTCCTACAGCACAGCAAGCAGTAGGCTAACATGGCAATGCAGTAAGCAGAGAAACAGTCTCTCCTGGCAACACAGCAGTTCTTCTTTCCTGGCAGAATATCTTTGGTTCCAGCAAAGTTCTGATTTGGTGGGGTTTGGGGTCCTAGTACTTATACCCAAATGTGCTTTTGAAGACTTCAAAGAAGCCTTTGAACATCACAGGGTCTCTGCCTTTCCTTTCCTGGCTCCCGAGGCTACGGGACGTATGCAACCTTTCTGTCAGGAGAGGCACAGCCCTCTTCAGGTGTGTCGGCTCCTCCCTCCCATCTAGCCCAGGTTGACCCATCAGCCTGATGATGGGCCATCAGGATGCAAATGTCACACCCCAGCTCCATTTGCCCATAACTGTCTAGAGCGAATGCACAAAGCCCAGCTATCATCCACCCTAGACGTGTATTCAGCGACAGGCAGAGGCACAGAATCATCAAACTATGAAAATGCCAATTTTCTAAAAGTGGCATTTTCAGACTTACAATTTAAAATCTTACTTCACCATGAGTTGTGATTTTAAATTGTAAATACAGAAACACCAAACTCCAATTCTCTATCTTTTCCCAATTGGAACTTACAATTAAAATATGTTTTAAGGTAATCTCGGTCACAGATCTGAGTTTAATCCATCATTCTTTTGCTCGCCATGCTGCCCCCAGTTTAGACCCATCCATATGCAAATCAGTCTTGACCCTGTTCCCCATGGGAACAGTCCAGCCCGAGCTGCCAGCCCAGGTCCTCCTTGGGCCTGAAACAAGCATCCTAGGACTGGTTTCAGGGTATCGCCCTTCATCAGCCAGGCTAGCTTAAATACAGTGGCACAGTGATCACGGGACCCACGTCTTGGCATACCATTCCCACATAGGGCAAATATTCTAGCCATCATTTTACGAGGGACACAGGGCTATGCTTGCTTTGATGGAAACAGACTGTTAATTACATCTGCACACTCAAAGGATGAGGTCCTTCAATGAGTATGCTTCCAAAGGGAAGATGTTGCATTACTTTCCCTGCATGCCTAACCAAATTTTAGCTTGGTAGATTAGCATCTATGTTCTGGAGCTTGATGTATATGAACACAGGAATCACACCAACAAACCCAGCTGTCAAAATGGAGTCATGAGACGCTTTTTGGCATGGTTCTAAAAAGGCTTTGGCGATATAGCCTTTGTCCATTCATGGTCCAGATTTGTGTGTCAAGTTTCCAACCTGGAGGCTTCATGCTGTTGATAGATGGGTGGGGGGAGGCATATTCTGCATACTTAGCTTCTGAGCTAGAATGTTTCCAGAACGTTGTTACCAATGTCGACCTTCTGGCTTCCCCACAACCTTTGCTCATGTGAAAACCTGTTCTAAGGAAGGATCTTCTTTCAGGAAGGAACTGTGTTATTTAATAGAGTACTAATGGCCCATAATCCTCCTTGTAGTCAACCCTTACAAAAAAAACAACCTTAGACGGAGATAATCTGTCCAACTTTGATTGGTCTCAAAACTGCCATATTTGCGCAAACGCACTTAGTATACTTAATGTTACTTTGCAGAAATATTTTGAGGACAGTTCCTTGATTATTCTAGACTATGTGTGAGGATTTAGTTGATAATCTCTTGTGTCCAGGATGATTATAGGATTGAAGTGGTGGGAGACTTCCTACCATGAACTTTAAACAGCAAAGAAGTTTGGTAACATCTACTGGTATAAACTCTACCCACACTATTGCAATGGGCTTGATGTTATCCTCCCAAAGTCCTACAGCATATTACACTAAGATTGAGGAAGTAAGTTTCTGTCATCTATGTATGTTTTCCTGCATTGTCTTCTAAAGCAATTGGTTTCTTTTTTTTTTTCTTTTTTTTTTAACTTTTACGTCTAGATGAAATATTTCTACTTTCCATCTTTCCCATAAAACCGAGTTGTTTTGAGGGGGACGTTCATTAACAAAAGCGCCTGTTAACCACTATTTTCGTTCTATACCGAGTTGTTTTGAGGGGGACGTTCATTAACAAAAGCACCTGTTAACCACTATTTTCGTTCTATGGACATTGCTGAGTCTGAAGGCAGGGTAGTGTTGAGTTTAACTTCAAGGAAGTTTGTGCTCCAAGCAGTAGTTGATATGACTGTGCTGAAGTCTCTAGTTGAATGTATTGTTTTGAAGGGTTTGAGATTGAATTAAATGATGTAGTGATAACTCCTTGTTTCTGGTGACTGAGATTAGTTCTCTGGGTTGGATAGCATCTAAAATGGAGCCTTTAGCATGGGTCGGTCCACTTGCCACCTAAGGGAAATAATTTGCTTTAGGGTTAGTGAGTAGGAATAAGGTGTGATGTAACCTATTTTTTAGTCATCTGGTGTTAATGAGCATGCACAACGAATAAGTTATATTCCTTTTCAAGGATTGTGATTTCCTGTTTAAGTGAAACCTATGATTGGACTTGGTGCTGAGGCCTGGTGCATTTATCCATGGATTTCTGACATTTGTTGGCTGATCTGTTTCTTCCGTTAACTTGCGTGAGATTTTCAGTGCCTTACGTCTTACTTCTAAGGATGTTGGTAGTTATGCCTTTCAGGTGTGGAATTTTACAAAATATGTACTTGTCCATGGGACAGTTTGTTCATAAATCTACTTGTCCTGTAAAAAAATCTAATTGTCTCTTTGGTGCCATATAGTGCTGCTTAGTCGCGTCTCGCAGGTGTAACAGGGGCGGAGCGGCGCGCTGGAGGGTGGGAGCACAGGAGATGATGATTAATAAAATATATTTAAAAAAAATAACACTTAACTCCTCCGTTGCGCCGTGACACTCCTCTCCCTCGTCATCACGGTAGGCACAGGCTCCCAGCCTGCCCTGCGCCAATCCAGACACTGCTCAGCCACTAATGCAAAGACATATACCAAGGGTGCGCTTTGTGAACTTCTTTAAGAATTGGGCCCCTAATTATGTCTGACATTAACCAACATATTTTTTTTTCATTAAAACTCTATTTCTCTCTTTATTCGTCTATCAGCTGGCTTTACTGTGAGAGATAGCATTCTTCTCTTCTACAAGGAGCATATTTGCACACATGGTAGTTTTGTTTAGTGGCAGGAACTACTGTGGCAATTTATGCTTTTTGAGACCACAATTTGTTTGCTTTCTGACAATGTTTTTTACAATAGCACCAATAAAGTGTTACAAAGACCATGTCAAAGCAAGATACACATTCCAAGAATGACCAGCAATGTCAGATTGGTTGGCTTTGCCAGTCCTTGTTTATTTTCATGTTTCCCATAATCTTGTTGAAAATGTTTACACTGATTTTCCATCATGACTAGTTTTTGAAATACTAGCATGCATCAACACAATTTAGTAAATGATGCTTCAAAGAAATAGTACTTAAAATCCCACGCTAATTTAGCAAAACATTTTTTTTTCTACTTCTAATTTTTCTGAACATTTTATTTTGAAACCACAGAATCTTCATCTTGCTTACAAGCTTCTGCAAATATTCACATTTAATCAGAGAGCATTCTGAGAGCATTACGTATAGCCTCATGTTGTTAAACTTTCAAACGTGTGTGTAAACATTTATTTATTGGAACCACTGCCAGTGGTGCAGTATGGCCTTACAAAGTTTCATAAGAGCGTCACCCTAATAATAAAGGCTTTGCATTAATGAACCATAAATACAAGTTCAAAATGCACTAACATATTGAGAGAAATATTACCTCACCTGGAGACAGTTTCCTTCCCTGTAAACTGGCAACCAAAGAGGTTGTGCTGCAGAGGGTTGAGCTGCTTGTCCCAGGGACAAAATAACCATGAAAATATTTTGTCCTTGACTCCAAGCAATATGTCCTGGGCTTTGGGCTACAGGAAGTCCACACCTCCTCTTTCCATTCATTAATTTGTTTTGTTTTTTTGCAGGATATGCTATTTCTTTTGTATTCATTAATTGGAGGAATGAATGAACGAGGGATATGTTTCAGCCAGTATCTCCACAACTGCTGTTTTTTTGGCATTTTCAAACCAGTTTTGTTAGCCACGTCAGTTAACCACATTGCTGGTTGCGCTGATGTTTTCTCTGGGTGGTTTGTTGACCAGAGTGATGTTTCAGGCCCTGCCAGGGAGAGAGCATAAATGAAGTAGTGTTGGTAAGGGCCTATCAGTTTCCTGTTCGTTAGTTGACCAATGTTTAGTTGACCAGGTGCTTGTTTTATAGATTGATCTAGTTTTTGATCTAGTTTTTGCTCTGGCCGATGTTTTAGCAGAGGTGGTGTGTGTGGAGTCATTATCAAGGTTTGTCTTAGTGCTCTAGAGACAAATATTGACCTGTGTTTGGTTAGATCGAGGGACATGGACCAGGAAAGGTGGTGTGGGGGGTAAAATCATGCATCACTAATATAACGTCTCTGGGATGGGCTACAACGCGGCTTCTTAGGGAAGCTCATTCTCAGAGCGGAGCACAAGCAGGGCACAGCTGCAGCTTGGCTCTCCCCTGTCCTTGTTCATTCTCTGTTCCATCTGAGCTGCTTCTGCACCACCGTTGGAGGCTGCCTCTTCCTGAAACCCTTGAAGTTCACTGCTAACTCCTTACCGCCACTGTTAACTGGAGAAACTCTTAATTGGTCCAGGACAATAACATGTAGTGCACAATTACTATACAGTGCATTGCTGTGCCGTGCAATATTACTATTAAATGCATTTCTGTGCAACTATGGAAAAGGCTATACATTTTTTAATTATTCATTAGTATACCATACACTGTAGTTTTATACAATTCAATGTACTATACAATGCAGTAATGTAGAATTGTAGTACTGTAGAATGCAGCACAGGGCAATGCAATATCAAGTGATACAGTACAGCAGCTCTAGTGTAAGTGTTTGAGTATTGGTAATTTGTCATTTTTCTTACATCACTACTGCTGTCTTCAGCCATTGCTTGTAGGATTGCTATGTAACCTGTCTGCATATGCCCATCTATTCACGCACTCATCCATTCATCCTGCCATCCATGCTACTTGCCACTGGTACAAAATGACATCTTATATAGAGTGCTATAGAGGATTGTAATGTGGCCCAAGCTCTCGCCAGTGGTTGTGGCTAATTAAAGTATCCTGTCCATCAACTTGTGTTCTTTTGTTACTGTTAAAAAGATACTGGCCGCTTTCTTCGTGAGAGTGCTTCGAGAAAGCAGAATATTATTCTGAGTATTGTCCTCGAGAGGTGCTCATTCCTAAAGTTACCTTTTGGTGCTGTTGCTTAGTTTTATTACATTAAAACCCAAACTGTTAAAAAAACGTAAAATACCGGTTCAAAACAATAGGTATGTTATTACATGCCTGTATGTGTTCATTAATTGTGATGGAACGCAGCAATCCGACATGTACGTCCAGAAGCCTCTGCAACCAAAATTGTTAAAATATGCTTCGCTTAAAACTTAAAACATACTCCTAAAGAAAGCCCCCCTGTTTTGGTGGTGCTTCATGGCTGCGACTATGCTTAATATTTCCTTTGAATATTAACAGGGATACCTCAGAAGAGGGAAGCCGCCAGCCTGCTATCGTCTCTCCTCATTTTACCTTACTCCCATGACCTCTTCAAATGAATGTGGCCCCTACTATGCATTTGTCCACTGCATTGAGAGGGGCAGCAGCCAGGGCACTGGTGCAAGGACTCAGTTAATGCCCTAGCGTGAAGGACAGATGAGCAACACGCCAGCTCATATCAATTCAGTTGCCACCGCCAGCCATCGAAAAAGACTCTCCACCCGGGCCCTTACAGCATGTCCCAGGCTAATTACATTCTGCTCCCAACAAGGAGCATTGCTGTAAATGTTTTCTGTCAATTGCCTGTGAACAGTTATTCTGGGTGTATAATAGTAAGCATTGCAAAACCCGTCTTCTAACAGTGCAGAAAATGATCTGCTTGGATAGCTAGGAGACCACTAATGCATGTGCGGGACCCTGGTGCGTCTCTCGTTCTACCCTGTTCATTGGTTGCCAGCCTGCCACAGACGTAGAAATGGCATGGACATGGCCCTGATTTGGGCTTGATGTTCTCCGTTTCTTCTGAGACTTTACCTGTTGAGAGAACATGCAGACAATCCTTAAGAAGCCGTTCCTTTTTTCACGCATTCTACACTTCCATAGTGTGTGAAAATTAATAAATAAATGAAACTTATTAAGCAGGGGTGTGAAGTTTGATAAAATATCTACTTGTCCATGGGACAGGTTGTTTCATAAATATACTTGTCCTGTAAAAAAAAAATCCACTTGTCCCTATAGTGCCACGTAGTGTGACAACAAATAATGGCAGCAACTTCATTATATAAGAGTTCTGATAATAGCCTCTCTGATTATGCAGAGGCTCATACTATAGTAAGGTTTGAATACTAGCACTTCCTTTATTTTGCCACCTTCAGCAGATTAAGGCTAAGGGCTGGAGATAGTGGGAAGCATCAGTTTCAGGGTTCAAATGCTCCTTTGAGTCTGTGAAAACCTAACTTGGATGTTTTAGGGGTTTTCACCAGCTGTTCTCTAATTCTTTCCCATACTGAGAAAGGTTAGACATTTACTCCAGACAAGGGCAAAAGTAAAACTTCTTCCAGGATTGGGGAAGAAAGTGGTTGAAGGGAAAGGGAACTTGTAAAATCTCAACAGATTTGCATGTGAGCAAATCTACATATCTTTATTTGCTCGTGCTAAACACACAGTTCATAAATATTTTCTAGGAGTACAATTTCCTAGCAACCTTCTGTAAATTCTTGGCATACATCTGCACTAATGCAAGGACCTATATTATGGACGTACGTTTGTGACTTTCTTTAAGAAATGGTCCCCTAGTTAGGGCTCTCATTAACCAAGACCCTTGGCTTTTATTAAGATTCTATATCTCTATTGGTGGGCTCCGCTGTGAGTGATAGCATTCTTCTCTTTCACAAGAAGCATATCAGCACACAAAGTAATTCTGTTCAGTACAAGCACATACTGTATAAATGTGTGCTTTTAGAGACCAAAAAATATGTTTTCTTTGTGCCAATGTTTGTTGTGATTGTTAGGGCCCGACAGCTCTTGTAACAATAACATTTTACAAAAACCATGTCAAAACAAGACGCGCATTGACAAAACAAAAGGCTGGCCACCAATATGGACCTATTGGTTTTACCAATGCCTGTTTATTTTCATGCTTCCCATACACTTGTTGAAACTGGTTACACTGATCATCTATTATGACTATTTATTGCAAATACTTGCATGCATCAATACATTTTACTAAATGATGCTTCAAAGAAATAGCACCTACAATTCCACAATAGTTTAGCAAAACCTTTTTTTCCCAGTTGCATTTCTGGAACATTTTGCTTTGAAAGCAACAAATCATCAGTCTTGATTTCAAGCTTCTCTAAATATTTGCACAGAGAGCATTCTGGGAGCATTATACATAGCTTCATGTTGTTTAAATTTTGCAAACACATTTTTGTATACTGGAACCACTGTCAGTAGTGCAGTCTAAGCTTACATTATTTCCTTAGAGCACACACCCTAATAATAAAGGGTTTGCATTAATGAACCACAAATACACATTTGAATAGCAGTAACATATGGACTCACAGACAATGCCCTTCCCTGCCCTTTGTCCTTGACTGCAAACAATATGTCCTGGGCGTCAGGCTATTGGAATTCCACACCCCTGTTAGTCTCGGCTCTGGGTAGCAACAATTCCCATTGTAAGGTCGGGTACACACATTAAGGGGGTTCTCTAGACCACCTTCCCTCTTCTTTTTTCACAGTTCAGTTTATACATGTCTTCCTGCTTGTTTTGGAGGCATGCAATGATCAGTGATAAACGAGGACCCCCGCCTTGTTACCACCAAAGTATTTCTCTAAAGTGGCTCGGTGCCTGTATTTTTGACTCGTATCATGCTGTGACAATGGATTCTACCTTCATATTGGTTACACTCACACTGGTATCTAAAATGGGTTTGGAGAAGCCCTGCTGGTGTATAAGCTGACCCCCATACTTTACCTCCCTGGTCCAGATCCTGTCTGTTTTCCTCATAGTCCTTGAATCCTCACTTCCGGATCCTCCACTCTGTTATTTTCTTTTTCTGCCCCTCCGCCTCGTATGACTGTTTAAAATAGGTTTAGCTTTGTGCCTGAGCATATGTCTTGAATATTATTTCTTGCCCTTTCCCCATTTCTCCTGCAACCTCCCCAAGCATCTGAGCCATTCTTTTTATATATGTTCTGTGCCCCACTTTACTTTTGCTTCATCTTTCTCAGATATTACTTGCTATACATGCCCCTTTATCATGGTTGCTGTTCTTCATTCTGTCATTTGCTTGCCTCTTTCTTTTGTGGTTTCTGATTTAGGTAGTATTTGAAATAAAATCACTGCTGCCATCCTTAGCTCTTATATTTACCTTTATTTTCTTTTAATTACTGTTTTTAAAATGTGTTCCCACAAATTTCCAATCTATGTTGACTTACTGTCTAAACAAATTCTCCACCATTTAATTTGGAACTTCAACATACCTGAGTTAGCATCAGTTTGTTTTGCCAACTTACTGATCACAAATGTTGTCAGATACATATCATACTTCCTCAGACACTCTTATATTCTTGCATACAGTTGCTGAATTTGCACAGTGCAACATGGATGTGCTGCAAGTATTTTAGTGAGGAGTGTGAAATCAAAAATTGTATTTTGTAAAGATTGTACATAGAGTCTTAAAGAACCAGCCCATTGCAATATTATTGGCAGTTTTGGAAACGGAAATATTTTAATTGATAAACATCAGCTAGGGATGCATCGGCAAAAAGAATGTGTTTTCATTGACATGGAGTGAAACTGTACACGGGTCAGTGGCAGCTGGCCTGTGCATTATTTTTGACAAATGTTCCTGTTGGAAATGTTCCTTTCTGGAGGGTTATCCCCAAACCTTTTGCCTTTCTCCTATTTTTCTGACCCTCTTTTTTTGTTGGCTTTATGACTCTGGGCACTTTACCACTGCTAATCAATGATAAAGTGCACATGCTGTCTCCTCTAAAACTTGGTATTATTAGCTTACACCTGTGTGGCATATTTAATACACCTGTAAGTTCCTTGTAAAGAGGTATACTATATACCCAGGGCCTGTAAATTAAATGCTACTAGTGGGCCTCGAGCGCTGATTGCGCCACCCATAGAAGTAGCCTTTCAAACATGTCTCAGGCCTTCCACCGCAAGGCCAGCATGCACAGTTTACTGCCACATTGACTTGGCATTTCAAACTATTTGCCAAGGCCTAAACTCCCCTTTTACTACACCTAGACACCCCTAAGGTAGGCTCTAGGTATCTCTTTGAGCAGGGTGCTGTGTAGGTAAAAAGTAGAAAAAACTTTGTTTTACATGGTCTATTAGTGAATAACAACCTATTTTGTTTTTCAGTACTGTGAGGGCTGCTCCTCTCATAGGTTAGCATTAGGAATTCCCTTATATATTATTAAGAGGTAATTTCTGACCTGAAAGGAGTAGCATGGGCATGTTTGGTATGTTTGAAATGGTAGTGAGAAATCCTGCTTACTGGTGTAGTTGGATTTTACATTACTATTTTAGAAATGCCACTTGTAGAAAGTGTGAATGTCTCTGTGCTTATAACTCTAGTGTTTTGCATCCTGACTCCAATCCACGTCCATATCAGAGTAAGAGCTACACTTTGTGTATATGTTCCAGACATCCAAGAGAGAGAGGGAGAGAGAGAGAGAGAGAAACTGACTTAGACTGAGACTGAGACTGAGAGTGACTCTTACATTTGTATAGGCTGTGTCCCTGCCTCACACATTGGGCTGATATACCCCCTACTAATGTCTAGAGCCACGGCTGGGTTGAAAGGGGTTGTGTTACACTTGAAAGGGTCCCTTTGAATTCGCCCCATGAACAAAGACATTTTGGAGTATTAGTACAGGTGATCCGACCCCATGATTTTTAGAGCACGTTTGGAACTGGGACTGAACCACTGTCAGAAGGACTGCTGCATTACTCAAATGACTCATCTGGACTGCTATTCTATTGTTGCCCTTCTAGCTGCTATTTTCTGGTTGTCATAAAGGACTTACTGGATTGATTTTCTTCTGGTTGCCCTGCTGCCAGCTGCTCTCTGACTCAATTCTACTGTTGTTGTCAGGAGGAACCGCCATATGGACTAACCCCCTTATGTGCTGGCCAGCTCTTTGCCTTCCCTCTCCGTGCCCTGCTTCTAGTGTTCTCCAGGGGCTTGACGTCTGACCCATGATCCGTCAGAGTCCCTGCCCCAGCCGGATTGTTGTGGGGTTCTGAGGCTAACAGATCTAGAAATTAGCACGTGAGGAGTGCCTTTATTTCCACTTTATTTGGCCAATAGCACGTGGTGAGCACTTGTTTGTTATTCCCTAGTGTGCATTGAGCGCTATTCACTGTTCCAGGCTTGTGAGCGATTGCACACTGCCTTAAGCCTGAAGGGCAGATGCTGTGGTGGGATCAGCGCTTTCCCTCTGTCCCTGGGGGGGGTCAGGATCGGCAGAGTGCAGCAGCCAGAACGGCCTACCATGACTAGTGCCAAATGATATCGCCGTCACTAGGACTGGTGGAGTTCACCAATGCAGACCCCAGTGGCTTGAAGATGGCGTGGGTGGCCAGTGGCTAGAAGGGATTCTTGTGGCTTAGCTGCTGTGCTGCATGCTCACGACAGCAGTCTTTATCCCCATTTCTAGCTGGCAGAGGGACCCAGGGAGGGATCCCCACCATCAGCCACATTGCGCCACACCCCTCCTGCTCCCACGCCCTGGTTTGGACCTACTTTGAGGGCACATGATCCATCATCGCCTCCAGGGAGCAGAGAAACCCCGCTTCCATCACACTGTGAGCGGGGCCCAGCAAAGAAACCTGCACCTTCCTCCATCAGAAGCTACCCCTATCTGTGAACTGAGGAGGAACACCTCCTCCCTGATCTGTCGGGTGTGGCAGGGATAGCCCAAAGGCCTCTGGCTTGCCTCTACTTAGGGAGTAATACTCTCTTAGACGGTTGCATTACAGGGATGGGTGGAGAAGTCCTTGGCGGAGGCCCCCCCCCTTTTTCTCTCAGGAATCGGACACCTTTAGAAAAATTACCCTCTCATGTGTAAGAGACACGCAGGTGCCTTGGTGTGTACACTCGGAGCCTAATAACTGCGGTAGGTGTGATAGAAGCACAGGTATGCTGTGCCTAGGGTGTCCTGATGATATATGTGCTGCATTTCTAAATATTCTTTACTGATGAGCTGACACCAATTTAGTTACCATTGGCGATTCATGTCAATATCTGGCAATTCATGCACATTTTGTATCCTGGTTTGTATTCTCACCCTCACTTGGTAATTCATTTATAACCTGAAGCACTTCTCAGGACCTAAGTGTTCATTGAGTTTATGATGCCAACGTTTTGCCTTGGGTTACCAGAATTGTTTGATTACCAACCAGAGGCCATTTTAAGTGCCACAAAATAAAGTCTGTACAGCGCGCTGTTGGACAGGTTAATGTGAGTCAATACAGATGGACAATCTTAGGCCTTTCTTGCAGAGCATGGGTAAGTCTACATATACTACAGGCAAACACATTTACTTTTCTTGGCCAACTGCAATAGGGTGAGTGAATAATTTGCCTCTGATGGATGTCTTTCTGAGGATGACAGGAGGACAGTATCCAGAGCCCTACTTTTCACTTTCAGCTGCTCCCAGTCAGGGCACCACTCAGACAAAAGCAATTACTGATTGTTTTTAAAGCACGGTATTTGTAGCGCTTTTCAATTGAACAGAAACCAAGAGCTCACTGTCTATCCTGCATGCTGCTGGCTGCAGACTGGAGCACACACAGAATGTGTGCTAGAACTGCCGAATGTGCCCCGGCATGTATACACTGCAACAGGACACCCTTGGGCCAGCCGGTGGCCCGTTTCTGCTGAGGGAAGCTCTCAGAACTGAAATAAAATGGTTCCCACTCTTTTTTGGCACTGATGAGGACACATCCTCCTTCAAATTATGAACTCTTGTGTTGATAAATGATTACGAATCTTTCAAAACCCTGCTATGTTAACATTCGATTTCTGTTCTGAATTACAATGTGTTTAACTCTAAACGTTTAAAGCCATAAAATTTAGAAATGCATGTTATTTCCACATCTCTGAATTCCGGGGTCCCCATACTAGCATGTGAATTACAAGGCATTTCTCAAATAGACGTCTTTTTTACACACTGTGAGAAAACAGGGCTGATTGCAGAGGCCCCATAACCTTTTGCCCCCATTTTCCTCTTTTTGCTGGTGTTTTCCTGACTTTGATGGTGCCCTGGGTACTGCTAACCAGTCCCAGGGCCTGTGCTCTGTGTAAAATCAATATGCAAATTAGGCTAATTATAATTGGCTAAGTTAACCTACCTATAAGTCCCTAGTATATGGTAGGGCATGTAGGTTTAGGGACCACAGCATAGGTGGTGCACACCTAGGTGCACTGCTGAGGTGCCCAGTGTCATTTTAAAGGCAGGCCTGCTTTGCTGGCTGCTTTTAAATTAAAGTTATATGCACATTCGACTTTGGAATTAAAGGTACTCCCAAAGTCTTAAACTACCTTATTTTTACATATAAGTCACCCCTAAGGTGTGCCCTATGTGCCCCTAGGGCTGGGTACCATGTAACTATAAGCAGGGACTTTATAAAAATAGATTTATAAGCCCTGGTGAGGTAAAAACAGCCAAATTCGTTTTTCCCTCATTGAAGTAAATGGCCTTCATAGGCTAGAATGGGCAGACTTTGGTGGTCATTCTGACCCTGGCGGTCTTTGACCGCCAGGGCGGAGGACCGCGGGAGCACCGCCGACAGGCCGGCGGTGCTCCAATGGGGATTCCGACCGCGGCGGTAAAGCCGCGGTCGGACCGGCACCACTGGCGGGGTCCCGCCAGTGTACCGCCGCCCCATTGAATCCTCCGCGGCGGCGCAGCTTGCTGCACCGCCGCGGGGATTCCGACCCCCCCTACCGCCATCCAGATCCCGGCGGTCGGACCGCCGAGATCCGGATGGCGGTAGGGGGGGTCGCGGGGCCCCTGGGGGCCCCTGCAGTGCCCATGCCACTGGCATGGGCATTGCAGGGGCCCCCGTAAGAGGGCCCCTACATGTATTTCACTGTCTGCTGCGCAGACAGTGAAATACGCGACGGGTGCAACTGCACCCGTCGCACAGCTTCCACTCCGCCGGCTCGATTCCGAGCCGGCTTCATCGTGGAAGCCTCTTTCCCGCTGGGCTGGCTGGCGGTCTGAAGGCGACCGCCCGCCAGCCCAGCGGGAAAGTCAGAATTACCGCCGCGGTCTTTCGACCGCGGAACGGTAACCTGACGGCGGGACTTTGGCGGGCGGCCTCCGCCGCCCGCCAAGGTCAGAATGAGGGCCTTTATTTTAAATTTTAAAGTCTCCTTAAATGTTACATACCAAGAATTTGGTATCAAACTGATTGTTGTAATAAATCCCACAACTTCCAGTTGTTGGATTTAATAAAACTAGTTCAGGTAAAAAGTTTAGACTTTACCTAAAAAGTTGCCAATTTCAGCTCTGCATTGTTTTTGCTGCTGTGCTCTGATTGGCCAGCCTGCAGCAGCTTCTGCCAGGCTACCTTGATGAGGTGTGAAGTGGCCTGACTTCACACAAAGGAATGTGCTTGGGGGAGAGAATCTCCCCTCAGCAGATGGTGAGGCAGGAAGGGGGAGGGCTGCCAAACTGGTCTTCAAAGGCAGAGAAGGACATTTGCAGCACCCAGCAACACCCCCACATCCTGCAACCCCAGACAATTAGGTGCCCCCTTGATTAGATTAGGAGAGGGCAGGAGAGGGGTGTGTTTATGATTCTTAGCCACACCAGTGGGTGGGCTCAGCCAGATGTAACCTCCAAAAATCAGATTCAGCCATGTTGGATTTTTAGAGACTGTTGCCTTTTGGGATGGATTTTTGCCACACTTCCCAGGAAGTGGTCATCACAGGGGAACGACCCTGTACCTGATTGGAGGACCAGGACCCCCCTGCTTTTCACCCAGGAGCAAGGATAAAACTGGCAGACCTGCCCCCACACCTCAGATCCCCTCCAGAATTCAACAAGAAAGGAACTAAAGAAGAAGAAGGACTGCCCTGCTGGACCCCTGGCCTGCACCTGGACCCTGCACTCAGAAGGACTGCACCAGCTGCACACTTGGGCTTCACCACAAGAAGGACTTTGCCTGGCTTCAACTGGTTCAAGGAGGGATTCCCTGTTTGCTACAGGTGAAAAATTGCTAAACCAGAGTCCCCTGCACCAACTCCTGAAGAAAGCGACCAGCTGACCACTGTCCAGTGGCCAAAAAGGAGTTTGTGCCAGGTGCATTCTGGGAGTTGAAGTCCGCACCCCCCAAGGACCATCACAGAACTTCTGGACCCTTGGGTGAGCTGTGGACCCCAAAAGAACCTTAAAAGAACATCTGGGAGAATTTTTGGAAAAAAGCTCCAGAGAGGGACCGACCCGCCGCGGAAATTCTAGCCGGCTTGCCTCAACCGCGACCCGGCCTGACTTCGTGGTTCGTCCCAGTAAAGAAAAACATCCAAAAAAGAGACTAAGTCCGAACGTAAAAAGTTCCCCGGGACCTCCCAGGCATCGTATCCGAGAAGGGCTCCATGGACGTCGGATCAAGATCCAGGTTTACCCCGGTCGAAGGATTTTCATCTCGAAAAAACGACTAAGTCCGAAGGTAAAAGTCTCCACCGAGGAAACCCACATCGCGTATCCAGACAAGGGCTCCAGGAGGTCGGATTCAACTGGCAGGTTCGTCCCGGTGAAGAAAAACTTCAAAATAAAGACTAAGTCAGAAGGTAACTTTTTAACCGAGGCCTCCCGCGACCTGTAGCCGAGCAGGGCTCCATCGCGGTCGGCCTGAAAGTTTGACTTTGCCCCGGTCGAGGTGCAACCAGATGACCCGATTGGCGCTTTTTGTTTCTAAGCGCTAGAAAAGTAATAATTCTTTAAAAATTCATATCTCCGGTTCCCCTGAACCGATTTTAATCGTTTTTGTGTCATTTTAAAGATAAAAATATAAACTATTTTTATAAATTGGTTTTGGATTTTTAAACTGTTTCCTGTGTTTTATTTAATTACTGTTTTGTGATATTTGAATGCTTTACACTTTGTCTCCTAAGTTAAGTCTTGACGCTCGTTGCCAAGCTACCAAGGGTTGAGCTGGGATTAATTTACTGAGACCTAACTGTACCTATGTGGAGGTTAGTGGCTTGTTGCTAGGTGTAGGTACCTACCTGCCCTACCGATAACCCATTTTCCAACACACACTCTTAGATTTGGAAGGAAAAAATGTAGAGAAAGACAAGGGGCAATAACACTTGTTCTGCTATTCTGTGTTCCCCCAAGTCTCCCGATAAAAAATGGTATTTCACTTGCGTGGGTAGGCCTAATGCCCGCGACAGGAAACGCAACATGGACACATCATATTTTGACATTGAAATCTGATGTGTTTTTTGGAAAGTGCCTAGCTGTGGATTTTGGCCTGTAGATCAGTCGGCACCTAGGGAAACGTACCAAACCTGTGCATTTTTTAAATGTATACACCTAGGGAATCCAGAATGGGATGAATTGTGGGGCTCTCGTCAGGTTCTGTTGCCCAGACTCATTTGCAAACCTCAAACTTTGGCAGAAAAACACTTTTTCCTCACATTACGGTGATAGAAAGTTCTGGAATCTGAGAAGAGCCACAAATTTCCTTCCACCCAGCATTCCCCCAAGTCTCCCGATAAAAATGGTACATAACTTGTGTGGGTAGCCCTCCTTCCTGTGATAGGAAATGCCCCAAACCACCAAGTGGACACATCACATTTTCCCAAAGAAAACTGACCTGTTTTTTGTAAAGTGCTTAGCTGTGGATTTTGGCCTCTAGCTCAGCTGGCACCTAGGAAAACCTTGCAAACCTATACATTTTTGAAAACTAGACACCTAGGGGAACCCAGGATGGGGTAACTTCTGGGTCTCTCACCAGGTTCTGTTACCCAGAATCCTTAGCAAACCTCACAATTTGGCAAAAAAACCCCACTTTTTCCTCACATTTCGGTGCTGCAAAGTTCTGGTATCTGAGGAGAGTCACAAACGTTCTTCTACCCAGTGCTCCCCTAGGTCTCCTGATAAAAATGGTACCTCACTTGTGTGGGTAGGCCTCATGCCCGCGACAGGAAATGACCCAAAACACTATGTGGACACATCAAAATTATCAAATACAAAACTACCTGGGGGCAGAAATGGCACTAAAACAATTTGCCCCCTGGGGAGCGGCCCTTGCCCAAGGGGCCGCTCCCCTTACATGTAAATATTTTTTTTAAACTCCCTGGTGTCTAGTGGGCATTTCTGCTGCCTGACCGCTTCACGATCGGGCACGTAAGTCACCAGTGTCTTCAGCTGTAGTGGCCTCCACCAAGGACATGTGCGTTTGACTTTTTGTTTTGTGCATTTTTTATTTTAATGCCCTTACCCTCGTGGTCCTACTTGGTTCTAATATGCTGTTTATGACCTTATTGTATGTGTTTTGCTTTTTTTTAATAAGATAATAAAAGTGATAATAAAAATAATATTTTGCAAGTGGGGGACAGTGATGGCTGCTGGCCCAGAGTTGTCAGCTACCTTTTTTTGCAACTTTGCATTATTCCGCCTTTTATCCTCCACAAATGTGTTTTGCTTTTTTTTAATAAGATAATAAAAGTGATAATAAAAATTATATTTTGCAAGTGGGGGACAGTGATGGCTGCTGGCCCAGTGTTGTCAGCTACCTTTTATTGCAACTTTGCATTATTCCCCCTTTTATCCTCCACAAAGCTGACTCACTCCAACCAAAACCACTGCCATAAACCCTTTCTCTATCACAGTGTTGCTTTATCTTATGAACACTGGAATTAAAACATTCTCTGGATAACGAGGAGTATGCAGACCTCCATTTGCTTTGTCAAAGAGGAAAGGCCATTGTAACTAACAATAAGTAGAAAAACACAAACGAGCTGAAAAAACTGTTCTGTTGAAGAGGTATGGTTCTTATTAGAAGAACAAGGGACGTTTGGAGCCCTAGAACATCATGAAACCCTGAGATAGGTATTATGTTGATTATGTGCATCATCCCTTACAAAATTATGATGGGTTATTTTCAGGGGCTGCTCCTCCGCTATAGCAGAGGAGCGTTGCCCCAGTAATGGAAATGCCCCCAGATGAAAAAATAAAATGGTAATAAACATTATTACCATTTTATTTTCCATTAACTCGTCAAACGTACGTCCTGAGCCGAGTACCGGGATGGGGCGCAGCCGGTTGAGTCATGTGGCAGCAGCAGGGAGGAGTGGTGGGCTGACTGTGCACTTATTTAAAGTGCGCATGTCTCTTTGGCCAGCTGTCTTGCGACGGCCAACCAGACATGCGCACTTCAAATCTTTCAATCCAGCTGCCTTGACAGCTGGGTTGAGAGCAAGCACAGGCCCCCAGTGCCCTTTGGAGCGATGAGTGAGACCGCTCCATCCAATCCTGGTGCTGCTTTCATGCTATGAGAGCAGTGCCAGGATTGACTAATAGAGTTGGCTGTGCCCAGGCTGGAGAAGAGAACACAGGGACCGGAGCGAGGACGTGCAGCAAGGTAAGTTACTTTTCTTTTTTTTTTTAATGTATTTTACATGTGTTAATATTTTGTATGTATGCTCTTAACCTACGACATGCATTACATTACCATTACCATAAACATTTTAACTTTAAAAAGATAATGTGATGTTTGTCGGCATGAATGTAGTTAACTTAATTGGCCTGCCTCACCACTCTCCATACCTGGCAGCCGTCACTGGTTATTTTAGATTTGTAATAATTGGCTTCAGCATTTAGTTGTGATTAACTGGTGAATATCTAGACTTGGAGAGCATGGTGTGTGAAGCTGGAGTTCATGGGGAATGTACTATTGCTCTGTTCAGGCTTTTCGCTTGTAGTACATTTAGTAGTTTTTGCAGACTTTTAACTTCTTTCACAAAGAACGTTCTCTTTTTCTGTCTGACCACCTATTAACAGCAGTGATAACTTAATGAATGTGCTGGAATTTGAGTACTGCAGTGGTAATATGTACATGCTAGCGGCACCAGAGTTAGAAAGAAGGTGCTGTGATTAACTGTAAAGTAGTTGCATTTTGGACGACTTATTGTTAAGTTCAATGGTGCTGGAACACTGTTCAGAGTAGATGTGCTGCCATCAATGTTACATCACTGTAGTTTGAGGATTGTTAAAAGTCCAAGGGTCACACAAAGGACAATTGTAACAAATGCATTACGCCCATTCAGGAGAGTGCTAAATGTGTGGCATGAAGCCGGTGGTGAATTTTAAAGCACAATGTTGCAAATATATTACTAAAGCATGGTGTGGTACCACACCTTCATTTACATACAGCGGGTTTTCATTGAAATATCCACAAAATTCACATTGACGTGTAGTTTTACGTATGATGCTAAATAGTGCATAAACAATATGTGTGGAAATCTGTATTCAGCAACTATTCCCTGTGAGAAATCGGGTTTTTAGTTGAGGTGGGTTAAACCCCACTCGAGCAACAGCCCCATTCATTGTCTGGATTGAAACACAAAAAGTCACTAAAAGGCACTAAATAAACCTGTGCTTAAACCTCTGGTAGCTTGGCCCAAAAACAGTCAGACTTAACTTGGAGACAATGTGTAAAGTATTTATGCAGTACACAAACAGTAGTAAAGTGAAAACACAACACAAGACAATTCCTGTACCAATCTAGAAAATTAGAATATAGCCTTATAGCTCTCTGCTGAGGGCTATACCGGTTGTTAAAGGCTCTGAAACTAAGTTATAGGCTTGAGCTACGGATAGGGCCAATAAGTCAGGCAGATGCCTTTAACAACCAGTATAGCCTGAAACAGGAGGGCTATAATGCTATTAGAGCATTTCACCCACTAAGGGTAGAATGTTCACAATAAAAAAAGGAGACACATGAAGACAAACAATGGAATGTTGGAGCTTCAGGCTTATACCAGCCATTATAAGCCCAGAGCTACTCTGTTGTCGGAGAACGTTTCAATGTTCTAATAAAATGTAATAATCTATTTGACAATAAAACAACAAAAATCTATTCAGTAGAACCTGAGCTAAGCAATTTTAAAGATTTCAGATAAGTATAGCTTCTGAGAACACAAAGTGCCACTCACAGGTATCTGGTCGTGAGAGATTGGGTGGAAGTCACAGGTTCTGGCTGACCGCAGACCGGATACAGGGACCAGGTTAACCCCACTGAAAAGGTTACTTTCTAAAGTCTAGCATGAAGAGTTCCATTTGCAATAAAGGAGGCAGTGAGGAGCAGGAAGAGCGTTACGGATAGTAGTCGAGCTAGCACAGAGATCAGGCTGAGTGTCACGGACAGTCATCGCTGTAGCACAAACATCTTGTCTGGAGTCTCAGACAGTTGTTGCTGAAGATTTAAGTTGGTGGTCATCGAGGGCTTTTTATGTTATAGCATGAAGTGCAGATCTCACATTTCCAGTTGATCATGACGGTTACTGTGGCACAAAGAGTCTGGTTCCCAGAAGTTTCGTCTTGGCAGTTGGTGTGGGCCGGAGGATCTTGGTGCGCACGTGTCCGTTCTTGGTCACGAAGACCCCAGAATGTCAGGATTTCTTCTTTTCTTTGAGGAGGAGCTCAACTGAGACCTCTGGAGCTTGTTATGTCCCGGCAGCTTAGGAAAGGATGTCAGTCAGCTGACACTTGGAGTCACTTCAAGCTGGGATGAAGGGTGCAGGTCCAGTCTTCTTTCTCAGCAAGCAGGGCAAGCCTAAAGTAGCAGGGTGTTCTTCTGTAGTATCCAAAGATCTAGGAGTGTACTCAAGAGCGGGTCTGAGGGCCCATTGTTATACCTGGTGCCAAAGGCTTCTGGAGCTTTCACCCTACAGAGGTGCCTCGAATTGCCTGCCCCCCTGCCCTGGTCCCAATTTGTCAGGGGGTACAATAGGCTGGTGTGAAGTCCATTGTTTGTGTGCTGACCAGTGCCTTTGAAGTGCAAGTGTGGTAGGTGATAGCTCCATTCCCCATTAAGTCAAGGTGGCCCATCCTGCCGACACCCTGACCATCTGTTGTGATACTGACTGGGCAGGACAGCTGCCAACTATACTGAGTCATGTGACCTAGAATGCAGGCTACAGGCACCAATTGGTTAGGACAAGAAAATGTCAACTTCCTAAAAGTGGCACTTTCAGAATTGTGATTTTTGATGCAACTTATGAATTGTGACTTTCATACTTGCTCTCAAACAAAAGATACTAATTATGAAATGTAACAAAGTAACCCAAAGTTATACCTTGGGAGAGGCAGGCCTCATAGCAATGAAAATGAATTTAGAAGTTTTTCACTACCAGGACATGTAAAACTTGAAAGTACATGTTAAACTTTTTAAATACACTGTACTCTGCCCTATGGGCTGTTTAGGGCCTAGAGCTGTCAAAAGGTATTTTTCACCAGGTCGAAATAGCAGATAAAAACTGTACACACGGGCTGGAATGGCAGGCCTGAGACATGCTTTAAAGAGCTACTTAAGTCGGTGGCACAGTATGTGTTGCAGGCCCACTAGTAGCATTTAGTTTACAGGCCTGGGGTAGCTGTATTACCACTTTAGTAAGGACTTGCATGTAAATTAAATGTGCCAAGTGGGGTAAACCAGGTTTACCAAGTTTAAAGGAGAGTGTATATGCACTTGTTAGCAGTGGTAAGGTGCACAGAGGCCTAAAGGTAACAAACATTATTTTAGAAAAACAGGAGGCAAACAGGAGAGGCAAAAAGCTTAGGGGTCTACCACCTGAAGGTTTCAGGTCTAATATCTACCATTTGCACTTCATTGAGTAAAGTGTTGTCTTGTTGTTTTGATCTAGTTATTTGCTTTCTTCGCAGTTCAGAATTTTGCCAAAAATGTGAATCATTTGTGTTTTTCCAATCGTTTATATATTTTCGGCTATTTATAAACGTATTCTACAATTATTTAAATTTTATTATGTGGTAGGGAAAAAATTTACATCCTACAGTCTTTCATTTTTCACTCAAAATACCCAAGCTAGATTGTCAAACAGTTCACTTTACAAAGTCCTCTAACTTCAGTCAGAGAAAGCAAAGCAAAAGGCCTATGTCCATGAAACCAAAGAGTAACAATTTGTCAGAAGACATCGCCTGACATTTGACATCCGTCTGAAGACACAGCAAGTGTAAAAAGATAAAAAACAAAATATAAAAGCATCTTTATTGCTCATTCCCCTTCCGACCTGTTAGTGGTTATTTTGGGGGTGCTTCAGCTCCCCCTCCACCGCACCTGTACTTCCAGCTTTTATGAGTAAGTTATTCGCGTTCATCCCTTTTTAATAGAAAAAGTATTTTAAGGCGAAACAACCTCTTCGCAGATAGATTCCACCCTTCTGTCTTCGCATTAACAACTGCTGGACCTGTGTTTTCCCACAAAAAGCCGAGACAGAGAAACATTTATTTTCCAGGAAAATGCTTTTTCTTGTGGTGAGCTACCTTCCCCATTTAAATATCTATCTCAGGCCTGAGCAAGATTGTCTCAGTCCCCAAAGCAGTCGTTCAAAACCCCAGAGGTTCTAAAAGTCACCGATTTGTATGAATAAATCTAGAGGAATGCACTTTTTGAAGTGTTTTGTAACGTGCTCTGCTCCTCCTGTCTGCTGACTCGGAACACTTTGCGGGAAAAGGGAGACGAGGGTAGGGTTGGGGCAGTTAGAGTTGTGAGGCACTTAGAAATTTGGCAGCTATATCTATCTGTGGGATCTCAGAATATAAAATTAGTTGCTGGGTAGTAGTGACCGATGGTGGGGTTTGTATGAAATCATCAGTCGTGATGGGAGGGACCTTAGGCACAGCGCACCATCCAGGCATAAGGAGCCACAAAACAAAATTACACTTTTTCCTAAAGGTACGTTCGGCTTCCTTTACGTAAGAAGGCCTGAATAACAAAGCCATACTCTAGGGGAATGTGTGGTCACAATCCCACTTTGTGACGAGCCTGATACTGCTGCCTTCCCTCATTGGCTGACGCAGCAGTCCCAACCCTCCTGGGACCTGGAGGCTGAGGGTAAGTGTGTGTGTGTGTGTGTGTGTGTGCGTGTGTGATGTTTTAAATTGAATGTTTGGTGCGCGCATGCATGTTTGAGTGTTATGAGTGTTGTTAATGGATGTGCGTGTGTGTGTGAAAGAATGAGTGTTTGTGATCTTTTAAAATGAATGTTTGGTGCATGCATGCATGTGTGAATGTTATGAGTATTAATGGATGTCCGTGATTGAAAGAATGAGTACCCCCACTCTGTGACGAAGTGTCACTGATTGACACTCGCCCTGGGCGCTTCAGGGCTTAAACCTAGAATGATCAAGCCTCTTGCCCGGAGAGGGCACGGAGGTGGGGTTGACTGGCAGAATCATGAACCCTTCTTGGCTTCCACCTCCAAGTTCTAAGGTGATCTGTGAACTGTCGCTCCAGCAGGGGTAATTAAAAGGCAAAAATCTAATTCTCTGATAGGATTTTTTAATAGAGACACCCAAACCTTTAAACACCTTCCTTTACTAAAGGTGTAGTTCCTGCCCTGAGAGAATACTTTCTGGAAAGAAGGTTCCTAGATACTCACGAAAATTGACCACCATTGCAAGAGGGAAGGTTCTCTAAATCAGAGTTCTTCCCAACATCTAAGCCCTCCCTGGTTTGCCTATTCCACACCCCACAAATTTCACACAATGCTGAAACAACTTTCGGGGGAAGAGGAAGTACAGTCTTGAAATCTGCACTGAACCTTTACTATGATGGAGCAAGCAGAATATGTTGCACGTATTTTGTATTGTGAACAGAATACTTATTGCCTACGCCGGCCCCCTTAAGAGATTTGTAGCCCTGATGAGCCTCCTCGCAAAAGACCAAGACAGCCACTTTGCTTATTTGTATCCTTTAATTCACTATCCTTTAATTCAGTACCCTTTTAGAAATTTGTATTTTTTTCAGCTAATAGATACATTAGTATAGAAACGCCAAAACATCCTCTTGGGTTCATATGATAAGAAATGCGTTATTTAAGTGGGTATGTTTTTGTTGCTTTTCTCCAAATGGCTGCATGTTTGAACGAAAGGTGGCATAGGCTACATGGAGGAATTTAGGAGTTCTTCTAGGTCACTTCTATTGATAAGTGGGTTGGGGAGACCAGGTATAGCTATCGGTGCACACAGGGTGTGGGTCAAAACCTGATGGCATGGATCGGGAGTTCCAGAATATTGTTGGCAGCGGTTTTGTTTTGGGAAGATTGATGCTGTTAAAGATTCACTGCCACAGGTGCAGAAAAGTTTGATGATGGGAGGTGGGAGCAATGGGAGTTGGAAAGTGAAATTTGAGTTGTGGCATCAGTTGTAACTTCAGAAGGAGCCGGTCTTTATGACGTTGACAGTTTTAACTTAACTGCTAATGATTTTGGCCCGGTAAGTTGTCGACATCGCCCTCAGGACTCAGGTGATGCTTTTCACTGTACGCAATTCGTGATCTTGTTCTGACATTGGAGTAGGAAGGCCAGATGTCTGCTTATAAAACAGGATGACTATGTTTGAGGTGCCTCTTTTCAGGCAGTAGTTTTGTCTGCTATTGGTGACATAGGTTTAAAGAGAAGGGCGATTCTCTTAAAATTTTCTTCCCACTAGAAGTGCTGGAAATTACTGGCATTCTCCATTAGAATGTTAAAGTAATAAATCAACTTTCTTCTACAAAGCAGCGATGCTCTTCCGTTAAGTGGATATCTCTCTGTCCAATTTTACCTTATCCTGATTGTCAGGTAAAGGGTTGTTGATGATGGTCACTCATCCATGTCACATTGAATTTTTCGATATTGCTTACGTCCCGAGAGAGGACCAAATAAGTGACATGTTTTCCTCAAAACAACTCAAATTGTTGCCTGTTAACCATATTCCCTCAAGTGTTTCAAGGTGAGTTTCTCCCCTCCCCACTCTCTGGTAAATCAGATATTCCAGTGAGATCACGTTCAACCTCTGTGATTAGAGAGTGTTTCACTGGATTAAGGCAAAAGTCTGATTCAGTCATCATTTTCACCTATCCACGTGGCATTCAGTATTTGTTTAACTGTGTTAATTTCAGATCAATGCGTACTGTCAACTGCATCCTTCAGGTGAGCAAGGAATCTGAATACAAATATCAGTAGGCATATATATAATTCTATAACCACCCACTGCTCCCCTCTACCTACCGTTGCCAACCAGGGTGGCAAGCACAACTTTATGTAAAATCTTCGAATACACTCCTACCTGCCTAGGGCATTTCCATATTTCCATGGGAAAATGGTGTGTTGACTGTCCCCTTGCCATGTGTTATCTACTGGTGCAGAATTGGGATATATTTTCTGAGTTTATGTGTAGTATTTGAGGTAACAAGGGCGGGCGAGTAAGGGTGTTCAGTCCCCTTCAAATGATTTAGGTCTGTGCTCAAGTGCAGAGGTACCTTTTTCCATGGCAAACATTTCCCACAGTCGGATCGCCAGAGC
Organism: Pleurodeles waltl; assembly: GCF_031143425.1. Taxonomy (NCBI): domain Eukaryota; kingdom Metazoa; phylum Chordata; class Amphibia; order Caudata; family Salamandridae; genus Pleurodeles; species Pleurodeles waltl. Next base: position 286,627,008 of record NC_090448.1, on the reverse strand, counting down.
CTGAGGGTTGGCACCATTTGTTTCCTCCACAGAGCTAGGATAGCTGATAGCCCTGTGGTTCGGGCGAAAGCATACTGTTTGCCTCTCTGTGATCCGTTCGTTCATTCCCTGAAATGACAAGTCCAGAATAACTACTCCCTTCTCCCTCTTGTGTTTGGACTAAGAGTATCCTATCTCGTTTACGGCAAACATTGTCCCATTATCTCACTATCTACAGACAGTGTCATAGTAAATATGCAAAGGTGCCTAGTACCCCACGATCCTTCTAACAGCATCTCCCCTCTTTTTGCCCCACAATCCCAGTTTCACTAGTGTACAGAACCACTATGTGAGTATTTTTTGTTTCTTTCTGCTTGATGTTGTGGATGGGCATATCTTTCATGTCCTGAATGAGTTTAATTGTCTTGTTTAAACACATAGAGCCTATAATTACAGACGTGGCATTTCCACAACTGTGAAAGCCTTTTGCCTCATAACCTTTAGTAAACTCCTACTTATAGCAAAGGAGCAAAATGAGGGACAAACCTTCATCATGATAATGATTGCTCTCCCTATTCATAAGTAATGGCTTGTCCAATCCGAACCTGATGGCCGCGATTTACCATTGGTTCTTTGAATATACTGCTAATTATGTTGGGCGTACTGACGAGGATATTCCTATTATATCCTTTTCTCCTATTATATCCTCTTCTCCTGTTATGGAGATCCATGCAAAATTATTTCCTAAATTGCAAGAGTTGTTTTATGAAAAGGTTTCACATAATCCACTCCCGTGTGTCAAAGTGAAACCATGGTTCAATCATGAATGCGCTAAAGATAAGAGAGCTGCATCAAGCCATTATAATGCTTTCCCGCCCTGAAATGTAAAAGGCCTGACTTAAGTACAAACCTGCATTAGAGTTAGCGAAATCTGGGAAGACAAAGTGTGGCAAGATCTAGTTCATGCAGCCAGGTCTAGTAACAGAAAAGTCTTCTGGCAAATATTGACCCACAGAAGCGTTGATAAAATCCTTGCGGGATCACATCACATCCAGCCAGACAAATGGGTTTCTCATTTCACTGCTTTGCATGCCAAGGTTGATAATGCCAATTCAGCCTCTGGCCCATGCGATACGGCCCTGCTCAGAAATGGCACTCCTGATGCAAGTTGCCAGGTAACCTTCAGCCTCTCTAACACTAGAAGAGCTGTAGGGCATTTCAAGCTAGCAAAGGCTTCCTGCCATGACATGATCCCTGGTGACCTCTTTAAATCTGAACCCATAGTGTGGTATAGCTATTTTACCCTACTGTCTAACGCTATTGCAGCTTGTTGTGAAATACCTGATTCTTGAAAGGGGGCGGAGATTATTCCAATTTATAAGAAAGGCAATGCAATCCTTCCAACTATCGGCCCATCAGCCTTATAAATAACTTACAGAAAATCTTTGGCACGCAGGTGCTGGACAAACTATTTTACTGGATGACTGAATATAATATATATAATATAATGATCCCTCTGTGCTGGTTTTCGTCCAAAAATTAGCATTGTTGACCAGATATTTCAGCTTGCCACCCTGTTTTGGAAATATGTCTGGCTAAACAAACAAAACCTTATGTAGTTTTTGTCGATCTACGAGCAGCCTTCATCCTTGTCCCTCAGGGCAAGCTCTGGAGTGTTCTAGCTGGAATGGGAGCCCCCCAAAACCCCATGAATTGGTCTAACTCATTGCACGTCTGCACCAAGACAATTATGCCCAAGTGCGATGGGGTGCTAAAGGTGATATGACAGAGGTGCTCAGTTGCCCGTACACTCTTTTCTTTGTATGTGAATGATTTGGCTACATATTTACAGGAGTGCTTGAACGATTTAAAGAGGGTTGGAGCTGAATGCCTCTAAAATAGAGTTCATGGTATTCAGGAACGATCCTCCAAGGAAATGTGTATTGGAGGTTGATTTTAATAAGCTGGCACAAGTCTGAACCTTTGAGTATTAGGGGATTAAACTGTCTGATAAATATGAGCGGGAACCTCAGCTAAATAAAAGTGCTTTATTCACTCAGCAAAGGTCTAAGACTAATGCCAGTAAGCACTTTAAAACTAGTTCACTCTCAATTTCCCTAGCCTTGGAAGCATACAGAGCAAAGGCTGAGGATGCTACTCTTTACTGAGCAGAACTATGGGGCTTTAATGATTCACATAAACTGGACAGTGTTGAGAATACTTTTATAAGATCCCTAGTCTCGGGTCCAACAAGCACACCTATTATACCTCTGTTATATGACACTGGGTTTAAAAGAACACCTAACCTTGCCAAACTGAAACCCTTGGTCTGTTGGCTGAAGCTGTGGTCCACCCCTGAGCTAATCCACTACAGGAAATGTCTCAAGGAGATACTGAGCTCATCAAACCCATGCAAAATTCCTTGACTAAAGCCTGTCTTCACTTGGTTTTCCAAACCTAGTTTTAAGGGGTTCTGCGATAATCCATTAACCATAAGAAAACCTGATGTAGAAATTTTAAAGTCTCATTATTGGATTTTTGTTCACGACCATTATGTTTTAAATTTGACCAGTGTGTGTTTGTCTGTTCCCAAGTTTAAAGAATTTTTAGATAACATCACGCCTCCTTTAGCCAAAAATGTGTATGTAAGATTCTGATTGGGGAGCTTGCTTCTCAGTGCTCTGTGGGTTAAATGGCGGAATGGTGTAAAACATAATTCTTGCTCAGCCTTCGGCATTGTCCCTGAAACTGAGAAACACATACTGTTCTGCTGCCCAGTTTACCGTTGCCTACAATATAAGTGGATTAGACCGGTGTGCTTGAACATCGGGACTAGGAGCTGCTGTGTTGCCCTCAGAATTCTGAAGTCTGACACCTCTGACTCTACAGTTTTTGCAGTGAGTCATTTTCTGAGGGGTGGCTTGTACAAGATGGCGCAAGCTACTAACACAGTTGGAGTTATCCCACTTGGACCAACATTAAGGATTTGTACCTTAACCATGGTCTAGTTTCATTTGAAAGTGTTGCCCCTTTTTCATTAGGATGCATTGTTCGACCAGGTAGGATTTAAGGCGGATTGTGGATTTTTTTTTACTGTAACTATGATGGTTTGATGTTGTGGAACTGACTATGCGATCAGAGGTTTAGGTGTATTTTTGTAATTGTTTTAGTAAGACTCAAATACGTCGTCTAGAGACGCGTTGCGGAGTATACATAGTTAATAACTTATCTATGTGTGAAGGGAAACCTACGCATATTGAACATCCATGATTTTCTTCATCCCACAATGAATTTGTTTTTATTCTTGTCCACTGTATATTGTATTTGATATTGGCATTTTATGCTGTAGTACATATTGTATATTTACTTGTACATTTATTTATATTTTGTTTTATTTCTCGCAGAGTTCTAATGGTTTTATTTTGTAGTTTTGTTTGTGTTCGTTGATGGTTTATAACCAAATAAATTCTATCTGAAGTGGCTGTTGTGCCATTTTTGAAGATGTTGCCTCAAATCTTGAAAGCAATGAGTAGTTAAATGTGTCATTTTGAGACATTGAAGCTGGTGCCTGCAGCTCTATCCTTTGCAGCTTTTGTGAGAGGGTTGGTATTGTGGGTTCTGTAGGTTTGAACTCCATAATCCCGGACCACTGGGAACATGTGGAGTATATTCTCAGTCAAAGGCTCATAATTTTTTTATGTTTTTCTATTCAGGAGACACCATAGTTTGTATTTCTATCCCTCTGTGTCTCCAAATGTTTTCTAATCTTTCAGACTCTCAGTAAGCAATGTTTCCTAACCCCATACTCGCCTCTCCCACACCAAGTAATCCAAGTCCCAAAATCTCAAACGGTAAACTTGAACTTGTGCCCTGTGGATACGTAATATCTCACACCTCTTCCATTTTTGAGTAGTGTAAATCATTTTGAGCTGTTGTGGACCTCTATTAGGTCTCCCTCCACATCCTTGGTCTAGGACCCTTTGTCTACTCACTATACGTAAGTCTAGGAGGGCCTTCCTCTAAAGGTTGTTTCATTTAGGTCAATAAATCCCTGGCTTTGTCCAGAACAGCTAACTTCCCTTAGCCTTTAATGCCGCCCAACTTCCGTAATTCTTGGACAGTCTAAATCCTGGCTCTCGTTATCTCACTTCTTTCCATACACACCAAGTCTCTTTCACTTTTTATCAATCTCAGTGTGTCCGTCTTTCCTTTCTTCATCTATAGATATAACACGCTTCATAAAAGGTGAATCCAAATTGGTGGTCACACAATATGGCAGGGATCTCCAACCTTTTCTCTATGAGCTACTAATATTATCAATGTTTTAATAGTAAGCAAATCAGACACGATTACAATAGTGGCCAGTATGTGCAAGAATACTAACAGTGGCAAGCCCAGTGCATCAGACATAGCTGCCAGTATTAAGGTTAAAAAAAAGTATTTATTCATTTGGAATGCATCTACGTCTCTAATACACGACATCTGTAGCTGGAATGTCCATGTCACCAAGGTAATATTAGTATTAATTCTCTCTGGGGCTGCATGATTTATCACTCAAACATCAGTTGTAAATATATTTTGGAAATTCAAAAATTTTTCTCTAAACATCAGCTTATGAGTTCTACAAATATACACATTTATTTCTTGATGACAGTCTCTTTAAGACAGTCTACTTTTGGGAAACATAAGTTAATTCAACAGAGCATACCCTTGTAATGTGGTAAGCTTAGCTGCACACCGGGGAGCTACTTACAGGCATCTGTAGAGCTACCAGTAGCTCACAAGCTACTCGTTGGAGAAGCCTGCAGTATGGTATATCCTGCTGGTAAAGATGATTGATTATCTTCTGCTGCCGTTTCAGGATAGATACAACCAGGTTATGGTAAAATTGAAGGTTGTAGCCATCAAATGTTATCAATTTTGTTGTGTGCACTAGATTCAGAATGCTTTTTTAATCGTTTTGAACTGCTCAAGGGTGAGAAAATCTGGTGGTAACTCTTACAGCATTCTTAACAGGGCGCATGTGTGTTTGGTCTAAGGAAATCTATGGCTGTGCAGGTTAGTTGCAGATATGATGCTGGCGGTTCCGAGTGTTTGATTGTATGGGTATCCCTCAGCACAGCAAGGCACAACCTTTTTTTAAGGTCTTCATGATTAAACATCAGTTCCTCTTATTGGTCTTCCAGTGTCAATTGTTTGTCAGTCACCTTGTGTGGTTCCTTTGAGTGCTCATCCCGCCCCCATCTCTAGGTCACTGACTCGATTTCCCAGTACACCTCATATTTCTTCAGCTCTGAGGCCATTTTTAGATCCTTTCTTAGTGTTGAATTCTTCCTTAATGCCTTTCAAGAACTGTTACAGCTATTCCTGTGAGATGCCTGCTTGGTTCACGGCGCTCCCCAATTTTTCAGGGGAAGATTTTGTTAATTCCAACACTCTTTCACCTTCTTCAGAAGTGGCTGCAAAACATATTTTTATTGATGGTCCCCTTTTAGCTGACATCCTGGTTGTTCCTCGGCTATCCTTGTGTCTGTGAAGAATAAGGAAGACCCTGCTTTGGTGTTGGTGCAACAATGCGAACTCCTTTTGATACTCCTAGTTAGCTGCAGTGACCCTAGCTACTTGTGTACAGGGCCCTCTACCCAACAGGGTCTCCTCAGTAATGATGGCTCCGGATATCCCTCTACGAGGATCACCTTTTGTCACTCAGTCTTTTATGCTCCTCTGGTGCGAAGGTTGGCTCTGCATTCATACAGTCGACAAGGCGTGTGTCTGCAGCTTTCCATTTGTAGTGTGGGGAATGGCGGTTTCTATCCAGAGCACTTTGCTACCCACAAATAGGTACTTCAATGCCTTAGATTGTTTAGGGTCTCACCATAGGAATTGCAGTAGGACCAGACTGCATCCGCCTTCCTCTCACTCCCTGCCCCCGTGTACCAATTTACTGGACTGGCTCAGTTTGTCTGTCTCTATTTGTTACTGGCGCTCTCACCAATGTTATTGATCTCAGTCTGCATGTATTTGTTGTGGCTGGCAAATGCAGTTACTTTGTGGTTGTGCACTGCTGCATCGGTTTCACAGAGTGCTTTTTCTTTCTGATGTCCATATGGATCTCTTCACACTGCTTCTGGGTCTTTCCATAGTTCTGCTCGCTCTGTCGATAAGGTGCTCGCTCTGTCGATAAGGTGATAACACACACTGGTCCACTTGTAACTAGGCCCAACTGATCACTTGGAGTTCTTCAAGCCAGGATGGTCTACACGTGCCTCACAGTTGTGCCTTGTTCTACTACAAAACTTCATTTGTTTTGTTTGCCTTTTCTGCTTTTTACGCCCTAGTGGATTTCTAGGGGCATCGCTACCTTTAGTGGCAGAAGGGAGCAGATGCAGGTCAGTATTGGCAGGGATGGAGTTGAGCACTCTATCTTCGCATCTGCTCCTTTTCCCTCAGTCACTCCTCATCAGCATTTAATTCTTAATGTCATCTTCAGTGCATTGTCATTCAGATCATTCTGGCTAATTTAGTGTCCTGTCAAATGTTCATACTGCAACAGCTGTGTCTTAAGTATCCCATAATGCAACATATTTTAAACAAGAGAAGGAAAGAGTTATTGGTTTACTCAGTGTTATCATGATACTAGGCATCAGTTGTAGTTTTTAGGGCTTGACTGTGAAAGCTCATGCGCTTTTTTAACGCACCCCGTTTTCCAATAAGCAAAAGAGACTACATTTAAAAAAACTAAAAAAACTAAAAGCGAAAAACAAAAGATTTCTTTAATTAAAAGCAATCACAGACCACATAACTCAGCAGGCCATCATGCCTGTCATTGTAGCCAATCGTAGTGGGTCTCAGTTTACGACCTACCTCTTCCATTTTGAAGAGGTTGGTCAAATTGCAATCCACTATGAATATGTATTTTCTGTAGCAACCTATTAGTACATAGGTCAGTTCTAAAAAAACAATAGATTTGTTAGAAGTCAGTCAAATTCATTTTTGTACATTCCATTAAACCAATCGCAAATTGCAAATCATTATTTGTCGCAGTCTGTGATTCCATAAATATACTTTTTGTACATGAAGGCCATTGCTTACCTTTTGTGGGATTCTTTGTCTCTCTCATTTGATGCCTCCTAATTGGGACGCGAGTGCCGGCTTTACTTCCCCTTTTGTCAGGAGTATGGACAAAGTACTGATTGCTTCATCTTGATTAGGGTCTTTCTGCTGCTGGCACTGTGATTGAGGTACTATTTCTTTCTGGCTAGCACAGCCATTGTTGCTTCTTCTCTTACATCCCCCTACTTTGTCCATGTTGCTTCTCTTCGCCTATCTCCATCCTCCAGTTGTCTGTGTTGCTTCTTCCCTCCCACCCTCCAATTGTCAGTGCTTCCTTTTTCCTCCCAGCCTCTCCACGTAACATGTTGTCCCTATCCCTGGCCAAATTAAGAAAAAAAACAAAAGTACTTTGACATGTCAAGCGCTAGCTGGTGCATAGCACCTTTTTTGTTTCCTGTTCTCTGGTCATAGCTTTTCTTTTTAATTGCAGCTTTTAGCCATGGTGTACAGGAGCCCTGTTGCTGTACAACATGAATAAACAACATTGGTAAAGCCAGTAGCTCTCACATAGACAAGACCTATTGGCTTTTCAGAGGTTGTTCTTTTTTTTAAATATATTTTACGCAGTTGCATGCAGCATTGTGTCCGAATTTTTTTTATTTCAAAGGAATGCTTTCAACAGAAAGACCCTTCACAATCCTAATAGTTTTATTGCTACCCTAAATTGGTAGCATGAGTTTAAACTTTCCATTAGTTTCGACAGTACTGCTATGAAAATTAAGATTAGATTTCTAAAATAACCACGAAGATCAGATTATATTTTCATTACATTATGATAGGAAGTGTACAGTGTTTCATATAATATTGTGGCCAAGGGGTTTTAAGTTTTAGGCTTATATTGGTTACTAGGATACGGTTTATTCACTCTAATGTTTATATTTGTTCCACTTGTTCAAGAAGTGGAAAACATCCTTTATTTAGAACAGGTCACATGTACACAGGGAAGAACACAGCATAACATATCCTGGAGATTAAAAAGTTTCTAAAATAATACTGTTGGTAATTGGGAAGGGGCACAGCATATTCAGTAGGGCCAAATTAGGAGAGCTGAAGTCGTTGAATTTAACTTTTTTTCTGGGTCTCCCCCAAATTTGTAATGGGAAGGGAACTACGCTGTGATATTTCATTCGTCATTATTTCTGTGTTTGCCTTGTTTTTCAATATTTCTTTTCACTTATATTGAGAGAATCTCATCTACCGTTTTTCGGCCTTGCCCACATACTCGTCAAGAGACCCCTTGTATCTAATCATTGGTGCGGTCTTTGATTCAGCCCATTCAAACCATTATTTTATCGTGTTTTTCCTCTTCCAGCCATTGGCTACAGACATTGCCAATCACATCTTAAATCACCCCACTCCTACAAACTTCTACGAACTCCTTGCCTGCCAGTGTATAAAGGACTATTTTTCTCTTATTTTTTTCTGCTGTGGACTCGATATCCAGGCCTGTGCCATCTCTTCGTGGTTTCGTCCCCCTTAATTCTCTGGTTCTTGACTGGCACTGCTCCTCCTCTCCATGCTTTTCTCTCTTCTTCTGACCTTCTCCCCTCCCGCCGGCCGACATGACTCCCTCCCTGACAATATTGGCTTTGACATTGTTTGTTTAATTAAATGCGGAAAGCCAGCAGTGACGAGCGGCAATCTTTGAATGGAATATTCCTTCACAACAACCGTGCAGAGATGTCCCCTGGTAAATGTGCGGCAATATTTGATTGCTCTATCACACTAGCAAATTCATAGATGGCTGCCCTCCAGTGCACGTGTGCACAGGATTCTGTGGCCCTTTTCGATAAACTTTATCAAAGCACACAAGAATTGGCATACCCTGTGGGTCTACCGCTACATAATAAACGTGAGGCCGATTGGCTTAGCCAGTGCTTGTTATTTTTTACAGTGGTCAATGTTAAACATGCAAAAAGATAACTTTATTTTAGGACAAAATATTAGTTGGTGACTCATTTCACAATATACCTAAGAAATGTTCTAATACGCCAAAGGTTTTACTGGTAGTTCAGATTAATGGTTACCTTTTTTTGTTTCATCCTACTTTTTCTCAGTAGGAGATGACTAAGAACGTACAAAGGTGGGACAGGGTGGTAAATGGTAACATAATTTCTGCACTTGCACAGCAAATATCCATCCGGTTAAACTGATCCTACAGAGATAGAGCATTTAGCTATTTTTCATAATAGATGGATTTTTAAAGTTTTCTGAAAGCATGTATATTCTGAAAGTTACACTTATCGTATGGCTTCCGGCATTAAATAATAGTTGTGTGTGTAAGTGTTATATATACTTGTGTGTAAATGTTATATATATATATATATATATATATATATATATATATATATGTGTGTGTGTGTATGTATACCAAAAACTAAAGGTTACATGGACGTTATAGTTCGGTTCAGATATTCCACGCACAAAACCATAGAGAATCAGCTGTTTGAGTTATTTCAGGTAACTATAACTTGTGCCGTAAAGCAACTGTAACTCCTGCCCCAGCCATGCACAGTTTCCTCAGAAATAATTTTAACTGCAAATGTAACAATGTTATTATCTGTGATGATACAGAAGATGTCATGAGTGATGTAATCTTTGGGGCAATTAGCAGTGCATGGTGAAGTCTCGACTTATAGTTACTTTGGGGCAAGAGTTAAAGTTACTTGAAATAACTCTATAACAGCTGAATTCCAATTATTTTGTGCGTGTAAAATCTGAATCTAACTATAATGTCCCTGTAACCTTTGGTTTTCAAGTGAATTTCTAGGGTTTTTTAACGTTAAGGTAAGATGCCTATCGCAATGCATGGTGGAGGGTTGAGTGGGTTTGGACACAGGGCCTGGCCTGGCCTTGTGCTGTCCACTCCCACCCAAGCTTGCTACTCCTGCCCCCACTCCTCCTTACCATCCATTGTCCAAGTTTATGCCCCTGCTCCGTCATTACAACTCTTTCTGGTTGTTGTTCTGCCACTCCCCTTCCCTCCTGCCCTGAACAGTTAGCTTGCTGCCCCATCCACCTCCTCCCTACCATCTGTTGTCCGAGTTCATTCACCAGCCCCCTCCCTCCTGCCCTGCCTGGTCCGATGTGATGCTACTGCCTTCCATTTAGCTTGATGTTCCTGCCCACTTCTCCTGCCCTTTGAAGCCCAATTCTGTGCCCCATCATTGCTCTTCTGCTTAGCCCCTGTGCTTAGCTTGCTGTCCCTACCTTCCTTCCCTTGCCCTCTGATGTCTGTGTGCATGCCACTGCTCCCTCCTTTTTGACCACCATGTTCCATAGAGCTGACACTGCTCCTCCTATCTACTCTGAGTACTCTGAGTTGCCACTGCCCCTCCCACCTGCCTAGCATGGTCGGATGACTGACACTACACTTTTCCCTGCCACCTCTACCCTGACTGTCCGAGTTCCATGCCCCTAGCCCCTACCTCCTGTACTCCATTGTCCATTTTGCTGCCACTCCCTTCTGCTCCCATTCTCTGTTATGCTGCAACTGCTCCTCCTGCCTGCCCTGCATGGTCTGTTGTGAAGTTCCATCCCCTGCTCTCTCTTGTCTGTGTCCAGCCATTACTCCACCCTTCTGTCCTCCATTGTCCTTTGTGCATGCCCCTGCCCGCTCCCTCTTGTCTGCCATGGCTGTTGTGCTGCACCTACCCCTTACACCTGCCATGCATGGTCTTCTGTGCTGCCACATCCCCTCCAAATGGATGTGTGTGGTTAGCTTGCTGCCACTGACCCTCTTCCCACCTTCCCTCCGTTGTCTGCATGTATGCCATTATAGTCTCATTGTTGCCCTCCAAGTTGTGGTGTTCTTCCAGTGCCCATCCCGCCTGCCCTCCATGGTCAGCTTGCTGCTCCTGCTCCCCTGCCCTCTGTTTTCCATGTGCAGCCCCTCCCCCCTGTCTTGTGTGGTCTGTTGTCGTGCCCCTGCCCTCTCCTAATTGCCCTTCCTGGTCTTTTATGCTGCAACTGTCCCTCCTGTATCTCCAGTATGGTCAGCTTGCTGCCCTTGCCTCTTTCCCCTCTGCCCTCTGATGTCCATGTGCTTGGTCCTGTCCCTTCTCTATTGCTTTTTATGATCTGTTGTGCTTCATCGCTGTACTGCTTGCCCTGTGTGGCTTATTGTGCTGCTGCAACCCCTGACATTTGCCCTGTAAGACCAGTTTGGTGCCCCTGCCCGTCTCCCTCGAGCCCTCTTTCATCCAAGTCCATGTCTCTACCCCATTTCTCCTGCTCTCCGTGATCCAATGTACCACAGTTGCCATCATTTTGAACTTGGTAAGAGGCAGATTTTGAAAAAGATACCTGGGGAATTGATTTCCCCATTGACTTACATTGAAAAAGAGAAACAAGGAAATTTTAGGCTGGAGATAGATAACATAAAGCTCTTTTGGGCTTAAAAACACTGGGAGTTTCCTGCCTGAATTGGGCCTATTGGCATGTACTGTATGATTGTACTACCACTGCCTCTCCTTTTGCCATCAATGGTCTGTTATATTGCCACAGCCTCTTTTGCCTATCTTGCCTGGTTGGTTTGTTGCCCCAGCACCCCTTTCTCCTGCCATCCATGGTCCGTTGTGATGCCACCGCCCCTCCCGCCTGCCCATTTTGGTCAACTTGTTGTCTCTGCGCCCTACTCACTGCCCTCAATTATCTGAGTCTGTGCACCTGCTTCTGCCTCCCCACAGTATTCTAGTGAACAATTAGATTGCTAACATTCTATATTAATTACAAGAGGGGGGCTCGCCTGACGTCACCGTGATGTAATCAAAACTGTAATACCTAAACCATTTCCTTTAGAATTTATTAAAATGAGACTGTCTTATTTACATAGAAATTATGGTCAGTTAATGCTCTAAAAAAATAAAATGAGGACATATTGTCTGAGTTCCCAAATAGTGACAAAGCACTTTTAAATTATTTGCTAGCTTCATGTTTTTTTATCCAGTTGATCACTTGATTATATGTTTAATTTAGGGTAGGGGATGTGGTGTTACAGTCAGAGCTGCAGACTTTGCAACGGGATAACCAGGTTTGAGTTTCAGTGCCAGCTCGATCCCCTGTGATTAAGGGCAAATCACTTAATTTCCCCATGCCTAAAACCAAAATGAACATGTCCTTCTGTAATGTATCTGATGCTCATGTAAAGCACTGCAGTGCCTTCGGGTCAAGTCTGTGCTATATAAAACTGCAATAAAACAAAGAAGTTGAGGGCTTGATTACGACCTTGAGAGAGGGAATTACTCAGTCACAAACGTGACAGATATCCCGCCTGCCGTACTACAAGTTCCATTATATCCTATGGAAGTTGTAATGTGGTGGACAAGATATCAGTTGGTAGTAATCCCCTCCCCCAAGGTCGTAATCAGACCCTTAGTGTTTTTGCATACTTCTGTCATTGGGCTATACTTGAGCTGTGTGCTATTTGTGCTACGCCTGGGCTTGTTTTTCACTGGTTGGCATCTTGGGAGACGTGAAGCAAGCCCCCTAAACTCCTCATTTAGTGTATCCTCAGTAGAAAATGTTTTCAGTTTTCGACTTCAGTTTCATCAAGATGGCGTTCAGATGTGTATCACTTTTGGCATAAATCCAGAATGTTAGCACTCTAGTTACTCATTAGAGGACCGTCGTAAAGTTGCTGATCACCAGGGAGTTAACAAGCAGTCTGCTGCTGGTGTTTAAAGTGCATGTTTCAGCCTGGAGATCAAAATGTTTCAATGAAGTAGAGGAAGATATTTGATAACTCACTTAAAATGTGTCCTAATGTTTCTTTCTACAGCACACGCATACTTTCTATCACAAAACTAGCACCCTCATTTTGTTCCTTTTCTAAATTGAATGTTCTGAGTTTTAACAGTTTGATTAAATCAAGATGGTTTGGGATGTGTCACAATTTTGTCATAAGTAAGGCTGTTAGCGCTCAAGTTGTTCTTTAGAACACTCTGGGAGGCTGCAGTAGAACACAAGGGAATCAACTGACAGACTGCTCCTATTGGAAGTTCATGTTTTACTGAGAATGTCAGACTTCATTCTCATATGGCTGAGAAACATAGTGTGAATGCACAGAAAATATGGTTTCATTTTAGCTTGTGGAACACCTTCCAGAAATTCTATGGGAAAATCATGAGAAAATAGTTTTCTCTCAAACCTGATTTATAACATCCCAGCAGGGTAAAATTATCTTGGAACATGCTACAATTCCTAAAATTTGCATAGTACCATCAACAATTCATATATATTATAACAACAATTTGTTAGCACCATTTATATGTTCTCCTTTTTGTGACCCTCAAAAACTGTCATTGACTACAATGCATTTCAATGGGGTGCGATCATGTATAATTGCCCCAAGGTGGCTGCCATCACTTTCTGGTTGAAGTGCTGACAGCCATCACCCCTCTTTTTCTTGGCCCCCGCTTGACGGATCATCCCGAACCTTTCCATGCACAACAACACAACAGGAAAATTCTTCAAACGTTGCCAAAGATATAGGCAAGTCAAAAAACGCTTTTTTATGGAAACTAGGTCCAAACTATAGCTACCTACTGGCGACCGCCAGGGCCTGCTGCTGGAGCCATTGATAATCAGTGTACTGAATACCAAGGCTGCATAGCCTGGATTCCACCTCATGCTTTTTTAATCGACACCAGACACTCCGTCTCTTTATCTCTTTCTTGCAGGTTATTTTTTCAAACTTCCTTTTTCCCATTGTCAATGTTTTTTTCTTTTTTTCCTTCTTTCCAGAATTTGTGTTTTTCTTTCTCTTGTCCTGGATCAAAAATGTTGAGGAAAAATAAGTGCAGGGCCTAAGAAATAATTGCTGGTGGGCCTCACCTGCATCCACAGTCTCAAATTAAGCACTATCTGTATATACAGAGTCATCAAAAAGTATCAAGTGATGTGAAATGTCTCCAATCATGCACTAACCACTATAACACCAAGAAAAAATTCTCTGGTGCAAAGGAATGTATGGCAGAGCTTAGCAATAAATGACCTGAGCTCAGCATTGATTACTACTCAGCTGTCAGCTGTAAAATATTTTAGAAATGCACTAATTTGTCCACACATCTTATCTTTGAATTTTCTGAACCTTTAAATGTCAGTTTTCTAAAATATGTTTTTTCAAATCTAATTTTTCTGTTTTGTGGAAATATACAGTTCTTGGCCCAAAATACCTGTGACAGTTTTATTAAATGAACATGTGTTTTCCTTAATATCAGATTTGCATTTTCAGAAAATACCTTATTTTTCACTCACATGTACAGCACTTCACCTTGCATCGTTAAGAGGAAAGTGCAGTACCCTTACCCAACCTCTAACATCAAATGCTTGTCTTGTCCGAGGCATAAGCCCTATATGCCAGGCATGTCAGTAGGATGATAATATTCTATCATACGTTTAATGCTGTTATAATTAATAAACTTTTGAGGCTCCTGGGTGTTTTGGCCCAAGGTCTTAATGATACTGTAGGTACTGGTATCTCCAAAGGGCCTCTGTTACCAGGAAATTAAAGTCGCCCAATGAAGGTCCCATTTTAAAAGAGGAAGTACTCAAGAAATTGGTAATTCACAGTTGATTTCCTCCTATAATTCCTAATTTCTTCATTGACCTTCATCTGCCGAAATCTCAGACTTTCACTAAACAAATACACATGCAGACCTCGTAATTCTGAAGGGGCCCCAAAATGGTTGTATTTAAGAGGCCACTTGTAATGAGGGCATAAGTGTGATCCTTTAGAAATAATGGTCACTTGATGCACTGCCTAGCAGAGATTGAACATTGAATGGCCTTGCTTTACCTTAAGTTGTACCCTCTAAGTGGAAGTCTGTGCAGAGTTTGTGCAGGTCTTGTCAAATAGCTGGCTATACCTTGCTTTAGGAACTTGCCCAGCTCTGTATGTTCGAAAAGACCTGTCATCTTATCCATCATACACACACAAAATGTTTTGTAGAGCGACATAGATTACGATGCTGGGGGTTCCTCACTCCTGTTTGTAGGTAGTTCCAGAAAGTATTATTGAATTACTCTTTTTGGGTAGTCTGTAATGGCTGCCACCTAATGCAACGCTGTAATTGAATATGGCCTTTTAAGTGTTCAAAGCCAAGAAACTTGGCAAAATGGAGCCATCCTCATTTTTGAAGTCCCCAAAATATTCAAGATTGAAGTTTATACTCAGTCCTTTGGGGTAGTGCTCCTCCTTGTTATTGAATGCCCCTCTTGTCCAGGAAAGTCTTTCCAGTTATATAAGAGGAGTCACAATACCTTGTTAGAGTAAATTGGCAAAGCGTGGTGTAGAGTGGAGATGTGTGTCAAAGAGTACAATTGAGTCAAGGTAAGAGTAGAGTGGTGTGGAGTAAAGTGAGCTGTGTAGAGTGTTGTAGACTGGAGTAAAGTGTCACAGAGTGGGGGAGAGGGGTGTACATTAGAGTGTTATATTAATGAAATTTAAAAGGTGCTTAATTGCCCAAAAGCTTCTTGGCACTAGCTATGCCGCTATCCAGGAGACCAAGAAATAAGAAGTATTGAAGCTCATTCTGCATTGAACAACTACGTTTTCAAAGCCTTCCTAAAGATAGGTAAATTGACAGGAGGAGCTTTTAAACCTGGAGACTACTGCACATTTGGCTGCTGCAGACCGTAATGTTCTATCTAGGACGTACCAGCAGAAACAGTTTTAAAGAAAATCTGGACCTTGTTTAGGTAATGCATTATAAGCGGTACATAGAGCTTTGAAGGTAATTTGCTGTTTTACTCTTGTCAGTGTAACTTCCTGATAGATTTAGGCACTGACTGATATTTTGGAATCCTCAATAGTAGTCGTGCTGCAATATTTTGAAGAATTTGCAGAATGTTTTAAAAAAATACAGATGGAGGTTTAGCTACAGTCTCTTACAGTAGTCTATTTTAAAGAGTCAGCTACTGTTTTCTGCAGCTTTGAGGGTATAAGAGGTAGGAGATTTTTTATGGTTCTTAATGTATGGAATTACGTCACCACATTGATCTGATCACTGAAAGTGAGTTTGTCATCAATTACCACTCCTAAATTCCAGGCTTTAGCTACTGGTGAAGGAAGAACCCCTAAATCCTGTGGCCACCAACTAGGGTCCAAAAGGATGAATTAGAGTCAAATAGCAGAACCTCTGTTTTTCCAGAATTCAATCTTAAACAGTTCCTGTTCATCCAGGAACTGATGACCACCATGCAATCATGGAATCTGGGCCCATCTCGTTTTTGTCTTTGGCCACTGAGACAACGATTTTAGTGTCTTCGAAATAAGATGTAAGGGAGAAACCATGTGATGGGATTACTTCTTCTAAGGGGGTGACATAGACATTAAATAAGGTATGGGACTAAGCCAGGATCCATGGGTCCCCATCAATAGAGTGAGAAAGGCAGGGAAACAAAATCACATAATGCCACAGACTGTTCTGTACCTAGGAGAAACTAACTTAACAAGTCCTGGGGCACCCCAGTAATGCCAATCGTGGTCATCTGATCTATCAGCAGCACATGGTTAACGGTATCAAAGGCTGCTGATAGATCTAAGAGAATGAGGGCTGCTTTGCCTCCCTGATCCAGGGACCATCTAATCACCTCCGTAGCTTTAATTACTGCTGACTCTGAACTATAGCCACTGCGAAATCCAAATTGTGTTGGATCTAGTAAACTATTATGCAGAATGTGACCTGACAATTGTTTGTTCATATTTTTTCTATGATGTTGGCTGGTAGACTTTTTTGTGTTGTTGAGCGGGGTGGTATGTCGCACAGTAGATTGCAATGGCAGACAGCGTAGTGGGGCATGATGAAATGGCAAAGGTGGAAAGCAGGTACAGAAAGGATATTTGTGATTTTAAGTCGAATGTACCCTGGTCTGGTGTCATAGCATATTAGGTCAAATCCACAAACATTTTTTCAATGCCCAAAGGAACTTTTGTGTGCAAAACAAGCTATTAGCGGTATATAACTTCATATTCCAAATAAAAAGTGCAAATCTACCTAAACATTAGGAGCAAGTCTACAAAGTGCATATCAGGACCATAATGGGCTGGTTGCGGTGAAGCGCCCACTGTAAACAAGCTCAGCAGGGTTTCTTCACTGCATTAGTCTCAACTTCTCATTCTGATGTGTGAAAACAAGACTGTCCCCATCCTGGAACTAAAGACGCCTTTGCTTCCTGTCTGTGGGGTTATGTATCACTTCCGCAAGGCCTTGACTTCACTGCTGGCCTTCAGCCCGAGCACTACACCTGAGGTTGCGCAAGAAGCTGAGCAGCTCCTGCCTGCCAAACACCATTCCCCATTTTTGAAGCCGTAAATCTTCCTTGGGGGGAGACAAGCCTAAGTATATAGCTCTTCAGCTCATTCTTTCTCTCAGTCTGAATATTTTGTTATATTTCATTTTTGTTAGAAAAGGAGATGTGTGCTCGTAAAATTGATCCAGCCTGAGAAGTATTCAATGTTAAGTGACCTACAGGCATTTTGAAGACACTGGTTGTGGGTTAGATCATAAACTGGAAATTCGGACTATGATAAGCCACCTAAAGTTTGATCTATCCATTCACCTTGGCAGGGTGAATAACCAAAGTCTTGGGCAGTGCTAAAATGAAATACCTAGCACGCCGTTTACAAATACTGTTACATGTATGGTTTGCTTCCCTGCTACTTTCGCTTCTGCTTGTGCGTCCTCGCATTTGCAGGGCTGCGGGAGCGGCAGACACTGTGGGTTATCTTCCTATTTATGACCATGGCACATGGGCGGTGAAGTCAACAAAGCAGCGGTACAAAATGAAACTGCGTATAAGTAGCGATTTGGTTGGTGACACAGAGAGCACCTGCAACTCTGCTAGTCCATGATTTCACTTAGTTGTAAACTTCTGAGATGATTGGGCAGTTCAAGGGAGGTGTACAGTCGATACAGTGGGCCCTGGAGAGCCCTATGTAACAAGCGCTGGCCTCCGCAACAAAAGGGAGCACTAAAATCAGAGCTTGCTTCGACCCCAGGGGGACTGGTGACTGTTCTTTTCCCCAGGAGGGACTGGTGAGTGCCATTGCGATCAGGGTTTGAGTCTCAGTGGGAGGCACAACATCCAATTCCTGTGCAAATTACTTAATCTCTCCATTCCTGTGAAGCGCTCGGATGCCTTCTTTCGGATTCCCGCTACGTGTAAAGTTGCAAATCAATTAAGAAAAGAAGTTCTGAAACCAAAGTGGATGAACACAGTACTTGGGATCCGGACACTGATAACAGCAAGCACACGAGGAACAAGCAAAGGTAAATGAAGGAAATAGTGCAACAGCCAATAGAAACGAAGGAAAAGTGAGTGGCAAGCACAGGAATCAATGAAAAGCAAGGCGGCAGAATGTAAGCCCCTTTCAATATTTCTATTAAATACAATAGACTTCACAAGCATAGTGCAAACGAAACCTAAAAATGAAGTAATTTGGAGAAGATGCAAATGTAGTGATACTTTTCTCACTTCTGATCTTGACTCAGAAAGGCCAAGTGAAGACTATACTTACAATTTACACCTCCAATCTAAAATATAAATAGTACTTCTTAAAAGGTAGAAACAGCAATTTAAAAGAACAACTATATTGTCTCCAGGCAAGGTAGCAGTGTTAAGTTTTCACTCTGCATTCTGACAATAAAAAATATACTGTGATCCTTTAGACATACTAACTTTTTTGTTTAGAAATAAATCAACATTAAATGTTAGATTAAGTTCTGTGAATGACAGCTGGAAAGAAGCAGAGGCCAAAGGGCATATTTTTTTAATTAAGGCTCTTATATCCGAGGATTGCCTTTAATTTTAGATTAAAAAGTATTTAAGATGCAACTTTAATCTGCACTTTACAATAGGATCAGTTATATCTTTGAGCCTTAAAATCAACCAACTGTGTTTCCACAGAAATCTCCCAGCACAAGATCAATAGCGCTTTCATTCCAGCTCAGTATTTTACATGCTCCTGAGACCGACGACTTAAAATGACCATTTAATGTCATTTTCTTTAGTGTGTTTTGATTGTTCTGTGTCTGCATCAACACATTTAAACAAGCTGGTCACGTGTATAAGATCATGTCTTTGTTTTCCCCATAAATAACTACTCCAGTAAATGCAGATAAGTCAAGCTGGCACAAGATGTCTGAAAACGCTTATGATATGTTTTTTCTGAATCTGGAAGCCTATCTTATTGACGAAGCACTGACATAACTAAAGGATGGAAAACAATAACTAAAACACACGTCAGCAAACTAAGTGAAGAGGACAGAACATACCTGCTCATATAGGATATGCTATAGCAGAACCTACAATGAAAGAGAAACAGAAGAAAACCCCATAGCAAATTCATTAAATCACTCTAATCGTAAAGAGGAAGGCTGCGCTTTAAATGCCAGTCTTAGGCATCTGCCTTGGAGGTAGACATAACAAGCCTTCAGGACTAGTTTTATCCATGCTGCACAGCTGCACAGCATCCCTAATGTAATGCAGCTTAGCAATACATGGGGAAAGGGGGGCATTCTACTCTGTGCAACTTCGCAAGTAACATGAGCGGGTGGATGAAAGTATGCAGGTGGGGAAACAATATGGAGGGTGAAAGCATAGTGATAAAGAAGCAAAGTGAAGGGTGGAAGAAACAACATGGAGGACAGGCAAAAAAATAAAAAGGGGTGGCGAGGGTAAGCAACACAGGGGGCATGCAAGAAGGGAAGCTAATGGTGACAGAGCAATGCAGAGGGAGGTGGAAACTTTCTAACAAGACATTATGCATCATGGAGATAAAGCACACAGAAGAGCAGCTTGAAGGGTGAAGTTGAATAAAAGGGAAAGTATACAGAAGGGCTTCTTAAGGACTTAAGGATTTTTCGAATGTTATAAAAAGAAATGTGCTGAAAGAAAAGGAGTAACAATTAAGGGCAAACACATGCAGTATCACGGAATGCTTAAGAAAAGTGTGGTTTACATTTTCGAATTCATGTTATTGTTAAAGTAAGAAATGTATGTAGAGATATAGGAAAGGCCTTAGTTGAAATGGTTTAGCAGTGCTAGTGCACAGGACAGAAAGTTGCAAGGTGAAGCTGTATAAAATTGTAACCACATTGAAAGTGGTTCAAAGAAAAAAGGTGTTAAAAGTAGAACCTGTATAATGTTATCGAATAAAGCGCTGGAATGGTGAGAACCCCACAGACTGGGAGAAACAGAAAAAATGTTCAGAAAAGCAAACCCTTATGGAAGGATAAAAGGAGGCAACCACAGAGTTGGTAAACACGCTATGCCCCACACAAATGGAAAAAAACTAGATGATTGGGCTAAACAAATAATATCATCTAATAGAAAGCAAGAAAAAAAGAGTGACAAAACAAAAAGGCAGGGGAAAAGAAATGGTTGGACATGTCTGCTATCAACATTTCTTCCATAAAGTCCTTCATATCCAGGCAGATGTCTTCAAATTAAAAAATGTGTAACTCAGGAGGCCATGAGAGAAACAGCATCGGTGCGTCTTTAGACCGTCTAAACTTTAGGAAACCTGTTTTCTTTCTGAAAAGCTGAGGAAGGGAATTCCAGATGGAAGAGCTCATTATCTCGAGAGATCCAGGTCCAAATCTTTTGACTTTATGAGGATGATTGGCTAGTATCATGGCTTTGAAAGAGAAGACATTAAGACTGAAATAAGTAAAAAACAAAAGATGCACACAACTACAAGGGCCATTGTTGAAAAGTTATTCCAACAGACAAGAGTAATACTATTATTCATGAATAGATGAGAGAAGTAAACAAAGATACATTTAACGCAGTTTTGTGACTCATGCAATACAACTGGAAAGACATTTCTGAACCAGATAGTCATTCCAGAGCAAGGAGGAGCATTACCCAGAAGAACTGAGTATGGACTTTAATGTTGCATACTTTGAGGGCTTCCAACGCAAGGATGGCTCAGTTTTGCAAAGTTTCTTGGCTTTGCAGTTTAAAAGAGCCAAATTCAATTACAGTGTTGCATTTGGTGATAGCCATTACAGACTACCCAAAAAGAGTAATCCTTTCTGGAACTACTTGCAAACAGGACTGAGAAACCCCCAGCATTATAATCTATGTCATACTACACATCAGGTCTTTTTGAACATACACAGCTGGGCAAGTTCTTAAAGCAAGGAATAGCCAGCTATTTGACAAGACCTACACAAAATCTGTACAGACTCCCACTTGGAAGGATGCAATTTAAGGTGAAGCAAGGCCATTCAATGTTCAATCTCTGCTAGGCAGTGCATACATTGATTTCTAAGAGACCACACTTATGTTCTCATTATAAGGGGCCTTTTAAATCGAATAAGGCCATAACAACCATTTTTTGGCCCCTGCAGAATTACGAGGTCTGCAGGAATACAGTGTATATGTTTAGTTACAGTCTGATAATGAAAGTACATGGAGAAATGTGGACTTATCGGAGGAAATCAACCGTGAATTACCAATTTCTCAAGAAATTCCTCTTTTATAATGGGACGCTTTTTTAACTACTTTAATTTCCTGGTACCTAAGGCCCTTCAGAGTTACCAGTACCTCCAGAATCATTAAATCCTCAGGGCCAAAGCTGCCAGGAGACTCAAAAGTTCACTCATTATAAGAGCATTAAACCTATGACAGAATATTATTATGCTACTGACATGCCTGGCATATGTGGTTATGCCTTGGACAGAGAATTATTTGATGTTAGATATTGAGTATGGGCATTGCACTTTCTCTAAGCTATGCCAAGTGAAGTGCTGACATGTGAGTGAAAAAAAGAAGGTATTTTTTTAAAATGCAAATCTGATATTTAAGGAAAACACACATTAATTTAATGAACGTAGTGGTTTTTGATGAAATGGCAATACGGATAAGCAGGTACTAAGATAGAACCTGCAAGAGTGAAGTAGAGAGGCAGGAAGTGCAGGGTGGTGGAAGAATAAGGCATGAGGCGGAATGAAGAGTAAGAAGCCTTGTTGTTCCAGTGATTATTCGTTAGTGTTGATTAAGGGGACTAGCCCTGTGCTCGTATGGAAACAATTCCATGCATTTAGTCCATTTTATCTGTGGTAGATTAAATTGATAGGGTTAAATGCGAGCATTAGTATTTTTTTTTACTAATGAACCACAGCGCACAATTGCGTTCAAAAGTTGTCCTGTCGAACTAAAAGCCGGTTGTCAATTTTGCAGCTAAAATTGTAGTGTTTAAGACTTTGAATTTTCCAAGAGTCTAGTTTATAAAGTGAAAGTTTGATCTTGAATCCGAGCCCATCATCTGCGGTCGTCTGCCTTCCAGTCAAAGTGAAGCTCACAATAGGGTCCTCTGTACTTCTCATGTGATCACACAACCACAGCACTTAATTTAAATTTACGTTCAGGACACGTGCTTAAGATGTCCACTGTACAGCAAAGTATTTATGTGATCATAGTCAAAGAAGGAAGGTCTTTTATTGAGGCATTAAATTGTGGATGGCTTTATTAGGGCCCATGTGCAAAAAAAGGGTTAATTTGATTTAGTTTACTGGCTAGGCTACATTTCTTCTGCACTTTCTTGCCTCCCGTAAAACTTCTGACCATCTGAGGCATTT
The DNA here is from genome assembly GCF_031143425.1 of Pleurodeles waltl. Classification (NCBI taxonomy): domain Eukaryota; kingdom Metazoa; phylum Chordata; class Amphibia; order Caudata; family Salamandridae; genus Pleurodeles; species Pleurodeles waltl. The sequence goes on along the minus strand of NC_090448.1, from coordinate 286,604,326 downwards.
TAAAAGGCCAAAAAGAGCCAGGCTTGCCACGCTGTGACACTGGCATTTCCCATGTGGGCAGGATGATTTTGCATTTACCAATCATTAAAGCTCTTGCAGTGTGATACGGTCTGAATCTTCATACAAGAGTTGATTTTTGGTTTCCAGTCAAGTGGTTTAATCATCCAAGTTCCCCAACCCGTCCATGTCTCCCAGAAGTGCCTGAATTTCTATGGTTCCCTTAAAACTGGTAGGAACGACATGTAATTACCTCAAATAATTGAGAAGAAGAGATTGATTATTATTCTTTGTTATATATAGAATGCATTTGTTTTGTAGGACAGCAAAACAGTGACAGCGCTCCCATGTAAAGATCCCAGTATCCATCAATACATTTACAACATATTACATTGCTTTCAAAACCCAGGCAGTAGTCCTCTCCAAAGCACCCTGGTCCACCTTCCTCCTATATGCAACTCGGGTTGATTTACTATTCTGACTCGCTGTTCATGACGTATGTGGAGAAAATGTTTGTGAAACATGGTGCAATTTTAGGAAATAAGTAAGTAAGAATACCAGTTTCTCTGTGTCTTTGCACGCATACCAAAGACTGAAGGCCATTCGCAGATGGAGAGCTTAAACTCACAGATCACAGACACGGAAGCCAACATCCATTTAATTTCCTTCACAGACTGGCCAGAAAACGCCCAAGCATTACTTCTTGGGCTACTATATAACTACCTTCAACATTAGAATTTATATAGTCTATGAAAATCCCCTCCTGTTTAGAAAGAGGTGTATGTTTGTGTGTGTATAATATTTTTTTTCTCAAAGACAAAAAACAAAAGTTAAAGTTTAGTTGTAGTTAGAAGAAATTCATAATTTTACTATTTCTATACCAACCAAACCTAAACTACACAAACATTAGAAATTCTAAAGATCTAGTTATACCTTCAGTTTATAAGTTACGCACCACCTTCAATTTACTATCTCATGCACCCCCATACAGTGTTGTAAATTCACTAGCCACACTGCATTAACTATAATTCGTGCCTTTACGATGCACTGCTTAATGCCTTTCATATTTCATCACTTATACCATATGAACTCATATCGTTCGTCGAAACACTTATGACATCTCAAATTACATAATTTGTTGGAACACTGTGCATGGTAGAGTGGCATGTTATAGTTCATGTAGTGTGGCTAGCAAGTTGACACCACTGTGTAAGGAGGTGCGCAAATTATAATAATTTGAAGGGGTGAATAAATTATAAATTTAAGTTAGAACTTTACAGTTTCTAATGTTTGTATAATTTAGTTTGTATAGAAAGAGTAAAATTATTAAAGTTATAATTATATCTTTAGTATTTTTAATATTTATTTATTTTTTCTGTACAAACCCTACTTAAGCTACACAAAGTTTTCCTAACTATAACTGCACTTTAACCATTCTTTTTTTTCATTCAGTTTAATTTTTGTAAGTAAAAATGTCTCAAATCATAGCACAGTGTCATTGAGTGGTGTGTCATATAGTAGAGTGGAGTGGTGAGTCATGGAGTGTCATCTCGTGAAATGTTTTAGAGCGAAGGGGCATATAATGTAGTGGCGTACAGTGAACTGCCATGCGGTGAAGTAGTGTGTCAGAGTGGAGTGCCACGTCTTGGTGTGTCATAGAGTGCCATGTCAAAGAGTGGAGTAGTGTGGAATATAGTGAAGGGGCGTAGAGTGGAGTGATATCTTGTACAGTGGAGTGGAGTGGCATTTTATACAGTGGAGTGTTGTTTACTGGAGTAAATTAGTGTAGAGTGGAGGGGCATAAAGTGGAATAGGATGTTGTGGAGTGTCTTGTGGAGTTCATTGGATTGGTGTGTTCTACCATGTGTTACAGTGGAGTGATGTAAAGTGGAGTAGAGTCGAGTATTGTATTGGAGAAAAGTGGCATAGAGTGCTGTACAGTGTTTTAAAGTGGCATAGAGTGGAGTGGTATGTCGTACAGTGGAGTGGCATGACATAGAGTGGTGTGTTGTACGGTGTCTTATAGTGGAGGGCCGCACAGAGGAGTGTTGTACAGTGTAGTGGCTTACCGTGTGGTATATCGTGGGGTGGCATGTCATACAGTGGAGAGCGGCATCTCATACGGTAGAGTGTTGGGACAAAGAGTGGAGTAGAGTGTTGTTAATTGCAGTTGCGTAAAGTCAAGTGGAGTGGCATGTCAGAGTGGATGAGAATGTTGTAGATTGGAGGGGCGTGTCATGCAGTATAGTGGAGTGGTGTCATAGATTGATATGTTGTAGAGTGTGTTGGAATGGAGTGGCATAGAGTGGAGTAGAGTGGAAGTGTGTCATAGAGTACAGTTGAGTGCAGTGAGTCGCATAGAGTGGAATAGAGGGCGTACCATGGAGTGTCGTAGAGTGGGGTGGTGTGTTGTACAGTACATTGGAGAGGCGTACAGTGTAGTGGCATGTCATACAGTGCATTGGAGTAGCACGTCACTGAGTGTCTTAGAGTGGATGGGGGTAAAGTGGAGTGGCATAGCATACAGTAGAGTGAAGTCACAGAGTGCATTGGCAGGAAGGTTAGCAGATTGGAGGGTCAGAGAGTGCAGTGGCATATGGTACAGTTGAGTGGTGTGCCATGAAGTAGTGTTGTGGTGTGTCATAGAGCGGCATGTCACTAAGGGCCTCATGACCGCCAGGGTCACAGTGGTGGTCGGACCGCCACCATTACAGCGGTCCGACCACCATGTTATGACCGTGGTGGTAGCACTGCGGTCAGACCACCAGCACCACCACCTTTTGTCTACACAACAGTCTGGCAGTGCTGATGGTCCTGCAAGCAGCGCCGCCCTGGGGATTACGACCCCCTTCTCCGCCAGCTGTTTCATGGTGGTAACCGCGCCTTGAAAAGGCTGGGGGAGACGGGGTGCAGGATGCACAAGGGGGGCCCCCGCACTGCCCATGCACTTGCATGGGTAATGCAGGGGCCTCCCTGGCCAGCCCCGTCGCAAAGTTCACTGTCTGCTTTGCAGATAGTGAACATTGTGATGGGTGCTGCTGCACCCTGCGCACTACAGCATTGCCGCAGGGTCTATTATGAGCCGGATACAATGCTGTAGGCCGTTTCCTGCTGGGCCAGTAGACAGGACACTGACCCAGTGGGAAACTCGTAATGGACCCATTGGGACTTCGGCGGACGGGCTTTTCCGTCCGCCTAAGTCATATAAGCTCCTAAGTGTCTTAGAGTGGAGGGACGTAAAGTGTCATGGAGTGTCGTGCACTGACATAATACAGTGGAGTGGCGTGTGATAGGGTGGAGTCGCGTTTCATTAAATACAGTATGTGCATTCCATTAGGAATCCAAAAGAAAATCTCTTTGCAGGGTAGCAGAAACAAGATAGAAGTGTAAATTAATAACTGCTAAACTGTAAGCTGGACATGATTGTTGTTCATATAAGCAACGCCCAGTGAGACAATCCGCCCACACGTCTTCTCTAGAACATATAAAGTTCCTGAGAAGAAAAAAAGCTAGACTGCAGAGCAACAATAAAACTTCAGAAACGCATATAAACCGAATCCATTACCCAAGAAGGTACAAAGAAAAGAGATGAGATTTCTATTGTGTGATGAAGTTCAGATATCTGGGGGCAGACCAAGATTCGCTGGAAGTGAATTCCAGTGTATGCTTGCATTCTATGTAATGACAGAAGGTTTGTCTCCGCAAAAACTCTCAGTTAGTGTGGCCCAAGTTCAGCACTGACGCTTTCCGGGCTCAAATTGCTGCAGTTCTCTGCCACTATATCTCTGCCACTATATCTCCTCCAACGCTTCACACCCTAACCCGTCAAACCTGGGCACTAGGGGCCTGATTACAACTTTGGAGGAGGTGTTAATCCGTCCCAAATGTGACGGATATACCACCAGCCGTATTACGAGTTCCATAGGATATAATGGACTCGTAATACGGCTGGTGGTATATCCGTCACTTTACCGTCACTTTTGGGACGGATTAACACCTCCTCCAAAGTTGTAATCAGGCCCTATGTTTGTTCTAAACGGTACCTGTAACCTATTTTTGGGCTAGTGTTTGCATTATATAGAATCACACGCGTACTGAAAGAATGTTGTCCTGAGTATATGGCCTTCTGAGACTACCAGTTTTTAAATCACATATTCTAAATTGGTTGTAAATGGAGACCAGACAGAACTATATAAACAATGACCTGGCTGGAATGGGAAGCCACTGTACGATGCATGAGACACCGGTATGTGGACATCTTTGTTAGTGCCTGGCAACGGACCTGTGGCGGAATGCAGCGTGGTCTTTAAAGGGCCATAAGAGGACTTGGGGAACATAACCAAAACAGAGTTTGCAGATAACCAATGTCTAAGCATCTGTTCTAGAATGCTTGGCAACTATGTAAAATGTCTGAAGATATAATTTCAAGGCAGAGTCTAGAGGAGGCTGAGCAAAAAGAGAAATATTTAGATAATTACTGACTATTCAGTTTTCAGTGTTCTTAAAGCTTGTTTGTAATTATATTGTTGTGGAATAGGTTGAGTGCCTTAAATTTGTAGCAAAACTGTTGACGAGTGTTCATCATTTGCATTGGTTTTAATGTTACTGGCCAACATCTAAACCGAATAAAAAGTGTTTTTATTCAAAGATACTTTTCTTTCTGATTTGGGACCCTGCTTTCTAATTTGGTGAAAACATTTCCTTAGTTGCACTAAATGGCCGTGCCAAAGCACCCTATACCCAGCCTGTCCCAGTTTCAGGTATGCGCCCAGCTCCTGTCCCGTTTTGCTGTTTCTGACCATTTTTCTCCAGGACTCTCTGTTTCCCTCATTAGCCACTCGTCTGGGCTGTGTTTTTTCCTCTAACTTGCTTCACTATCCCTGCTTTCCTTTCCCTTTCACCTCTAGCCTGCTTACTTCTTCCATCTGTTTCTGCGGTTTCTTCCTTCACAGAACTGTGCTGCAATTCATCTCCTTCCTTTTCCCTTACTCTTATTTTCTTGTTTTTTCAAATCCCTTGCAGTTCACTGCTCTTTTTAGACCCTCTGGTCCTTTCCGTTTGTTCTGCAATGCACAGCTTTTCACATATTTTGTCAATTATTTTACTGAAAACCTCCTGACCGCGCTCGAGAGGTAACACATTTACCTATAATTTGATGTCAGTGAGAGATTGTTGGGCCTGAATGTTCCTTGTACTGAAAAGACCCCCCAGCGTCTCAGAGTAAACACTGTAAAGAGACTGCAATAGAATTAGTCCCTGGCTTCACGACACAGAACAAACACTAGCATCAAGGGGGACTCAACTGTACACACAGACTGGAAGCAGTGAGCCAGTAAGTCATGAAACATGCTCATAAAAGGATCATCAGACCTCAAGAGTCTCTCTCGAACCATTAACAAAATCTCATAGTCTCATGTCACACACTTTTTAGAGGTCCAGCAGCACCAGCAGGGAGAAACTACCCCGTTTAATAGCTTCATTGAGAGATTGAGGTGTAGCCCTCTCTCACTCTCAGGAATTATACATACCAATCTGGTTAGCACTGAAAGTTATGGGTGACCTCATATCCCTTTGGCACACTGCGCTCCTCGGTATTACCCATCTAGGACTGACCTGTAATAGGGTGAAACTGGCAAAATTAAGTTTTCATGGCTTGTTTCTTCTCCTGGGTATCGCTTGATCAACCTTCCTTGATCTGGGTGAAAATCCCTTGATCTTCACATGTCAGAATACGTTTGGATTGTGATTGAGTTGTATGGATATGTGGTTGCAGTGGCAACAATTTTAAATCGACACCAAAGTACTCCACATTAGGTTTTTTAATGATTCAGACAGAAGGAATGATAAGACACTTAATTTATTTTATACTGTCGAGTCTTTGAAAAACTGTTAACATCTCAACAATAACAGTGTTAGCTCAGCAAAGTTGCATACAATTTGAAATGCAAATCAGTATGCCAGGCGAACCTAAAGACAGACTGTTTGCCGCTGATGCTTAAAGGCCAAATCTAACCTCCTTTGTTTTTTTATTTGTTTTTATAACAACACTTTATTAGTTTTGATAAGGCACTGATAGAGCAGCCCTAATGAAGAGGTCCCAGTAGTTACACCTCTACTTGCCCACTTGAGTGCATGCATTTGTGGTGCCCAGTCAATAGTATGCTCTAACCTCCTTTTTTAATATACCCCACACTTAGGTTGTTTCTTTTATTTGTTGTTGCTTTCTGTCACCTCATTATTGCTCCATTTTCGGTTCTTCTGCAAAACCTTAGATTTTACGGTAGTGAAAACATTTTTCCCTGTGAACTTGACTGTAGAGTGATATGGCTTCCTGGAGCCTGGCAAACAGATAGTTCCTGTAATAAGAGATCTTTTGAACAGGTGAGATCCCAGATCGTCCAATCTAGACTTTCCATTTACAAGTAAATTACTTTATTTCTCTGTTTTAGAGCTTGAATATACACCAGCTCATAAAGCTTTTGTGATAATAAAACTGTGCTCAAAAGACAGTGCCACTAGATGAAGATAGCGGCAAAAAAGGAAGAAATGGCTTATTTTAAAGGTGACATAATTTGTTCAGATGAAAATACTCAATAGTGGGAAGCCTTAGGTTAAAACAAAAATCAGGATTCCAATGAGGTGGGATTGAAAACTGTTGGAGAATGGTACTGTTTGGGTGTGATACAGGGGGCGGTGAGCACTAATAGTGAGCTAAGGTTTAGTTACTATTATTATTTTTAGATTTAGGGTTACTTTAAGGTATAGACTAGATATGGAATTAGATCTGGGGATATGGTGAATTTTAAGATGAAATAAGGTTTACATTTATAGTCCGGTGATTAATTCAACGTTAAATATATAGGTAGGTTCACAGTTATGGATATGTTAAGGGTAGGCTAAGGTTCAGGAACATTGGCAGGTATAGATTAATGGTGACAGTGGAAGCGTGAGTGAAGGACAAAAAGTTAGGGTTAGTGAGAAATAGTAGGTAAGGCTTCAGGCTGGAACATAATTGACGGACCACCATTTTATAAATGGGAGAAACAAGAACATTCAGATATAACTCAGAATTGCTGAAAATTGATGTCAAAGATTTTTTTTAAAACATTAAAACATTGGAATGTTGATAGCTCACTGAAGCCAGTAGAGTGGCACAGGGCTAATTATGACTGGTGTAACCATTCTGCTTTAACCCCTTTGCTGCCAGGCCCTTTCCCCTCCGGTGCTGAGCCTTTTTTTGGCTATTTGGGGCAGTTCGCGTTTAGGCCCTCCTAACTTTTTCTCCACATAAGCTACCCATGCCAAATTTGCGTTCTTTTTTTCCAACATCCTAGGGATTCTAGAGGTACCTAGACTTTGTGGGTTCCCCTGAAGGAGACCAAGAAAATAGCCAAAATACAGCGAAAAGTTTGTTTTAAAAAAATAAAATGGGAAAAAAGGACTGCAGAAGAAGGCTTGTGGTTTTTCCCCTGAAAATGGCATCAACAAAGGGTTTGTAGTGCTAAAATCACCATCTTCCCAGCTTTCAGGAACAGGCAGACTTGAATTAGAAAACCCCATTTTCAACACAATTTTGGCATTTTACTGCTACATATCCCATTTTTACTATTTTTGTGTTTTCAGCCTCCTTCCAGTTAGTGACAGAAATGGGTGTGAAACTAATGCTGGATACCAGAAAGCTAAACATTTCTGAAAAGTAGACAAAATTAAAAAATCAGCAAGGGGTGATTTGTGTAGATCCTACAAGTGTTTCCTACAGAAAATACCAGCTGAAATAAAAGAATATTGAAATTGAGGTGAAAAAACCAGCCATGTTTCTCCACGTTTTACTCTGTAACTTTTTCCTGCGATGTCAGATTTTGAAAGCAATATGCCGTTACGTCTGCTGGACTCTTCTGGTTGCCGGGAGATATAGGGTTTGAAGGTTCATCAAGAACCCTAGGTACCCAGAGCCAATAAATGAGCTGCACCTTGCAATTTGATTTCATTGTATAACAGGTATACAGAAATTAATTTGCTGAAATATAAAAAGTGAAAAATAGGTATCATGAAAACCTGTATATTTCCAAAATGGGCACAAGATAAGGTGTTGAGAAGCAGTGGTTATTTGCACATCTCTGAATTCCAGGGTGCCCATATTAGCATGTAAATTGCGGGGCATTTCTCAAATAGATGTCGTTTTTACACACTGTCTTGCATTTGGAAGGAAAATATGTAGAGAAAGACAAGGGGCAATAACACTTGTTTTGCTATTCTGTGTTCCCCCAAGTCTCCCGAACAAAATGGTCTCTCTCTTGCGTGGGTAGGCCTAATGCTTGCGACAGGAAACACAACATGGACACACCACATTTTTACATTGAAATCTGACATGTTTTTTGCTAAGTGCCTAGTTGTGGATTTTGGCCTCTAGCTCAGCCGGCACCTAGGACACCTAGCAAACATGTGCATTTTTTTTAAACTAGACACCTAGGAGAATCCAAGATGGGGAGACTTGTGGGGCTTTCACCAGGTTCTGTTACCCAGGATCCTTTACAAACTTCAAAATGTGGGCAAGAAACACTTTTTCCTCACATTTCGGTGACAGAAAGTTCTGGAATCTGAGAGGAGCCACAAATGTCCTTCCACCCAGCGTTACCCCAATTCTCTCAATAAAAATGGTACCTCACTTGTGTGGGTAGGCCTAGTGCCCGTGACAGGAAATGCCCCAAAACACTATGTTGACACATCAAAATTATCAAATACAAAACTAACTGTTTTTGCGGGGCGCACCTGCATTTTTGGTGTGGATCGGGGGTAATTGCCCCAATCTTCCCTGGTCTCTGGTGGGCTTTCTGCCTAAAGATAGGCAGATATGCTCAACAGTAATGTGCCCCCATGGGGAGCGACCCTTGCCCAAGCGGCTGCCCCCCAAACAAAACACACACACCAATCCCTGGTGCCTAAGTGGTTTCTTCCTCCCCGGGGACACATCGTCCTAATAGAAATAGGCCTATCTGCCTCCAAGGGGAGCAATAATGGCCTAAGATAAATTTGCCCCCCGCCCCACAAGGGAGTGACCCTTGCCTAAGGGGTTGCTCCCCTTGCACAAAAAATAAATCCCTGGTGCCTAGAGGTTTCTGCCCCCCTCAGGGGCAGATCGGCCTAATAAAAATAGCCTAAAATAAATTTGCCCCCTCCTCCCTCCCCCGGGAAGCAACCCTTGCGTGAAATTCGCCTTATAAAAAAAAAAAAACTCCCTGATGTCTAGTGGTTTCTGCCCTCCCTTGGGGGCAGATTTGCCTCATGAAAATAGGCTGATCCAGCCTAAATGGCCTAAATATAATTTGCCCCCTAGGGGAGTGACCCTTGCCTAAGGGGTTGCGCCCCACCTCTAAAACAATTGGCGAATAAAAAAAAACCAAAAAATTATCCCTGGCGCCTAGAGGTTTCTGCCCCCCTGGGGGCAGATCTGCCTATTAACAATAGGCCGGTCTTCTCCCTGGTGTCTAGTGGGCATTTCAGCAGCCAGATCGCTTCACGATCTCGCTTCTGAAATGTTCTGAGAGACTTCAAAGGGAAGGAAATTCCTTTCCTTCCCTTTGAAGCCTCTCAGGCCCCCATCACATGATTGGAAGAGAAATACTTTGCATTTCTCTTCTGATTGCGTTGGGAGGTGGCCTCTGACGAGGTCAGCGCGCAGTCGCGTACTGACGTTATCAGACGTCATGGGGGTCAGGGTGGAAGGGGAAGTGCTTCCCCTTCCATCCCTGCCTTGGGGGCTCCCTCCGAGCTCATTATGCCAGGACGTAATGGTTACGTCCTCAGCACTGGAGCACTGTGCTGGTGGACGTAACCATTACGTCTCCGGCACAGAAGGGGTTAACATTCCAATTTGTTTGCCTCCTTTTTAATTTAGAACATTCTTCCCTTGATATATTGAACGTTCTAAAAGCCTTGTAGCTCTTCTGCCTCAGGCTACACTATTTGTTTAAGGTCCCTTCCCTCATTATAGACCCTCACTGGTTTCAGTGCCTTTAACAATCAGGAAAGCTCTTGACCGTGGACTGTAACTCTATATTAATGACAAGCACGGAAACCTACGATTTTTGGCTCCAAGATTGTTGCCCACTAAACTTATGTCATAGTGTTTTCTTTTTCACCTGAAAAAATGTACTCGCTAGTTTTTATTACAGGTATCACAGACTGGACCTTTGAAGTTGTCACTAAGTATTTACTATCAGTGGTTAAAGTGAATGGATTTGCATGGGTACATATTATTGGAGCATATTAGACCTGACAGCCGTAGGGTGGTCATCCCCCAATGTTTTGCGGGACTTCATTTTTTCTGACCCTGTTTTTGCTGGTTTTAGTACTCTGCACACTTTACCACAGCTGTCCAGTTCTGAAATGCATATGCTCCCTCCCCTAAACATGGTACATTGGTTCTTACCCAGTTGGCATATTTAATTTACCTGTAAGTCCCTAATAAAATGAACTACATGTGCCACAGGCCTTTAAATTAAATGCTACTAGTGAGCCTGTAGCACTGATTATACCACTCTCATAAGTAGCCACTTAACCATGTCTCAGACCTGCCATTGCAATCCTGTGTGTGCAGTTTCACTGACACCTCAACCTGGCATTTAAAACTACTTATTGAAAAAATCAGGTATACTGTTCCAAATAGAAAAACGGAAACACATGTCTCTCAGGTACTTCTGAATTTAGAATCAAGAGCCCTCACACATCTGCAAGATGTCATGCTTCATCACTGGGCTTGCTCCACGTCAGACCGGCACTACAACGTCTGACCGGCCCCTCAAGAGGGGCTCTTTGCCGGAGATATTTTATAATTGTCTGTACCAAAGAATGGAAAGGAATTAATTTAAACCTATAGGTTACAGAAAAAAGAGAAACAGTTGGAGAGAGAAATTCGTAAAATTGGCTCGGTCACCTGCTTGAAAAACTAAATTTATTAAGCGAGAAAGGAGCTGGTCAAGATTAAAAAAAACAATGCAGAGTGAAAGGGGAATAATGATCCCACACTCTACGAAACGAGAAGAAAAAGCAAACTGACTTTAACTGCTACAAAAAGTCAACATGTTTCGCGCCTTGAAAAGTCCAAACGGATCACTTGGCGCTTCATCTGGACTAGACACAATAACCTTCTCCAAAGCTTATAGTGTAAAGGTACACTGTGTCCATTCTATACTGAACATGTACAATAACAGAAAAGAATAGGAGTTACTCACATTAGTTCTATGACAATCAGACCATTTTATGTATTTCTCTCTCCAGCTGTTTCTCTTTTTTCTGTAGCTTAAAGGTTTAAATTCATTCCTTTCCATTCTTTTGTACAGACAATTATAAAAGATCTCCAGCAAAGAGCCCCTATTGAAGGGCCTGCCAGACATTGCAGTGCCGGTCTGACGTGGAGCAAGCCCAATGATGAAGCATGACATCTTGCAGATGTGTGAGGGCTCTTGCTTCTAAATTCAGAAGTACCTGAGAGACCTGTGTTTTTGTTTTTCTATTTGGAACAGTGTACCAGATTTTTTCAATACTACGATTAGGGAGAGTGTACACTAGACCAGTCAATCTCCCTGTCCCCTCCTTTTGGTATTTAAAACTAATTGCCAAGCTTTAAAACACCCTTTCTCTACATAAAAGTCACCCCTAAGGTGGGCCCTAGTTAACCCATAGGGCAGGGTGCTACGTAGGTAAAAGGAGGGGCATGTACTTATATGTTTTACATGTCCTGATAGTGAAAAACTCATAAATTTGTTTTCCACTACTGTGGGGCCTGCTTCTCTCATAGGCCAACATTAGAACTGCCATTATATACTCTTAAGTGGTATATTCTGATCTGAAAAGAGCAGCCATGTCTTGTTTGGTATTGCCAGAATGGTAATAGAAAATCCTGCTTACTGGTGAAGTTGGGTTTAATATTACTATTTTAGAAATTCCACTTTTAGAAAGCGTGCATTTCTCTGCACTTACTACCATCTGTGTCTTACAGCCTGTCTCCAATCCACGTCTCATCTGTACTGGTTGACAGCTCCCCTTGTGCATTCCACCCAGACAACCACAAACACAGGACACTCAGTCACATCTGCATTCATCTGCATACTGAATGGGTCTTCCTTGTCAGAAAGGGTGGAGGGGGTTCACACTTACATTTCAAAGGCCAGTGGCTTTCCCTCACACAAAGGACTGATAACCCCCCACAGGGATCCTGGCAGACATAACTGGCCTCAAAGGGGAGCTTGTTCACTGGCATTTTAGGGTATATAAACTGGGTCTCTGACCCCGCCAAATCAGACACTTCTGGACCTGCACTCTGCCAGAGGAACTTCCTGGCTGCCCAAAGGACTCATCTGGACAGCTTTGCTGAGGAGGCCTGCTGCCCTGCTTTTTGCACTCTGATTGTGCTTGATGGACTTTGCCTTTCCCCTGAAGTGATCTCCAAGGGCTTGGATTGAGTGTGCCTCCTGTTTCTGAAGTCTAAGAGCCAACAAAGACTTCACCTCTTCAAAGAAACTCCTTGTGTGTTGAAATTCGGCGCAAATCCTGCATTGCGACTGGGAAATCGACACTCTGCCAACTGGATCAACGCAGCACCAACTTCCCAACGGAGAATTCAAAGCAGCGCCTGCCTTGCGATGGAAAAATCTGACGCATCTGCAACCTGATTGACACAGCGCCTACTCCTTCTACTAGCGCGTCAAGGATTTTCAGTGCATCGTCCCTGGGTGTCAGAATATCCCTGCATCACAGTGAGGACCCAAGACTGCGCGCCTGAAAAACGATGCAACTTCTTGCAGTGTGGAAAGAAACAACGCAGCATCTGTGTCTAGCCAGAAAATCCAACGCAACACCTTATTTTTGCAAGCATCTCCTCTTCAGCGATCCCCGTGCATTATTTTTGATGCATCCCATATACTCTGTGTAACAAAGAAACAATCATTGATTTCTAAGGATTGAGATTCTTTTAAACCTTTTAAAAGTGATAATTCAGCTTGTGCGTATTGGATCTTTGTCATTTTGATCTTATTCAGATAAATAATAACTATTTTTCTAAACCTGTGTGGTGTATTTCTGTGGTGTAAACTAAGCCTGACTGCTCAGTGCCATGCTACCAGAGAGTGAGCACAGGACAATTTGGATTGTGTTGTGACTTACCCTGACTAGGCTTGTGGTCCCTAATTGGAGAAGGGTGTATACCTCTGCCAACTAGAGACCCCATTTCTAACAGGGCAATATACATGTAAAATTGTTTTTCTTGTGGTGGATCCTATACCTCCCTGTATTTTACTATCGTTCTAAGGGCTGTATCAAGCTTTAGCCTCCCAGAACAAAGCAAACAAAAGCAACTAAGTAGAACATTTGCACAGCAAAAAAAGTAAAAAAAATATATATATCAAAAATACACTGGCTAGAATATAATATAACTTCGCCTGGGAACGGTAAATATTGATTTGGTTTGGCAGTAATTATGAGCGGTGTCCTGCAAGAAAACCAAAGTGTTGTTGGTGTTCCCTGGTACGTCCTCGTAGCCACAAATATTAACTGCTTTTAATGAAACGTGCACCACATGATTGCCTCTCTTCTCCACTGAAGATGATCTGCGGTCCATTTAAAACATAAATACAATGGACTCAGCAGTTGCACTTCCCACCCGAGTATTTCCTCCTATTATTGTGTGTATTTAGAAAGCAGCATATTGTGCAAACCGCTGAAGTTGTGCTTTCCACGGAATGAGAACCATCTGGGCGATTCGAGTGATTTTTATCTAAGACTTGAGGAACAAGGTCGAACTTGTTGCCTTTGCAAAGGCTGAGATTTAAAACCACTGTAATGACAGTTTGTTGTCTTGGAACAAAAGGTTGTAAATGGATTTCGTAATTCGGAGTAAAACACTCGAGATAATGTTTAATAGAAAATCAAGTGTGGCTCTTCGGGACGTTCAGAAAAAATGAAATTACAAAAATAAAAGTCCGTGTCTATTACTATATGCAAAAAAGCTGAAAAGCTGAGACCTTTTACATTTCTGTTATTTTAATTTCTCTTAGTGTGTGTTTAAAAAAAAAAAAAAAATCCCTTAGTCTGTTAGTAAAAACGGCAGCCTAAGAGGGAGGGGATGTGACCTAGTAGATAGAGCTTTTGGCCTTGGAACATGGAATCCAGGTTTGAACCCCGGCTGAATGTTTTGCGATTCTGGGCAAATTGCTTAATCTCCTCCTGCTTCAAGAATGTGTAATATTACACAGTTTTGCCAAAAATAACCCAAGCATTTGCAAAGCTGATAGGTTTGGCGTTGGCTGTCAGCCTTTGGGTTTATCAGTGTTTAGGTTTTTTTATTTGGTTGTGATTTTTGCTAAACTTTATTGTTGGAGAAGATACCGTGCTCTCCGTAATTTAAAAATAACTAAAAGCACAACATATATTTTTGTGTCTCACAAACACTCACATTGCCATCGTAGTCCTTGGCACATAAGGGAACTAATTTGCGTAGGGATGTGCTCCTTGTGAAATGGAAGAATGCTGTCCCGCACGGTGAAGTTACCCAGTGGGTAGAGTGGGCTGGCCAATTGCTCCACTCTGTATGCTGTAGTTGGTAGAAAAAAATGTGAATGACACAATAACAGACCTATGAATGAAGAGGCCTGGCTTAAAGCGCCTATTTGTTAGGATATTATACATATAATTTTAGTGCAATCAAATGGTTTTAGCTAACTCCAGATCTCTTATATATGGGAGATTAGGACGATGCTATAGCATTAGCCCTCTGCCCTTCAAAATAAATGCAATGCTGGACCCGCACCTTCTCTAAACGAGTGTGCAGTCCTGCCGACTGTTCCTAAAAACTGTAGTCGATGCGTCACTCCTCGCTAAGTCAAAGAAATCACAGACATGCGATGTTGTGCCCACTGAACGAATCAGAGTGTGTCTTGCCTGCCGCCGACGATCGGACACATTTGTCACATGCTCACCTGCGCTGCGCTATAATGAGCAGCATTGACAATAAGTGGCAATTACTTATTTTAAGTCTGATAGCCAAGTTCAAGAACCAGTACTCTGAACTGTGGGGACTTGAGGCCTACAGAACGAGCTAGGGATCTGATATTCAGACAGGAACCCCGTCATGAGAGTAGGAATAAACAGTGACTTCGAATATAAAGATCATTTACAGACACAGAAACTGTAGGCTAATAGGCAGCCTCCAGAAGCATAGGTACTTACTTGGCTGTCAGCTCGTCCATGCAGCAGAAGAAACCAAATGTGGAAATTGGCCCCATTAACCACTATAACCATCCTTAAAGTATGTATAACACTAATGTCCACAGGAAACGTGAACAAGAGATCACCATAAAAAAAATCTGCTAACAAAATAAGCACAGCAGATTAGTAGATTTCCACAACTGTGATCATCCCCAAAGCATTTCATAACAGTAATGGCAACAGAAAAGAACAAAAAAGACACCTCCATAAAGATATGCAAGCAAAATAATAGTAGCTGAAT